>NC_092838.1:1900312-2217031 GCF_039878825.1 Excalfactoria chinensis | reverse complement strand
GAGCACTGCCCAGGAGCTGGACCAGGGCCCACGATGTCCCCTCCCTGCATCACGACATGCACCCACTGGGCACAGCACATGAGCCAGCATGATAAAAAACACCCACGGGTGAAAACGCAAGACAGTAACTGGGAGAGGACTGTGAGGTTTTGCTCCATTCTCTGCGTGAGGACAGTCACACAGGGGATGCTGTTTTGAAGATTTCTGCTCCAGAGAATCGTGTTATGCTGTTGGCTCGGGGCAGAGATGTGTCATCCCGCTCCTAGAGGCTTTGGGACTTCTTGCTGCTAATTCCTTCTTTCAAGAAAGCATCTCCCGTGGGCAATCATCGCTCCATGGCATCGCTGTGCTCCCTCCCAGCACGATTGCCCAGCGGTGACTGTGCTGGCTCCTGCCAGGGAGAAGATGCCTGGCAGGAAGCCCCGATGCCTGCATGAGCATCTTCAGCTTTCAGCATCAACAAGCCCCCATACTGCGACACATCCCCTTCACAGGAGCTCTCCTCCTGGGGCCATTGTTCAACAACTGCTCCAGGGGCAGATCTCGAGCTCCCAAGCACTCGGCTCTGGTTTCTGGCTCAGAAGAGCAGGAAGCACAGCACGCTCAGCCCAGCTCGACTTTCAGCCTGAGAGCATCTCAGGCTCTTGGAGGATTCAGGTACGTGTAGCTGAGCTGGGGCTCTCTTTGCATCCCTGACAATCACATGAAAGCATGGAAGGAGACAAAGGTGCAGCTACCTCTGTGAATTGATGGGGATCAGGATCCACACGAGTCCCCAGCACTAACTGGGGTGTAAGTGGGAGCAGAGTCTGACTCACATACCGTATGTTCCCAATCCACCACCTTCAATCAAGCCTAATAAAATTAATAGGGGAGCATTGAAAATCTCGTGATTAATTCTTTATGATCTGTAATAGGGGAGCTGTGTGCCAATTACTCGAGTAAATCATTCATCAGAATATAAATAGAGCTAACCTCCAGCACAAACACTAGAGGATTTCCACTAGGATTGCAGGTCTGGATTGCAGCATTGCACGGCTGGTGACAACACGTTATCAGATGGAGAACAGAAGAGTATCTGCAATTTCGGTGCGGTCTGAACAGCCCAAGGTTTCAGCTTTGTGTTCCAGTGTCATTTGCCTCTGTTTGCAATGTGCTCCTGTTTGTTTACAGTGTTTTGATGCTGTCTTTGATCTACGTAGCTCGTCAGTCCAAACTGCTGCAGGTTTGCAAGGGGGGGTCATGAGAGGTTTCAAACTCTGAGCTGTGACACTGCCCTTGGGGAAGAGAAGTGTTGGTCAAACAGACCCCAGACCCATGTGCTGAAGTTAACCTGTGCTTCCGGCTGGAGCTTCCAGACCACATTTGCAGTGCCTCATTTCCAAGGGAGCTCCCCCTCCCCCCAGCAGTACTCCCTGCCCTGCATTGTTGGGAGTCCCTCGGGCCTCTTTGCATTCAGGGACATAGAAATGTTTCTGAGCAAGCTGCAGCTTGCAGAGCCACGACATCCTGCTAAATCTGACAGCCAGCATCCTCCATCGGGCTGCTGCATGTATGCATGGCTGACCCATATGCCATGAGCGTGCAATGCTCAGAACCCCCCTGCAGCAGATGCACCACTGGTCCTCCCTCTGTCAGTTCAGCTCCTTGTCCCTTGTACCAGTAATGACTTTATTTAAGTGCTTTCTGCCCACGCAGGCATTTTGCAATTGCATATTCATCGGTGACCCCTCAGGATCATGATGGTATTTAAAAGGCTGTTGGGAGGCTTCAAGCTGAGAAGGGACTTGGGAACACCGAGGGAAATGCTCTCTTCCTTAGCTCAGTGCTTGGAAATAGAGAGCTGAATAAAAGGCATGTCACCGGGAGAAGGAAAGGGATAGGAACACAAAGAGAGAGCCAGCCCTGCAGAAAGCCCTCTTTGTCTCCTTCCCAGCTGCCGGGATGTTTCCCAGAGGCAGAATAGAGGTGTATGGAGGGACTCCACCATTGTAAATCTCCCCAACCCGATGTCCCCTCAACAGGGGAATTGGCAGTGGGAGTGACATGGGAGCTCTGGGAATGTTTCCCATGCAGCCCAGCTTGTGACAGCCCTCCTCCCCCGAAATCCATGCCCTTGCAGGGTGATCCCCAGTGCGGGGGTGACAGGATGGATGTGTCTGTGACATCCCAGCCCTGCTGGCCTTTATTCTCTCAGCCCACCATGACATCCCTGTGGAACATCCTCCCCTTGCAGCACAGAGGCTGGTTTGGAGACAAATTCTCCCTAATTCCCTCCCTTGGGGGACATTTCCTCCTCTCTGAACATTGCCACCATTGCTCTTCCCATTGCGTCCCCTTTGCCCTCCCCTCTGCCCCAAGGACCCAGCTGGTGGGACTTGCAAAACAAACATCCTCCCATCTGCTCCTGCGCTCCAGCCTGAGAGATGGCAGAGGCGATAATTACACACTCGGCACAGCAAAATTATCCAGCACAAGGGAGAAGAGGCAGGAAGCAGCTGGAGATAATCCGTTTGGGGAGCGCTGTTCCCACCCACAGTGCTTTCATCTCACCCCAAACCAGCCAGCTTTGCAAATTCAACTATGAATGTGCTCAGAGAACCCAGGCAGGATGGGGTCCAGCCTTGTGTGAGCACCCATAGTGCAGAGCTGGTCCTGCATGTGGGGAGGTGAGGATGCATAGGTGCAGCGGAGCAGCAGATTCAGTGAAACCTGGATTTCCACTGAGCCAAGAGCACTTGCTGGGTTTCAAAACACCTTTCAAGTGCAACCATAAAGGATGCTGTTTTGCTGGTGACTTACGCACGTGAGCTGTCACTCCTGCACCTTTTCACTGCCTGTTAAGGCCTGTGTGTACAGACATGCCCCCATCCCTTTCCTCACGACTGCTTCTGAGACATCTCTGGAAGGGATGCCTGCAGCTCACTCATGACACTTCCTCCCTATAAAACTCCCTTTTGGAAAAAGATATTTCCCCTCAAACGAAGGCCTTTAAAATCGAATGGTCCATGTAAAGGCCCTGTGGGGACATGGAAGATACTACCAGATTGCCCACACAGAATCAGGTCCAGAACTGCAGCCCACCACGTGCATCAGTTATAAATATCCAGAAGAGAAGTGCAGGAAATAATGGTGTCATAGAACTGCAGAACCATAGAATGACTTACGTTGGAAGGGACCTTCAAGATCACTGAACTCCAACCCCCTGCTATGGGATCGTTGGTCCCCACCAGACAGGCACAGGACACCCACAACAATAGGTTACCCCGGGAAACCTATTCCAGTGACACATTGCCCTGAGTAACAATTTATTTCCTAACATCTCATGTAAATTTCCCCTCTTCTAGCTTAAAGCCATCCCCCCTTGTCCTATTACTATGGGACTGCTGGACCCCCTCCCGTTTTTAAGCTCCCTTTAGGTAGTGGAAGGCTGCACTGAGGTGTCCCTACAACCTTCTCTTCCCCAGGCTGTGCACCCCCAGCTCTCAGCCCGTCCCTATTGCAGATGTGCTCTGCAGGCCCCGCTCCAGCAGCTCCATGTCCTTGTGTTGGGGACTGCTGGATGCAGTGCTCTGAATGGGGCCTCATGAGGGCAGAGCAGAGGGGGACAATCCCTCCTGCCCTTTGCAGCCCCTCAGTTGATGCAGTCCAGGATGCTGCTGGCTTTCAGGGCTGCACGTACACAGTGCTGACTCATGTCCCACTTCTCACCCACCAGGACCCCCCAATTCTTTCCCCATAGAAAAAGAGATCCTGGGGACCTCCTGTCCCCCCAGTCCCGCTCTGCAGTGTGACTGACACCCTATTCGGGTTCACCTGGGCCGGCAAGGCCAGGCCCTGCAAACCCACACTATGCAGAACCCCCTACCTGCCCCCCGAGCCCTGGGGGCTGCAGGCGGCCCCAGTTTCCCCCACCACCTCGGTTGCTTCACTGGTCAGGGGACAAAGTCCAACCTCCGTCAGCACAGGCCACCCTGCCCGCTGCTGCGGCCAGACACACGCTCAGAGCCTTCAACGGAGCCGGTGGGGCCCGCAGCGAGGTCAGCGTTTGCCCGCGGGGAGCCAGGTGGGACAAGGCCCCGCGAACAGGCCGCGCTCAGCCCCGGCCGCCACGCTGCAGGCCCGGCCTCTCCCAGCTCAGGCCGCAGCGTCCTCTGGGCCGTGTAGTCCCCGCAGCGAAGGGCGGACTACACTTCCCGTCACCGCCGCCGCGCTCGCTGGCAGCCGGCCGGGGGAAGGCCGCGGGGTGCCCCAGCCCCGGCCCCGTGCCATGGCGGGGAGGCCCAGGCCGGGAGGCGAACGGGGGCAGGCAGGAGGCCGGCGGGGAGCGGGGCCGCGGTGGTGGCCGCGGGATTGCTGCAGCGGGCTGGGCGGCCTGGAGTACAGCGAGGTACCGGGAGCGGGGCGGGGGGTGCCGCGGGGGGTGCCGCGGGGTCTGCTGCTGCCTCTGCCCCTCCCAGCTGCTGCCCCGCTCCGTGTGGCTCTGGGGGGGGGTTCCCCCAAAGTAGGGGTGCTTGCTCGCCGTGCTGTCTCTAGATGCTGGTATTGATGCTGCTGCAGCAGTGCGTCCCCCGGCACGGTGCTGTGAATGGAGTTTTGCTGCGCTCTGCCAGCAGCCGGGAGATGTTGGCTCCTGTTGTCCTCGGCAGGACTGGGAATGCAGCAGGTGGCAGTGAGGTCACCATGGCCAGGTGCTCCCATTGCACCACCCTGGTTTGTGCAGTGCTCGGCATGCTATGAATGTGAGGCGGAGGGTTGCAGGGCTGCCAAGCCACCTGGGGAGCAAATCACTGCCCTGTGCAACCTCTGAACAGGGCTTGTTTGTATGGGAGACAGCAATGAACCCCTGAGCTGTGTCTGCAGTTGGAGCAGATGCACAGGGATGCTCAGCATCAGTGCACACAGTGCTTGAGATGCTGCCCATAGCCCTTCCTGGCACTAATTTCTGCTCAGTCCGTGATTGCATGCTCCAGATACGTGGCAGCAGCTGTGTTTGCCCAGGACCCAGCACAACGGGGTGCTTCAGTCAGACCTGGGTGCCCATGCAGCTCTCATCCCCACTGATTTTAGGGTTATGCACCATCCAAGCAAGCAGGATTTGCCACCAGGAGACTCTCCAAGCTTGTGGATGTGGTTATTTATCACCTGTCAGGGAGGAAAGAGGAAAGTTGAATGTTCTGTGCTCATTATGTTGTCGTCTCAGTAACTTGCAGAGACAGCTCATCCTAATGGGTTTGTTCCCCTTTTATCCCTATGAGCACACACTAGGCACAGGCCAATCTGCTTCCTGCTAGCAGCAGCAAATTTGGTTGTTGAGGAGGGGAAAAAAAGGTGAGTGCAATGCTAATGATGTTGCCAGACGGGAGTTAGTAGGTCAAGAAGCTTTTGTTCAGCCTGTGCTGGCAGTATGCACAGCACCGTATGAAACAAGAGGAAAGAAGCTGTCCTGGTCCTGTGGGTTTGCAATTGAAGTGGGACTGGACAGTTTGGTCCTGGCACCAGTGGTGTGCAGGTTATGTCTTGGCAGAACTCGTTTAGAAGGGATGAGGTCTGATGGCAAAGGTCTGACCAGGTGTGACAAGAGGGGCTCAAGAAGGTAGGAATACATGCAGAGGGTCAGGGCCAGGTCCTGGGCACTCTCCCTTTTCTTCCTCACTGGGATGGAGGTGCCCTACAGAGCTAGGGTAGTCAGTGGTAGCCCGTGGGCAGCAAGCAAACCTCTGTGAGGATTCCCCTGTGTGCCCATACTCAAGCAACCTTTTTTCTCTCTCTTCATACCGTGGGTGGTCTGCTTGCTGTGAGGGGACACCAGGTTAAGCAGCCCCTCTCCACAAATCCCACCACAGCTCCAGTCCCTTTGAAGAGCTCAGGAGGAGCCAGCGGGAGTTTCTCTCTTGCACAGGCAAAGCAAAGGCAATGCCTTTTCCAGCCCTTCCTGTCCTCTGGCATTGAAGGACTTGCAAACACAGCTGTGTTTGGGAAGCAAAAACCTTCCACGTCTCAGTGTTGTCTTGATTTTGATTCAAGTGAGGGAAGGGCTTGGGCCGGGCTAGTTTGTCATTTGTTTTCACAGTTTTGGGGGAAAAAAAAGGGAAGAAAAAAAAAGTTGCTGGCTGCTTTTCATTGAAATACACTGCAGGGAGACGGGACAGGGATGGAGAAGCAGCATGGCTTATTCCACGTAAAAACACTGACAATGTCAAGGAGCTTTTCCTGGGAAAAAAATGTTTCTTGGAAAACAAAAAAGAGAGGGAAAAACAAGCAAGTTTTAAGGTTTCCTTTTGTTAAGTAAGACAGGAAAGTCTTTTGCAACTGCTAACAGTGCCAGAACATCCCTGCGCAATACTGTGGGCTTGCATCAGCCTTGCTTTATGGAAGGCAAGTTGGAAGCTGGTGCTGTTCTGTGCTCAGAGTTTCCATGCAGAGCAGCACTCCAGGGACAGTCCTCAGTCCCCAGGGTCACTGGGATGCTGTGAAATGGTGCTCCCTTTCCTGCAGCTCAGGAGCATTCTTGGCTTTCCTAGCTGACCTGGAGTGCTGATGCACATCCTCACTGCCGCGGGGTCTTTGCAGTGCCCGTGTCCTTCACCAAGATCCATGAGAGCCCAGTGTCCCCAGAGCATGGGAGGAATTGGTCTGAAGGTTCATCAGCTCTTATAGAGCATCTGGTTGGGAATGAAGTACCCCATCTTTGGGTACAACTCGGTGCCTCTGCAGGAACTCTCACCCCCAGTAACTGCCTCTTTTCCCCCAGGTGGATGTGACAGCCATGGCACGGGTCTTCAGCTATGTGGATGTGACTGATACTGGCTTCATTGCAGCTGTCCTCGCTATCGCCTTCAACCCATTCTTCTGGAATGTGGTAAGAGCTGCCTTCATGCTTTCTTTTGTCAGCTGATGTAGGAATACCCTTCGGACTGTGCTGAATAACTCCCCACCCATACCAAACACCCCAAGAGCATCTCTCCTGCAAGAGCTCTGTAGTTCTCCCCCTGGTGCAGGTGTTTACTGTTCTGGGAACTGCTCTAGGAGAGGAACTGCTTCTGAGAAGTCTGGTGGTGAGAGCTGTGCTCGGTTCGTAGGCACTAGAAAAGACTGAGCAGGGAGTTTCACTGCTGAGAGATCCATGGCACTGTGGCTCCTGGGGATTGCAGTGGCCGTGACATATGCTACAGAGGTCAGGAAAAAGGGATCCAAAGCAGGATGCAGAAGGATTTAGGAACTAAGCTCAGATGAGGGGGCAGAGTAATCAAACCCATCCTTCAGCCATCTGCTGCACTTCCCACCCTGGCAGCCAGGCACTGCTTGCTGTACATGGTGAGACATCAATGGCACGGGTGCCACTCATGCCAGGGCATCAATGGCATTAACTCCTGCAGGGGGGTGCACCGGCTGAGTTGTCCACTGCTTCCCATCCAATATGTTTACAGGAGGTTGTATGAATGCAAGAAAAAAGCAATCATCTAAAACTTAACCTGAAGACATTTGCCCTCCATCCTTCTGCAGAGTCTGGCAAAGAGCTGCAGAGGTGGCAGTGAGCCAACCCCAAGCATGGGCAAGAGTACATGGTGATGCTTACTATCTCTGTAGGCACTGTATTGCCACTGGGTATGGTAGTGCTTTGAGAACGGAGAATGGAAGAGGTTTTGCTGCCCTTTATTGCTGTGCTTTGCAACCTCCCTGCGAGAGCAACAGGATTCATCTCTGGCCCTGGTGGGTGAGTGTTGCAGAGCCAACACGCCAGGCAAGGAGCCCAGGCCGATGAAAGCACAAGTTCCTGCAGCGTCCTCAGCAGCACAGCTGAGGTTTGGGGACGAAACCTTCTCCCTGCAAGCACTCATGGAAACGGGATGTCATCGCAGCCAAGATTCCTGAAGTCGCTGCCAAACCTCCCCGCAGCGATTCTCGCCCTGGGGAAGTCTCCTTATAAAGGCCTTGTTTTTCCAGAGGGAGAGGACTCGGCTCTCTCTAAGCATGGGGGCTCTTGAGATTGTCTCACGCTGGGCTTTGGAAAAGCAAGGCTCTCCTAGCTGTGATTCACTGTGGAAACCTCCGTCAGAGTTCTTTGTTACAGCCTCTCTAATTTTTCATGCAGTTCGTTATTAAAAAGTCTCACAGTGTCTGAAATGCAAACTAGAATAAGCCACATTATTTCGACTGTGGAGTCATCGTTTAGCATAAAGAATCAATGAACAAGATTCAGAATGTGGCCTCTTGGGGAAGAGATCAGCTCCAGTAAGAAATTGCATAAAAGGGAAGGGGGAAAAAAAGTACTTTATTGGTGTCTGCTGCTATGCCTGTGACTCGCTAGTTGCCTGCAGCTTGGGAAATAGCGTTGCTTTTTGGATCAAGACTTCAACTGCTCTTAAAGTACAGGGAAAGCTGATGTAACAGCAGGAAGTTCATTGCTCTGGGTTGTTGCTGTCCCCTTGCAGCATCTGAAGAGCATTGCCGCTGGCGGCAGGTGGCACTGCAAGCAAGTCGTGCAGAGCTCCACCTGGGAGCAGAAGGCATCTGTGTGAGTTTGCAGCGAGCAGCCCAAACTGCTGTGCTGACAGAGAGCTCTGGGGAGGTGAGCATGGCACAAGGTGCTCCTGAGCTGCCAAGGGCCAGGTGCCTCTTGCAGCCCACGTACCTCCATCCATATGCTTGTGTTGCCCAGTCCCTGGGGCTTCCCTGTGATGTTTTCAGGCTCTGACTCACACCAGTCACAACTTGAGGGCTGTTCAGAGGTGCTGTAGAATCTTCAGCCCTGAGCAAGCCCCCGCTGTTGGTGCATTTTAGCAGCAGTGGCTCCAGCCATCCCTAGATTTTCCCTAACTTGCTTCCTTTATCTCCTCCCAGTCCTTTCTGTGTGATCAGTGTCCCCTGCCAGCACCAAGCCAGCAGCTCTTCTTTCTTTCTCCACACCCCTGCACAGACTTGCTTTGTCTTCTGCTCTCTGCATTTCTTCTCAGCAGCTGAGATCATCTCTGCATCTGAATTACTTTGAGCTTGCAAAAGTCTCAGTGTAAAGATGGCTTCAGTGCAGTGCCAGGAACCCTCTGCTTTCTCTGCTTAATAAGTAAACCAGGACCCTGATCAAAACACCTCCTGTGCGTGAAATTCCTGATTTGGACAGAAACTGGGTGGGGATGCATTGATTTCCTTCAGAGTCTTAATTCCCTGTTTCTGCTGAACTCCAGCCAGGTCTGCTTCTTGTAAAGTTTGGCGCCGGGTTGTCCTCTCTGTGTAGAGCCTCTGAATAAATATGTGCTGGGGAAAGCCCAGCTCGGTGGGGGCTCATGCTGTACGTGTCTCAAGGCCACAGGGGGGGAGTGAGCTCCGGCTGCCCCACTCTCAGCAGTCACCGGGCATTGGTAAGCAGCCGGCATGTTTCTTCTGGACAAATGCTGCGGTGTTTGGAGATGAAGCGAGGCTGATGGAGGCTGTGCAGTAGCATGGCTGCAGAGCAAACCATGGCTCTTGTTGATGTAATTCTGTTAAGAGGGCAATGTAGAGAACCAGAGCCTATGAGGGGCAATTTGCAGGACCAGGCTGGGCTGATTCTCCTCATATTCTTCCTAAAGGAGAAAAGCCTCCCAAAAAGACCTCAGTTTGCACCCCTCTCCATGCAGGCATTTCCTGGAGGGGTATCGTGAGTGTCCCCCTGGGATCCCAACTGAATTCCCCCCAAACCCAGGGCTCACACCCCCCTTTCTCCTTTCCCTTCTCCGTGCCAATTAAAATCCAGCTAATTCCCAGGTGGCCCCCAGGTTATGTTATCCATGGGACAGCTTGGATGTATTCCCGTGCTCCTCACTTTTTTTCCTCTCCTCCTCATGCTGCCTCTGCTTTCCCACCCACCATAGCTGTTGTGGAAGGAGCTGCTGGTGCCATGCTCGGAGAAAAGGCACTTAAACTACCCAAGGATGTTCAAAGCATCCAGGAGACCGGAGCCACATTGGGGCTGTTGGGGAGCACCTGATGAGGAGGGGGTGTGTCACTGGAGCCACGCCGTAAAACTTTAATGAGTTCGAGGAGGCAGAACCTTCAATAAATCCCATCTGTGTTTGGAAAGCTGCAGGACGATGGGAGAAATTTCCCTTCTGTTGGTAACTAAGGAAGATATTAAATAACAGCTCCTCAGGGACAAACATTTCAAAGCCAGGAAAGGCAGATAACCCGCATATTGGAAGCTTTAAAGAGCTCGCTGAGCCTTGGCGTATGGGGAGTTTCTAGAAAGCTGGAAGGTTTCTGACATAGTCTCAGTAGCAAACAGGCAAGTGGCATAGCAGCAAGCCAGGTAGTGTGACGTCTATCGCCACGCAAGCAGGTTGAGGTGGGGAGCACATCCATCCACCAGCAATCCTTTCCTTGATTTGAGCCTCTTAAAAATTTATGGCTGGCGTCACAGCCTGATTTAGAGATGGCACATCTTCGGTTGCTGTGCAAGAGCGTGTTCTTCCCATCACCTCTTATGACCCTCCCGAAATACCCATGCATCCTGTAGGAATCTGCAGGGCGAAAGCTCAGGTGTCAAGGCTGGGAGTGGGATTAGCGTAATATAGCATGATTTATCAAGAAAATAGACCCCATCAGGCAGATGGGATTTTATTCTTCAAGGTTGCAGCTTTTCCTGTTCAGGGTAACGAGATCTCTGTTCTAGACTTCTGTCAAGTGTTTAAACTGCATGAGGTTTTGATTAAAGAAGTGGTTGCACAGGGACCTGAGCTGACAACGCCTGGCTCCTGATGGATGCGTATCTCTTGGTTCATTTATTTTTAATTTCCCTTCCTTTTCTCCTTCTTTAGAGACTAGAGAAGCCTGCCAAGTGGATAAGAAGTGCCTGAGTGGGGTGGAGGGGGAGTTTGCAGGCGCTGGCAGCCCAATTTCACCTCCTTCTGACCACTTCTTGCTAAATTGGGAGGAGGGTGCCTGCCTAAACCTCCCCCCACTGGTGGGAGCTGTCAGGATTGAGACCTCCAGGAGCCAAACCCAGAAACCTTCTGGGGGCAGGAGAAAAATGCCTTATGCTGTGGGATTTCAGCAGCAGAAGGGAAAGATTGAGAGGTGGCTTGATTGTAGTGTGTTAGTACCTGGCTGGGGAAAGGAAATTGCAGGGTAAGAAATAGCTGCCAGCCGGCAGCAGGGCGAGGGCTGGGGCGGGCTGCTGGCAGAGGGGGGCCCTGCACAGCTTTGTGCATTCAGTGCAGGGCGGGATTGGGTAGATGAGCCAGCTGGAGTGGGTGATTTAATGGTCTCTTCTGGCCTTAAAATTCTGCAAATCTGCAAGAGCTTCGTGATCTCCCTGAAAAGCTTTTGCCTGCATGTAGCTGTGGGTAAGAACACAAAAACAGCCCTCAACCATCTTCTGGAAAGTGCTTTGAGATCCTGTTGTAGCAGCCGTGGCACAGTGACAATGATTATCTGCTTATAACAGATGCTAGATCAATAGCAGAGCTTCAAGCTACGCTGCAAGGCAATTGACTGCAGAAAGCAATTCTTTCTTGGGGTAAAGCTGGCCTTGCAACAAGGCTCAGATTCATTCTTACAACTCCAGTCTTAAAATGTCACCACCAGCTCTGATGTCTTTCATCCTTTGTGCTGGGAGAGAATGCGCATTATTCATAATTGGACTCTCTACCAGGCAGGAATAGCCATTTTCATTTCCTACAATGCCTGAGAAACAGTGAGAATTTGCCTTTTTTCTTTTCTTTCCCCCCCCTCCCCCTTCCCCAAACAGCACTTAGTGGCAGTTTTATTCTGAGTGACTGGGTAACGCTTCCCACTCAGGTGGTGGTGGCTTTGGAGCGATGCTGTAATCATGTTGTGAGAGAGCAGCATTGATTCCCCTGGCTACCTCGTAACAAACGCCCCAGGACTGTTGTGAGTTCACCATCCCCAGGCCAGATCTGTAGCATTGCACCTGTTTGGCTGCTAAATTTAGTGTTTTCAGTGTGTCAACACCGCTGAGAGACACATAACAGGTTCCAAAACCGGGTCACATCCTCCAGCCTGCTGGCTGGAGTGACACAATTAAGAGCACCGTCATCCTGAGCAAGAGACACATCCTGCAGCCCAACACCACTGCCCATTTCCCTTCAGAATGCCAGACTGGTGCTTTAACCCTACAGGCTGCTGGCAGCCAAGCTGGAGTAAGTCAGAACACGTACAAAAAAATACATTGAAGCTAAAAGTCTCCATTCATTGTGCATCAGAGGATTATGTATAGGCTCTAGATGTTCCTCTCTGTTCCCTTCCATTCCTACCCAGCATACTGCAGCAAAGCACTGTCCTGCAGATGAGATGCTGCTCAGCATCGTTAATCTGTGAAACTACACGTCTATATCCACCTACATCCAGTGGGACAGAGCAAAAAATGCAGCAAGAAGCAAAAAAGAACGTGGTATTGTCTATCCATGCAGAGAGATATGAAAGCCTACTGGGCAGTGCTGGGCTTTCATAGCATTTCTGCCCAGCACCAAAGCTTGGGGCTGGTATCTATGGGCTCCTGAGTGAGAATCCCAGCTCCTGCCCTGTGATGTTGGCTGTATTGGGACTGTGCAAGGGCTTCAGGCAGTTTCCTGCCACAGTCACAAACTGAGTTCAGTGTTCTCCAGCTGTTTAGCAGAAACCTGTCCAATTCCCAGAAAGGCAGGATCTCCCAAAATACGTTGCTCTGACGAAGAAAGGCAGAGGCACGCGGTCTGCTGGGGCATGGAGGTCAGGCTGCATTTAGGCTGCTGGCGCTCAGGGATAGCACTGTGGTTAAAGCATGCCCTCCTTATTTCTGGGTTTCTCGCCCCTTGATGAACTCAGAGGGGACACACCTCCAGCTGCTCACATGGCTGTAGGAAATGAGCAGTAGAGCAGGTTAGTAAATGAGTGAAGAAAAGCCCTCCTTTTGTTTTCCACATGTATTTTATTCCTCATGGCAGGGGTAGCTAGAAATGGCACTTGGCAGAAGAATCCCACATCCCTGCTCTCGTGCATGAAACCAGGTGGCTCAGCAGCCCAATCGCAGCAGTGTGAGCTGGGCACCGGTTGCTGGTAAATATCAGGAGCCTTGTTTCAGTTAAACAAATACCAGCAACTCCCAGTGCTGCCTGCCTGGGCTCTCTCCCTTACTTCCCTCTTTCTAAGGCATCCTCATAAAGCTTTAAACCTGCTGTACTCTAACCTGGAGACAAACAGTACAGGTGCATGATGTTGCTGGAGGACACTGTGGTTACGAAGCCTTCCAGCAGTGGTTGGTGTTGGTGCATTGCAGAAATATGGGAACAGCACTGTGCCAGCCAGGCTGTCCAGAGCAAGGGGTTTAATTTTGGAGGGTGGCCCTGGAATAGCCCTTCCCAGCAATGTGCTGGGTGATTTTCCTTTTCCCTGTCAAGCCATCCTCTGTGCTTGCTCATATGCAGGGAAAGAGTGGCAACTCTCTTTGAAAATGAAGAATTAGGTTGCTAGAAAAGCTGGCAGCCCAAGGCCCTCACAGCAGCGTGCATCTTACATTAAACTCTCCTCATCTCCCAGCAAATTCTGGGCCAAGAGGGACAGACAGGAGCCCTTGATTTTCCCATGCGACGCTGCAATCACGAACCTCTTCAGTGCATTACCGAGCTGTCCAAACTTGACGATGTCTTGCTTTTTCCCTCCCTGCAAACCCCTTTTCTTTCCCTCTCTTCACTCCTTCAGACCAAGGATAATGCAGCCGTGGGTTCGTTCTGCAGGTCAGGATGTGCAAGCAGCATCCTTATCTGGCTGAAGGGCTTTCACTCGCAGTCTGCGTGGGCACATTCATTTTTGGTGTGATCCTTTTTGCGCTTTTGGGAAGAAAAGTCTGAAGTGGGTGAAATGAAGATGGGTTTTAGCAATTTTCTCTGCATTCAGCTGTTGCAGGAAAGTCTGACCATCAGGGCTCGTGGAACACCTTCGTCACCTCCTTTGTGCGGTGGGAGGTTTGCTCATTATCTGATTTGTGCTTCGCTTATAAAGGAAGATGTAATTGTAGCAGCTCCTTGCCATAAAAGAACAAAGACAGTTTCAGGGAAGGAAAAGTTCCATGCAGCTTCTACGATCCTCTCCAGTACTCTGCCTACTTTTCTCACCTCCAGCATCAGCTCTTTACTGCCTGATGTTATCCATGACCACCTCTGGCTTGAGCCTCTCCCTTGCTATAGAAAAGGCCCTTTTACAAAGACCAAGTTGAGTTTCCTTCCCACCATTCTGAGTGAAGGGAGAAGGTCCCCAAATCACCCCACATTGCCATGATGTTTCTATTCTTGCCTCTTCCTCCAGAGCTGTGTTTTTTGTGGTGAGTCCAAGAGTAGGTGCTTAATCTGTAAAATCCCATTGAGGATTTTGCCCTGGGAAAAAGAAAAACCAAAAGCCTTCAGTTCAGGTGTGGATTGGGGTGAGAGACTGATATTTTTCCAGATCTCTCGTGTTCCAGATTGATCTTGGAGTTCAGATAGCCCTGAGGTGGAGAGCCAAAGTTTTCTACAAGGTTTCAAGTGAAATAATAAAAATCTATATGCTCACAGTGGTGAGAAGGAAGCTGTGATGTGTGCCAAGCATCAGACATGAAGAAATGATCTCCTCCACCTCCCATTGCCATGGTGAGCACAGCTGCATATACATGCGTAACAGCACTGGAGTGATCCCAAATCAGATCATCTTGGGGCACGCTTGGCTGTTCATACTAAAACAGAATGACCTCAGACGAGATACAGTATTTTTAACTATGAAGCATTCCTACTAAGTGCCCTTTCCTGTTTATTTTTACCAGGACATTGTTTTAATGACTATAGAGTTACTCATTTGATTCCCAAGGCTGGAGAGCAGAAATGAATTAGTTTCATTTCAAGACTTAGTCGTGCAGTCGTTTTCCAGAGATCGATGTACTCGGAAGCCAAAGTGAATGCATTGCCCAATTGAGGAACATTTCTTTCCTGCCTGCAGCCGTCAGCAGAGACAGGCATGAGCGTGGGTTCCTGGTATAGATGCTGCTGGCTTGTTGCAAGGGTACATGGTGCAGATGCACTCAGTCTCCCAGACCATAGCCATGCACGGCTGTTGGTCCATCCTGTGCTTTGGTACTGATGCATGGAGCTCATGCAACAAGGTTTGGACATTGTGCATGGCTTGAACACGCATCTCAGCACTCAAAACAGATCCCTTGGAGTGCAGAACTGGGGATCATCAGCTGTTTGCTTGGCTTTGGGGTTATGTTTCCTGCTCTGAACAAAAGCCTAGAGGCATATGGTTGCATCTGGTGCCTCCCATAAGCACCCATAGGAACCACCAGCACACTCAAGGTCTTTGGTTATTGCATTTAACCCTTCAGATTGTTATTCCACTTCACACGTCAGTTTAATAGTCAGCTCCGTGACTTGCTTCAACCTGACTCCTTTGGAACCCAGACAAAGGTGAAAACACTGGTTACAAAATTGAGATGAGCCCATTCATTGCTACATTACTTCCCAAAGCAGCCAAAAAAGGGCTTTCCTGGGCTGGGGTCCTGCTTGTTGTGCTGGGCTGTACGAACATCTCATCCCCAAGGACAGAGGAACAGAGCTCAGCTGCCTGCGTTACATAAAGATCACATTGTCCCTCTCTATTGTTGGCCACTGGGACGACAGCAGCATCACAAACATACGTGTCCTCGGCGCCGTGGGAAATGTTCCCAGGGGAGGCTTAACACAGAGCATAGAACACGATACTCTGAGCACCGCGAGGATGGGGGCTGAGGCCGCAGCGCAGAGCAGCGAGTACCCATCTTCCAGCGAACTCTCACTACTTTGTGAAGGGGTGTTGGGTTTCCATTGCATTTTGTGCTCCACCAGGTATATTTATTCTCCCTCTGCCCTCCCACTGTGGCCTCTGGGAGAGCGATGAGTGAGAACACGCTGTCCAGAAGGATGGGTGTGTTGGGAGTCCTTATTAGCAGACTTATTCCAGAGAATTAAGCCCTAATTTCATAAAAGGGCAAAGAGAGAGTGACTGCAGCTGTGGGAGAAGCAGACCAGCTTTGTGTGTTGTTTGCAAACAGGACAAGAAGTCCTGCTCCCAGACTGCTGGTCCTGCCCATTATGGCATTACAACCAATAATTGTAATAACTCCCTACTTTTTAAAACAAAAATTACAAAGTCGTTCACAAGCAGCCAGTCCTGCCTCCTTGTGCTGTCATTTCTTCCTCTGCTTGTTTTGTTTATGTGCTTGGGCAGGGCTTTACAATGTTCCTGATCATCTTCCATGTCACCTTTTGGCAACCCCGCTGCACAATGTGCCTCTGCAACGCCCGTCATTGTTTCTCCCTGAATTAATTGTTCTATGTAATTGCGACCTGCTGCAGGACACTGCCTTGCTCTATTAAAAGGAGTGATGCTAATGAAGAACATTGGGTACCACGTTACGGGAGAGCAAGGCTCGACTCACTGGGATGCGTACTCTGCGTTCTGTTATTGCCAGCCCGGGCAGAAATGGTGTTTCTGTCTCTCATCAGTCACTGGCTAATGACTGTAATTTTTACTTGCTGAGAAACTCTGGGTATAATGGTCTTTATTAACAGATACAGGAGATGTTACCAGACCTGCATTACGGGCAAAGAGGAAGAAAACAACCTCTGCGTGGAGGCAATTTCATTATTTATTTGTAGCAATAGGAGTGATCCTGAATTAGTGTCAGATTCAACAGTGTGGCTAATGAGCAGGGTTGAGCTGGAATACAAGCAAACCTATTAACAGCAGCAAACTGCAAAGATGATGCCTGGGCCTGCAAACCCCCACAGCAAACAGAAGATCTCGGTCAGCACGTGAGGCTGTGTTTGTGTGCTGATGTGTTTGCATCTTGAGATGCTCGTGCTTGTGAATCCCCTCCAGCCCTCCTCCAGTCCCATTCTGCTTTGCTGTCTCCCATTACTCTTGTATGTTGAATGAGCTGGAGCCTCTGATTTAATCTTTAAGACAACAGAGTCTAAGTATCTCCAATGCCGTGGGCTATGACTGCTGGAAGAATGGCTTGTCTTGAAACAGTGTGGCATCCAGCTGTGGTTTTCAGCCTTGAGTGGCACATCTGCAGGTTGGGGACATGGTTGGGAATGCTGTGATGGAGCTGGGTGCTGCACTGCAATACAGGTCATGTATTTGCTGACATCTCCGGGGCAGCTTTCTAGCAGTCTCTTTGCAATTAATCAGAGGCTTCAAGAAATGTCAGAGCCGTTAGCTGACCTCAATCTCCTTTTACCTGGAACCAGAGAAGGCTTGTCTCAGCTCGCTAAGAGGATATTTCTTACACAGGATGCGTTTGCTGAAGACTGTCCACTCTTATTCCAGCTGGAATAACTGGGTTTAATCTGACTGGCTTTATTTGCGGCTGTTACAGAGGTTTAGACTGCAGGTTTGCAGCAGTGATTGGAAAGCTTTGGAAAGCAGAGTGGATGCTTTGTGACAAAGATAGAAGGCTTTGTGCCCTTGTCTAAAACCAAACCCAAGGCACTGAAATCTGCAGCGACTTCAGAAAGACTTGACCTCAGCACTGTGGATCAGTTGTGATCCTGGGCTTGATTTGGAAACAACAGAGCAGAGTGGAGGTGCAAAAATAGAAGGGAAGTCTTAAAAAAGAGAGACATTGGCTGCCTCGTAACGTGGCATTTGTACTGAGCGCTTGCTGACAGTGTGGTGCAGCACAGAGCTTCTCTTTACATATCGATGCCAGATCAAACATCGTCAGTGCTATTGTTGGAGTGCTTTGTTTAAAAATGGGTCTTCTGGGCAGATGGCCGGGTTCAGAGCAGCGTCTGTGTGTATAGCACTTCAGGCACCTTCCCCTGCTTTGCTTACTTATTGCTGCGGGAGTATGAGCAACAGAAAATAAAACAAGCAAGTACAGGATGTGAGATGAGCAGAACAGTCTTAATCACCGAGAGATCGACGTGCACCTTTGCTTCCAGTCGGCTTGGGAAGGTGCCTGCTTGACAGAGTGCCTGAGCAAAGTCAGACCTGTTTTTCTCAAGGAAAACGCTCCAAAAAATGTATGAAAATATGAGGTATGTGGTTTTCTGGCTCAGGAGGAGTGTGAGCCAAGACATCTGAGCACAGAAGATGCGAAAAATAAAATGTGCAAAATCCCATCGGGGGAAAAACGCTTCCTCATCCTGCGTGCAAGATGCTCATCTGGCACCTGAGCTGCTCAGCCGAGATGGGTCCCTGTGGGCTCCAGCCCCGGGTGCTGGTGCAGGTGCAGCCTTTGCCTGTCGCTGCCCTCGGGAGCTTATTTTAAGATGCATTTTCAGTGTTGGGCCATCCACATCCCATCCCCGGCTGGGAATGGAAGGGCCTCCCACAGCCCATGCTGCGCTCTGGAGAAGTCATTATTTCACAACTGCTTTTTCCATGGGCCGTGTTGGCCGGCAGAGCCTTTTAGGGCTGCGCAGCGTGATCCCTGCATGGGCTGGAGGAGCTGCTGGTAAGGGCTCCAGACTCCCGCTGCCAGAATTAATTAACACAGCTCATCCTGGGTTACGCAAAATCACCTGCCTTCAGCTTCCAGCTCCTAGAACATAAATCATGAGCTCCTTGCCTTGAGGAGAAGCTGTTCAGATTTTGTGTTGGAAATTGCTAGCAAGTACAGCCCATATTCCATGTCGGTTTTGTTTTTATTGAAGAGCAGAGGATATGGCTCATGGAACATTTGCAGACCCGGGCTGCCTTGTTGTTCGTTAAGTAGGGGCTTGTTTTTATTACAGTCAGCTAATGAGATGGTACTTTGACAAATCACATAAACACTATTAGACAAATGAAATTTATTATCTAACTGTTTATCATGAGTGGATTCAAGGTAAAGACTTGTGTGGAGGTAATCTCAAGGGACAGCTTTGAGGTAAAGCGTACCCGGTCCTTATGAAACCCTTATCTGTTTACCTGCCGACTCGTTTTCTTTCCCCAACTCAAGGCCGTTAGCTGAGGTGACCTGTGCCATTTCAGTCCAATTACTTTCACTGCAGAAGGATGCAGGCTTTTTTTTTACTAGGCTAAACTCATCCCAGCTTGAGACAAGCTGGGTTTCCATAGCGCACGTCTTTCCAATTCTTAGTAAACAGTCGCTCTGCTCTTCTCCCTGTGTGTCAGAGTCCTCAGACTGGATCCCGTTGACCCCTCATCTGCAGCACGCTGGTTTCTTCGGGGAAGAGCCGCCAGAAGCAGCACTTCAGCACTAATTTCTTCCTCTTCACTCCCCCGTTTCAGCGACAGCTTTGTCACAGTGACACAGATGAGTTCTGCAGCTCTGCTGTACCTATGCTGCCTGAGAGGAGTTGTCCTCAAAGCCACCCAACACCCCACACCACCAAGGCTGGGTGGGCTTTGGAGAGAAGCCTGACCTGCCTTTAGCTTCTCAATATTTATCTTCTTTAGCCCTGGGTGCTCTCATTTTTTGCAATCTTTCACGCTTTCCACATGCATTTTTGTCCTCCGTGAAGCTATCTGTCACCTGTGCTCACAGCCGTGCTGCTCCAGCTGGCTGTTCCCATGCCGCAGTGCCTTTACGCAGCCAATCCACATACCACGTAGTTCTTCCTAAACCCTGCTGTTGTTTCTTTTGGCAAGAACAAACAACAAATCCCCACACCCAAGGCCCATGAAAGGCAATGGAAAAGTCTTCTTGAGTCGAACCAACGTCTTCCTTTTGAAGCTCTGGCAGACACGGACCAGCTAAGCCTTTCCACTTGGCTGCGCCTTGATGACAGCTGTTATTACCATCGTACACATTGGGAAAGTGAGAAAACTGACTGCTGCAGCCTCCCGGGGTGGCCTTGGGACTTGTGTCAGGGCTCAGGGTGCCTAACACCCTCAGGCTCTGCCATGAGCCCCATGCCCTGCTCCAACTCTGTGTGTGGGGCACAAGCTGTCACCCCCTGTCTCCATTGGCTGCTGCTCATTACTCCAGGATTGCAGCAGCCCCTCTCTGGGAGCCAAGGACACACTTCTGACCATGCTGGCTTAACTCTTCACTGAACACCCTGGGCTGGTACAGCATTTCCTCCACTGCTCACTGCCTCAGCTGCATTGTCCTTTGGGAATGGGATGTTGCAAACCCCACTCTGTCCCCACCATGGATCTGCACTGATCCTGGAGGTACTTTGACACTTGGATTGTGCCTGTGTCTCATCTCCTCTTGATGCATTACCGAACAAAAGGCATTTAGAAACAAATCTCTGGTTTGTGTTGCCCTGTAGCTTCCATTAAACTGTTAATATGGTGCCTGTCTCTTCTAATATCTCTGCTGTGTTTTAATTGCATGGACTGCAAGCTGCTGCTCCAGCACTAAGTGGGGGAACTTTGCAGGGCTTTAATCGCTTGCTAAAAAGCTTTCGGGCTCCATTACCATCTCATAGCATTCTGTAATTGAGTGCCTGGGAGTAAAGAAGCCTTCAGAGCAACAGCTCAGATCCTGGATCAGACAGTTCAAAGCTGCAGTGGCTTCCTGCAGTGCAGGAGGAATCAACTAAATGACACTGAGCCCTTTGGTGCAGTGGCAGGAGGCAGTGGGGCAGAAAGGGTCTCATAGCTGCTCTCAAGCATCAGCTTCTTCTGCTTCTGCAAAGCACCCATTTGGGGACAGCTCAGCAGGTGCAGGCAGGCAGTGCACGGTGGCACGTAGCATTCAGTTTGCTGAGCAGTGCCAGTGATGGAGCACAGCTGAGAACTGGTGGCTCATAGCACACAAGAGGTGGATGAGGGATGAAGAACCAGCCTGCTAATGGCTGTGGGAAGGAGGACATCCGTTATTCATCCGTGCTGCAGGGACAGCAATCCTTCCTATCACCGCCACGGCTGCATGGGGAACGTGACTGAGGGGAGGTGACTGCTAATTGCTGCAGCGAGTCAAGGGCTGTTTAAGCAGCTAATTAATTCCTCCTAATCAGCCCTTGATCTGTTGAAAACTGCATGGCATTATCTCTTCTGCTGCAACACCTTGATAATTCCTGTCTTGAATGGCCTTCACGGAGAACATATTTAAATAAACTCAATAGAGATTTCAGACAGATAGCAACTATAATTACCAGCTTGTACAAATTAAACCATGGTTTGTTCTGTTCTTTTTCTCCTGCCTTCACTGCCCAGAGCTCCTGCTAATCATGTTCTTGCTGCTGGTGGCACGCGGGTCCCCGGGGCGTTGCTGCGCGTGCCTTTGGAAAGCCTGAGCCGTGCCCAGTGCTGGGGTGGGAAGATGGGGCTGCATGTTGGTGTCCAGCATCCCCACCATGCTGCTCCTGGGCTGGGATGACAGGGAGTTTGGGAAGGGATACAGCAGCCTGGTGATGGAAATGCCACGTGTGGAAGGTGGCATGGTGCTCACCAGTGTCAGCCCTGCCTGTTTTCCCCCTCCTACTTCTGCTGAGGTTTTAATCTGAGGTTTTCTCCCCTTGGAGCTGCGGGAACACTCAGAGAGGTGCCTCAAGGAGCCCAGGTTGGAGCTTGCAGCTTGACCAAGCAGTGCTGCCTTTCCAGCACTCAACAATAAACCATCTGCACCGAACTCACAGTTTGTTAGGAAGGATAAGGTCAGGCCACACTCATTTCCTCTACGGTCACTTGGGACAGCCATAGATGCTGCCTGCTCTGGCATTTGGCAAAGGTCAGCCAGCCCCAGTGCTGCCAGGCGTGCAGTGTGTGCATTTACACTGAGCCTGCTCAGTTATTCCTGCCCCGCCTCATTGCACCCTCCTTGCTCCATGTAATGCCTCTGAGTGCCTTAGTCAGAGTTTGGGTGCTCAGGCGTATCTATTTTCTCCCATTTTTTAGACAAATGCAATAACTGCAAGCAAGGTCATTTTCTGGCACCCAGGCTGTGACAGAGAGCAGAGAACGTCATGCTGGTTTAATGAGGGAAAATGGATTTTTCGTAGCAGGGGAACAGTTCTGTTCCCATGGTCTCTAAAGGTGAAATAGGAGTACCATCACATTTCCTGCCCTCTCCTCACTCTGTGAGCTGGCCAGGACACGTCTACCTCTGTAGGAGACGCTCACGTGGCACCAACAAAGCTCATAGTCTGGATTTTACCTGCCCCAGCAGCAGCACGGAGCACAGTGCCCATGGAGGACATGCCTGGGGCTGCACAGGGGAGCTCAGCCAGAAGGGGAGAGTTAAAAGATTTGCTCAGGTCTCTCTTCTATGAAGGTCTTTGAGTTTGAGCTGAATTGTCCGGGCATCCAGGGCTCAGCCTGTTCATTCATATCCTCTTGGGACTGGGGTGCATAGATAGATGCTCCAGGGAACTGACTATTCTTTCTCTTGGCTTTTGAATCCTGTATTCCCTGATGAGTTGTTTCCTGGGCCCTACATGATGGAAAATACTGTGAGACAAGGTACAACAAGGGAGGTATCTCCTGTTCATTGTCATAGGCTGGATGGGACCTTAAAGATCATCTAGAAAGACCACAAATGTCATCTAGACCAACCTGACCCATCACCATCATGCCCTAAACCACGTCCCTAGGTGCTACATCTACCACAGAATAATAGAAGCATGGAGCATAGAATCATAGTCATCTCTTAGCCCGGAATAGCTCGCTCACTCTGTGCCAACAGCTTTGTCAAGGCAGAAGCATCCCCAAAAGCAGGCTGAGCCCTCTGATGCCTCAGATTCCCTTTGTGAAGGAGAGCTGCTAATCCTTCTCAGGCATTCCACATGCCTAAATTCACCAGAGCCCACACGGTGTTCTGGTGCTATGGCAGTGGGGCAACGTGAGGACATGACCAGCTGATTAGCATTGAGATGCAGCACTGAGCCATTGGGGTATCTGGTTTCGTTCCCTACCTCAGGGGCAAGCCAGTTATAGAAAGGGAGTCATGCAAAACAGAACGAAGTCTCTATTTCAAAGCTGGGGTTGAGCAAATTAAAATGTAGCATGTTCAAAAGCTCACTTCCTTGGATGGCAGACAAAAAAAAATCAATTTCCTTGAAACAAATACTAAATATTAATGAGAGGATACGGTCTGCCATGCACAGAAAGCTGTAAAGAGCGTTTCCCGTTGATCAACTGCAGAGAGCTCATGAGATGAAATGGTTTTTCGAGCAGATATTTGTGGCCCGTCTCAAGGCGGCTCGGGGAGGCTCACCCACCCCAAAAAAAAAGAGAATAGGAAACAACCTGTATATATAACAAACCTATATGCCAGCTGTGCAGCCATGTCTGCTCACTGCATTATTTCTGTAACGAGCACTGGGGAAACATTCCACAGTCTCTTAGAGCCATCAGCAAGCTTCCTCAAGTAAAAGCACGGGCCTTTGTCTGGGATTTTCTATTGTTTCGACTCTCAGGTAAGGCAGGAAAGTTGGTATTACTCTGTACCCAAAGAAGGAGGCTGGAAAAGTGAAAACATTCGGACAGCTGGCACATGGGGCTCCCCATCCTCATGCCAAGATCACTCGGGTTGCCCAAGCACGGAGCTGGGAGCGTGGGCAGCCAAGGGAGCAGGCACAGCACCGGGAATAGCTGCAGCCATGGAGGATGCCAAAATCATCTCATATCTGTCATGCAGTAAATAAAAACACGTCGGCTCGTGATTCTGTAAAACCATAACGCCAGCTGCGTAACCGCAGGTTGAACAAGAGCTAATATTAGCCAGCAAATGACTAAAATTAGAAAAGCTGAACGAGCCAGAACTAATTAGCTGCTCAAGGAACAGAACCAGAACCGGAACAAATTAATTGTTAGGAATCTGGAATAGCAGTGTGGGGCCCCTCAAGGAAGTGCAGGCTCTTGCTCGGTGGTGACTCGTGCCTGAGCTTCTGGGGTGCTTGGGAGGAGCCCCAGCTCTGTCCGAAGGCTGTGGCAACCCAAGAGGAGGTGATGCATTGGTGCACCAGAAGCAGCACCAACACAGCTGCAGCAGCTCCCGAGGGGCTCAGAAACATTCTCCAACCACCCTGTCTTGTTAACGAGCACAATGGTGAGGGCAATTAACGAGACCACCAGCAGAGCTCTACTCAGCCCCACAGCACTGTCTGCTCCACTCCTGCCACTGGCTGAGATGCTCTGCAACCCTCCTGACACCAGCCAGGAGCTGCAAGCGCCGCTGGGATAATTTGCAAGGAATTAAGGAGCTCACATAGATAACGGGCACGTGGCCGCATTTCTTATCCGTGACTCAGTCACCTGGATGGTTACTTCTCTTCCTTTCCAAAGCCGGTAACTCACCCCATATTTCTTTTTCCCATCTCGCAACGTTTAAACAGCAGCTCCCATTTTAGCAGCAGCATGACGCACGGTGTTTTAAATTCAATTTAGAATACAAACTATTTATACCAGCCAGAAAAAAGGCAGCGAAGCAGCTCTCTCTGTCATGAGTGGATTTGTAATTTCGGAGCAATCATTGCATAACTAATTGAATCAGCTCTCAGCATGTGAAATCAGTGCCCTGCTTATCGGAGGTTTTCATCTCACTCCCCTCCTGAAGCCAGCGGTCCCCCTCTACTTTGTGCTTCTGCATCAGCTTGGGAAGAAAGCAGCACCTGCAAAGCTGCCCTTCTCTGCTCGCTGCTTAAATGAAGCCAATAGATTACCAAATGCACTCAGAATAGCCGTATTATGGGTGCCCCCCAGAGCTGCCCAGGCTCCATGCGAGAGGCTGAAGTATGTCTGAAGCTAATGAAGAGCCAAGCATGTCTGAGAAGCAAATTGATGTTCAGCCGTTCCCCTGACTCCCGCCGCCAGCTTCATTGCCTGGGTGTGCTTGGATTGGCTTGAATTCAGGGTCTGATCCAAACCATAGAATCGCAGAATTATAGAATGGCTAAGGTTGGAAGGGACCTTAAAGGCCACCTAGTTCCAAGCCCCCAGCCATAGATGGGGTTCCATCCACTAGATCAGGCTGCCCAGGGCCCCCATTCAGGCTGGCCTTGGGCACCTCCAGGAATGGGGCACATACAGCTTCTCTGAGAGAAGGAGGGCCACAGTACAGGACCTGAAAATGAAACCTAGAAGAGACAGTAAATATACCAACTGTATTTTGAGGGATACAGAAAGGCAGAAAAGGTAGTCATGTGAAGACTGCAGTCTGCTTCGGGGTGCAGATCCTGGTTGCGATGGATGCAGACTGTCAGTTTTGGGCAGCAGTTCCAGCCACCTCCATGCAGCAGCATCTTGGAGTGTGAAGGGCACCTCGCTTTGGGCAGTGGGCCATCAGCTTCTGCTTCTCTGTCCAACCTGGAGCTCTTTTGGAAGTGGGTTGGGAGGAATTACCCCTGTCAGGTGTGTTCACACAGCTGGATGTAGATCACAGAGCCTGGAAAACCAGACCAGGGTGTTCAACACCTGCACTGGGATCTGCTTTCCTTCTTCCTTGAAGGAGAGCACTGCCAGGAGCCTGTTGGTTTCAGTGGCTCTGGGACAGCCTTGGCAACGCTGTCAGCTACATTGGGTGCCTGTTATACAAGCCAGGGGACTCCTAAGGCTGATGCAAAGGAGGCTTTCTGAGAGCCAGTGCTCAGTGCTGCTGGCTTGTATAGTGGACAGGGAGATGTTGGCATGGTTAGAACCAGGCTTTCCTCCCAGGCTTCATTTAAGCCAAGTCAGATCAGTAATCCCTGCTTGCTTCTCACACAGAGCTGTGGAGACAGCTCTCTCCAAGCAGTAGTGGGGCTGTGCACCTCCAATCACCCCTTCTGTTCTCTGTTTTCTCTCCAGGTAGCAAGATGGGAGCACAAAACGCAGGCACTCAGCCGAGGCTTTGGCTCTCCACACACCGCCTGCTACTGCCTGGGCACTGTTATCCTGCTGCTCAACTGCGTGCGCAGCCACTGGTAAGGAAACTCACTCTACTGCTATGCATAAATGCAAAGAAATGCAACTACAAGGCAGGCTGATGAGGGACATCTGCTCTGCAGTGTTGTATCCAGCCTGTCTATCAGCCTTATGTGCTGCTGGTTTATGCCTTCAGCCAGATTTATTCTGGGATTTGGGAGTTGTGCTGGCAAGCAGAGGGATGAGGTAGGGTGGCTATGTTCAGGAGAGCAAACCATCAGCATCAACAGCCATCAGATGCCTCTCGGGGTTGTTTCCCTTACCCTGTGTGCAGTCCAGGTGGCAGGAAGGCTGTTTGTGCAGCATGGATCATATGTAACAGCAAGATCTTTTAATTTTCTCATGGAAACTATAAACAAAATTAAACCTGTTTTTAAGAAGCCACAGTTTCCTGAGCAGAAGAGCGGGATTATCTGTGCACTTAGCAAGCAGTCTCTTTACACTCTTATCTGCGATCTGTTTAAATACTACCTGTGCTAGCTAATAGTGTTGTATGACTGATGCACTGTACACCATGGGAATACGCCTTTTGACGTTCTAAGTGCAGCAAAGAGGTTTACTGCAGAAGATTTCCTCAATGCCAGCAATTTATCTGCGATCTGATAGGCTTTATCTTCGACGCTGTTAGAAGAGACAGACTCTACTAAATTTCCAGATTCAATTATGCCAGGGTCAGAGCTAATGGCTTGTTTAGTACTTCAGGTAATTTCCCAGGCACAGAGATCTCAGGTTGGAATTTGCACATGTAGTTAAGAGCTTTGCTTTCCTGGAAGTGACACCGAGACCTGCCCTTGCCCTTCTGCATTTGTCACAGCTACTGCTTATTGCAGAAGCCATAAGAAAGCCTGCAATGTGGCCATAATTGAATTCAGGCATTGCAGAGGGCATGTGTGCTCTGCTCACATCTCAGTGACATTGTGTGCTCGGATTTTGCTGGAGTATGTCTCAGCAGTCTCTTGCACAGATGAACATAGCCGCTTGTTGTCTGGGAAGCAATGCAAAGCTTTGTGCCCAGCCTTTAATTAAAAGCACAGCTGTAGGAGGGGCAGCCTCCTCTCCCAGTGTCACTGTGAGGCACTGATGGGAGATAGCTAGGAGAGACAAAGAGGCTGACCTGTCCCAGCACTGTACCTCACAATATTCAATCAAGGCAAGTCCTTGCCAGTGGGGGCAATGGGATCATTTCAGGATGAGCACTGGAGCTGCAGCTGCTGGAGATGCCTTGAAATGCACCCAGGCAGCTCACTGCCTCCATGCCCAGCTCAGCCTGCCCACTTCTCTGCATCCCCTGTGTTGCAACACAGCCTTTGAAACTCCTCTCTCTATTTTTTGTGGGTGTTTTTGTTGGGTAGGGGCTGCAGGTTGGCATCCCAGCTGGAAGCCCCCATTGTAGGGCCGTGCAGCTGTTTTGCCCCATGCTCCATGCAAGGGTCCCCTCCTCCATCCTGTCCCCACTTCAGCTCCATGACAGTCTCCGATTTCCTTCCAAATGGATACCTCAATAGTAAGAAGAGGGATATCCTATGCTCATTAAGCAAGTAGGTGTTTCCCAGTTCTGAACTTCGTTATCAGCCTTGGTGTGTTTCTGAGAAATAATCCAGAACGACCTGTGACCAGTGAGGACAAGCTTAGTCAACGGCACAAGACGAGCTTCTTTAATTACTTTGGTGCGATGATGACTTTCATTACAATCATGTTCTTTCTGCGAGAAGCAAGGAATTTCCATCAGCAGGGCCCTTATCAATGAAAACACCTCCTGAACTTTTGAACCATTTATCTGCGCTGTTCATTACCCCAGCGGTTTATGACTGTTTGACATAGGTTGTGACAACCTTTATGGCCCTCCAGATTTCCATTCAGTGTCACTCTCTCCTGCACTAGCCACCTTGTTGACACCACACTGACTGCAAAAAGCCACTGGTGCTGCCTTGGAGCTGTCCTATGCTCCCCTTTGAATGCTTTCACAAGCTCAGAGCAAACACATGTAGGTGCTTTTGTACATGGGGAGCTTATGCACTTCCTGTTTTCAGGATCTTGGGGCATTTGTCTGTCCTGTAAGGCAATACCCACATGCATGAGGAGGATGTTGCAAATGCAGAGCAGAGCTCTCAGGGAACCCAGTGCTGTGTTGCCTTCAGTCCAAGCAAGCTCTGTGGAGGATGAGCAAGGGCAGTGCCTTTGGCACCGTGCTCTGTCTGCTCAAGAGACACTTGTGTCGCTCTTGTGACACTCTTGTGTCAAAGTAGAGGTGGTGTAAATGGCGCTGACAGAGCGTTTTGTGCAGAAATGACCACTCTCTGATGAGAATTGAGCCTAAAGCAGCCAAAGTCCCCTCTGACATCATCCAGGAAAAGCCATAGGTGGCCCAAAGCACCCCCAGGTGCCACTGCTGGGCAGGGGGAGAAGCTGCTGCTAAACAGTGTGACCTAAATAACTGAGAGTGGCGCAGGCAGAAAAGCAAAGTCATTATTGGCAAAAGAAGCTGTGAAAATGATGACCAGGCTGACAATTGCTGATGCTACCGGCAGGATGATTTCAGCATTTGTTTCTTTAATGAACAAGGTCTTTTGTTGCAGTGTGCATGCGGCACTGTTTGCTGCTGGGCTCCACTGGATGGGTTCACCCCCCTTGCCTGCTATTGCCACAAGGAACAAAGCCTTCAGCATGGGGACATCCCGCACCTCTGCTGCTTCCTGCTGCCTCCGGCCCCTGGCCCAGTTCTGCCCCAATTGCACTTGCCCAGTTTCCAGGCTGATTTTGGGGATCATTAAAGGGAGCATCACAGCAGCGACCCAGTTTGCTTGATGAGGTCTTTGCCCTCCTTTATGGGAAAGGGATTACAAAATGTGGTCACCGTGGGCCACATTTTGAGGGAGGCCTGGAACCTCTCTCTCCATACAGCACTTCCAGGCTTGCTTCACACTCCACATGTCTTTTCGGGGTGTATTTAGGCTGCATGCTAAGCTCTTTGGTGTTGCAATCACCCCTTAACTAAATGAATGCCCGCTTCTACAAACCTGGCCGGTGCCTCCAATACCCACAGCGCATTTCTTTCACCCTGGTACCCAATGCACCACAGGTTAAAGCCACTTCCACCTGCATGACGTCCACATCCCTGCACCTCAGGGCCACTTAGTGGGTGTTTTTCCAGTTCATGTACTTTATTCCCACGCAGCAGCACCGCCTGCGTAGCAACAGATGAGTGTCTGAGCGCGCGCCTCTCTGTTTTGGGAAGGGTGCACCAAACAGTGCCCGTTGCCTTGGCTCCCTGGTGCCAAGCCAGCCAGTGTGCACAACTGTGGTGGCCACAGGCTGTTTGCAGCCCTTAGGATTTGGCCAAATATGCTGCTTTGGTGGATTTGGGTTTTATACCTGTGCCGCTCACACTGAAAAGCTGGCAGATACCCATGGGGAGGTGTTGGAGGAAGCATCATTTCCCTGTTTCCACTCCTCAGAACTGGGGGCACTTTCCAGAGCCCCCTCCAGACACAGGTGCCTTTGAGCCAGCAGTCAGGGATGTGATTAAAGTAGGTCACAGCCCATCCATCTCTGCCCTGTAAGAAGGGAGCTCCTCACCATGGCAATCGCTCCGCTCGGTGCACAAAGCATTTCCAGGTAGTGGGACAAAGCGTGGCTCTAATTGGGGTCCTCATGGGCGCCGAGCTGGGACACTGCCGTGAGGCATAGACAGAAATAAATGCTGCATTGAACGTGACTCGAAGGCACATGGCAAATGGAACGGCTGTATGACATGGAAGGAGACAGCCTCTGCCTCATCCTCCTGCACCAGGAGGGTGAGCATCAGAGCCGCCATGCTTCCCTGCTACCCAGGAGCAGTCACAGATGCCAGAATAATTGCTGTCTCTGACAGCTCCATGCTGCTTGTCATGGCCCGGCATCATAAATGCTTAAAAGGTTTATTTACCAATCCTGAAAACTCCAGTGTGCATCATGTTTAATGCAAATAGAGTGTGTGTTTAGGAAGATATAAAGCATCACTCGAGGGAAAGGCAGTCCATTATCTGCATGCAAACACCTCCCTCTCTAGCTGTAAGCTGAACAGCAGGGGACTAAGTGGGACATGCTGATGAGGGCATCTAGTGCAGCCATACCAAAAAAAAGGAGGAATGGGATCATCTGGAGCTGGGGAAATGGCTTTGCCAAAGCAAACCCCTGTCACACACCGACTGCAAAGCTGATTTGTGGTCATCCCATTCATGCCACCTTTGTTCTTGTACTCCAAAGCCAAGCTGGGTCGTGAGCATAGGAAAGGGAAGGCTCAAAGATGCACAGTGGCATGATTTCTGATTACCCTGAGCCAAAAGCAGCCTGTGAGCAATCACTTTCCACGTAAAGCCAGGCTGTGCTGGTAGCGGGGATGCAGGTTTGGACTTCGTCATAGGGGACACTTGTGTCACTTAGTAATAAATACCAGGGATGTCATGAAAAGGGATGTAAGGCTGCTGCTGCTTCACGATAAGCCAGGATGGCACATTTCTGTCAGCACTGATTTTAAGCTGAACCAAACTGAAGCTGGTGAGCACAGGGAGGAGTGCTGGGCACCGCAGCAACTCTCCCGAGCTCCTTCCTGCTCTCTTCCAAGCACATGATATTTATTCCATGTTTTGCTGCTTTGCTCCAGTCCAAAGTGAAGATGAAGCATCTTGCTGTGGGCCCTGAAAGCTTACAGAGAGCAGCAAATCTGATAGGAAGGAGCTCCAAGGAAAACAAAAAAATATCATCCAAGTCTCTAAAGCATAAGGATGAAGAATCATCCCTGGCTTTGCTCGGTGCGTGTGCCTTCCATCTGCCTTCTGAGCCTTCACAAGGTGTGCTTGCAGCCACATCTCTGGCAGGGCTCTCGTCTTCAATTGAAGCAGCAAAGAAAACAGAGATTTGCGAGCCTCAGAGAGCTGGATGTGGGAAAAAAAAACAACACACGTCCCAAATGCTGAAGACAATGTCAGAGCAGTTGGCAGCCCTGCCTGCAGCGTGGTGGAGCAGCCAGGGAAACCACTGGGCTCTTTCCACGTGAAGACTCAGGAGCACGAGGAGGAAAAGCTGTGCCCGGCAGGCAGCGATGGCCAGAGGCAGGAGTGCTCTTATTCCACTTGAATTTCAGCCTCCAGGGTGCTCGTTTAATACAAAAAAAAGAGCTCCAAGTTTCCTACCTCGTGTGTCAGACACATGTGGAGAAACCCTGCATACAGCACTGTGGGTCTGTTATCTCGTTGTTATTAACGAGCATTTCTTAATCACAGTGTTATCCCATTTGTGGCCATACACGGGTACTGGAGCTCCACGAGAGGCCAAGCTCTGCTCCTGGGCAATGCTGGGATGGTCCAAGATGGGGGTCACAATTATTGCACTCACAAATGAGTATTGGGAGGGTCAGACCTGAAATGCCTCAATGAGAAGCAGTGCTCACACTCCAAAATCTGTGTATCTCATGTTTTCCTTTCGATGTTCAAATCCTCCCCCTGCCTGTCAGCCTGCAGCCATGAATCACTCCTGGGCACGTGGCGAACGCATGAAGGCTGCAAAGTATTTTGGTGGAGGAGAGGATCGGGGGTGGGAGCACGAGATAACCCGGCAGAATGCTCCCAGCTCTCCCAGTGCTGAGGTTCTGCAGCCTCCAGCATTCACATGCAAGGACATCTTTAGATGTTGTGGTGCAGAGGGGTTGATATTTCCAGGAGTCATCAAAGGTTACAAGTAAAAATAACTTCCCAGTGCAAGTCCTGGCTGCTCACCAGACTTTGTGGCTTCTGCCATCGGGAGCTGGAGTAGGTTTAGATGGAAAAAGAGCCCCTGAGAAGTGCCCTCCCCCAGCAGCATCCTGTCCCAAAGCTCTGCATCTCCCAAAGGGGTGATGTTAGCAATGAGTTCCTGCTATAACAGCCCTTGTTGTCTCTCCGACAGCTTCACAGAAGCCATGAAGAGCCAACCGAAGCTGGAGGGCTTGGACAGCCAGTGGGCCTATTACTCAGGCTTGGCCATCATGGCTGTAGGGACCTTGTTTGTCATCTCCAGCTTCTTAGCACTGGGATTCACCGGGACCTTCCTAGGTAAGCACTAAAAATTCAATAGCTGAACCAGAAAGGTCATTTAATCCTCCCAGAGTTGGACTCAATCATCCATGCGGGTCCCTTCCAACTCGCGATATTCTGTGTCTGTGATTTTGGTAGGGCGGAATCCCCTGTGAATTTCCTCTTCCTTGCCTTGGGGATGCTGTTAGGTTTGGTTTGGGCTTTGTGATACCAAAGCACAACATAGCCGCACCGTTACTTTGCACGGAGATGATCGTGCAGTGATTTTCTACTGCAGTTCTAATCACCTTCTGCATCAAGCCTGAAACGTTAGAAACCAGCTAATTATCTCAGAGATCAAACGTCCTACAGAGAAGGCAGCCCACGGGCAGACCTTATGAGCAGGGCAGCACCAGCACCACCACTGCGTGGTGGGAGGAGGAGGAAGAAGAGGAGGATGAAGAAGTAGGAGCCATCCAGCAGCCTTGTGCTGAGCCCACAGCCATCCGGCACGCGCTCAGCCACAGTCTCATTTGCTCTTCCCCTCTGCAATAAACACGACATGCTCTGACAGATTCTTTTATCTGCCGCTTCATGGCAAAAAGCATTTTCCACTGTGCCTGCTCTCACATTTAGAACGTAATTCTATTAGCATTGTTGACTTTAGAAACATGCCAGTATGTGTGGAATTCATAAAAATAAAATAGAGACAGGAACAATAAATACCGGAGAAAAGGGGCAGCTCCCGCTGGCTGGAATAATCACAGCCCCAGCTTTGACACTGCATTTAGGCTGTGCTTTTTGCAAGTGCTTTACAAACCAAATTCAATTAGCTCCTGCCGCGTCTCCAGGAAGAAGAGAAGGAGGGAATAAGCCTTCCTGCTTTCAAGTTGAGTTGCAAAGAAATGTGTTGAGTTGGCCAAGATCCTGCTGCCAGAAACAGATCCCGGTTCTCCTGGACGTGTGCTCTCAGCATCGATGCTCCTGGCCCCGTGTTGCATCTCTACCCCCCAGCCATGGGGCAGAACGCACCCACAGCCCAGCAGCGATGCTGTGTGCACAGAGACGTGTCCAGGAGGCCAGGCAGGGCAGCACCCATCAGCTCGAGCTGGTTGAGCGCTCCTGAAGCACAGCCAGCTCAGGTCTTGCTTACGCAAAGCCTGATTCACTGCCCACGAGGACCCACTGGGCCTGAACCGCAGGGGGAAAGCAAACGGGTGAGTCAGGCTCAGCATAAGTAGGGGCACAGCCCCGTGCTCTGAGCAGGGAGGAGTTGGGTGCTTGGCCTGTAGTGGCACTTGTGCTCATCCTGTTGAGCCAGCAGCAAGGAGGAGGTGTCTGCAGGTCTCAGGGCTCTCACATGGTGCTGTCTGGCTCAGGGCCGTGCTCTTACCACCCTTTTGTTCACACTGCTCTGACGCGGGCAGGGCTGGCACTTCTTGCTGTGAGTGGCAAAGGGCTGAACTTCTTCAGCAAGAAGAGGGTAATGACATCATCCTGCTGCTTCTCGCTCAACTGAGCTCAAGAGATTCCCAAGCATTTAATAAACTGACTGCGACAGCATCAGACCTTTCCCTTGTGGGTGAGTGCTGAAGCAGGCAGGACAAGGAGATTGCATCAGGGCTGCCCATTATATCCCAGTGGTGCCAGTCAGATTCTCTGCTGTGGCTGGATGCAGTCCCTTGTTGTGGCAGCCCCTCTCTCTCCCCTTCTCCCAGCCATGCAGTGGCTGGCATTTATTTTGGAGCCATTTGCCTTATTTTCTGACACAGGCAATAACGAGTGCTTGACTTCCCAAAGGCCAACGGCTGCACTGCACACCCGAACCCATCCATCTGCACCCAAACACAGCTCCTTCCAACACTGACCAAGATTTCAAGCAAATCCGACCTGACCAGACTCCATCAGTGGGTCGTGGTGGACCCAGCAGCTCCAGGTGGGGCTCAGAGTGCCGTGGGAAGCACTGCTGTATAGAAGGATGGAAGCTCTGCAGGTCCTCGTTGCTGCTTGCATTCACTTTGTGCAAACCTCCCCGGTGCCAGCGCCCTTTGGGGAGCAAAGTGTTCCACCCGAAGGCGAGGGCGGGCAGGGGATAATGAACGTTTTGACACAGAAGAAAGCACAGCAATGGGCTGAGGCTTCGGGGAGGGCTTTCTAGCAGAACAATCTCCAAGTTGCATTGCCAAGCGACTGTGAGAACATGTCGTGTGAATACCAGGCAATTATCTCACTTAGTGGCCTGTAGTTAAAGCCCGAAAGCATTGTATAATTGGGCAGGCGCTATTTATCCTTGGAAATAAATGTTTTTGCACCACGTGAGGTCAAAGAAATTACACCACGATCCAGGTAATAATAATAACCTTGAATACTTTGCACTCCCATCATGCCTTTTATCTGAATCTCCAAGCACTTTCTCACCATCCATTAATCCTCACCCCCACTGCACTACGAGAAAGACTGGTATTGTGATCGGTGCACAATGGCACTGGGAGGGATGGAGGAGATTTGCCCAAGGGCAGGCAATGGGCTGGGAACACAACCCATGGCCACGGGCTGCTCGCTGGGTTACGCTGTGTCTTGTGCCGAGGACACGGAGCAAAATCCTTGCTGGCCTTCGTGGTCTCATTATAAGCCCAAGGGAAGCCAAAGCTCTGCATCCCGGCCCTGTCACTCCCCCAAAATGCCTCTTGCAAGCTGCACACTGCACACATCTCCTCGCTTGTCATGAAAAGATTACCCCGAGGTTGATAGGAAGCCGGTTGGAAGCTGACAGTTCTGAAAGCTCCCCTCGTTACAGATGAAAATCACCTATTATCATCATCATCATCGTGCCGATAATTGAGCGTTTTGTAGGCAGAGGTGCTATTCTGTGAAATTCTGAGAAATCCTCTGAACTAGGAGATAAGAGTGGCACTGAATGGGGGCATTTGGTGGCGACGGTCTCAGCTGTACCATCACGAAACGCCATTACCGTGCACCGGGCTTATTTCCCCATTAAATGTTTTTGATCCTGTGCACTCACTTCCTTGTCAAGTGGCTTCAGAGGGGCGATTTTCAAATGAAAAAGCAGAACCATCCAGTTGGGACCTCGAGAGCTGTGTCCCGATAAGGAACGTAGCTGCCATCGCCTCACCGCAATGCACAAATGCACAACCCTTCCTGGTGGGCAGAGAGCCATTCCCGGAAAAGCTGATGGAGATGGAATAAACGCAGCCTATTTGCTGCTGCTTTCTCAGCCTGAAAGTCAGCAGCAAAACCCTTTGTTTGCCATTGCTCTGCCTCCATGGCAGAGATGCCCCGTGGCATTGCATGCTGATCCCCCCCCGCTTTGTGGAGCCTAATGAGAAACCCTTTGTTCACCCTCCAGGGGATTACTTTGGCATTCTGATGGAGGCAAAAGTGACCTGCTTCCCCTTCAGCATCCTGGATAACCCCATGTACTGGGGCAGCACGGCCGTCTACCTGGGCTGGTCCCTCATGTGAGTATGTGCTCCTGTTGTGGTGCCTGGGGGGTAAGATGCTGGCTTGAATCAGCGGCCAAAGGAACGTTTGGTGACGGCAATGACACGGGAGGGGAATAAAGCAGCAGGGGAAGTACAGCACACCCTGGCTCCTCTCTTCCCAACTATTTTTGCACACGCAAAACCTTTCTCTGTCATAAAAAGACGCGTGGCATTAATTGTCGAAAAATAAATAAGGGCCGAATGCTGGGGAGAGGAAACATCAGCAAACGCTCTGCAGCCAAATGGGGTCCTTGGCAAGCTCTGCACGTGGAAAAATCAACAGCCAGGGCCAAATTCATGCCGGGTGTCACTCAGCGGGGACCAGGCACTGATACCAGGGGTTGGTGTGACCCTGTAATTACCTCTGGAAGAAACAAAACAAGCCAGCACACCTCCCCCCCACTGCATGGTGACAGCGCTTCCGAAACACTCCTTGTGTGATACAACACAGCTTAATAGCCTGCTTAGGAGGAAATGAATAGGCTGTAATTTAGCAGTAAATGAGCAATATATTCTATTCTGTGTAATAAGTTTGATGTGGTTTTCATTTGATATCACATTTTATTTATTTGCCTGGGAGTAAAAACCACGGCAGGGTTGTGTTGGGAGCCCGTCGAGTACTGCTGGACTTTATCACCAGGTGTTTTGCACAGGCACTGCCACGTGGGACACCTCTCTTATACATCAGTGGGAAAACAAAGCACTTTGCCACTTCTCGCCTTCCCAGTCTCATGCACAGCCCTGCAGTGCTTTCTGGCCCCTGTTAATGAGTAAAGCCGGCGTCACTGAGCCTTGTGTTCATTCTGCACTTTGACATCCCCCCTGCAGCCGTCAGGGCTCACTGCACAGCACCCTTTGCCTTCCTTGCAGCCCCATAGTGGCTGGGTTGGGTCTGAGCCCTGGGAAATGGTGCCCAAGGGCTGGGGAACAGGGGCTGCAGGGGACAGAGGGACAGAACTGCATGTGCCAGCCCCTAAGGAGGCATTTGTGGAGAGAGCTTATGAGGAGATGCGTATTATTTTACAATTGAGCCGTTTCCTGGAGTCCCTGCACAACCAGATGAGTCCTCTTGAGCTGTTTACGTTGCAGAAATTCCTCCCTCACCCCATCAACGGAGCAACTCCATGCTGGGCACACTTCGCTTTGGTTTTCAGCCACAGTTCTGGGCAAAAGAAGCCTGAAGCAGCTCGAGACAACAGCACGATTGCCTCTTTTTCTCATTAAAAGGCTGCCACCATAAAGGGCAGCGAGGCGTGAGCAACAATTGCTGCTGACAAATTGCTGGAGCTGTGCAAAGTGGCACCAGGGCACGGCGTGCCTGGTCCTGGGGGAGCTCCACACAGCTCTGCACGTTGTGCTGGTGACTGCCTCTCTTCCCTGGGATCTCGGCTTGGGTTTCTGGTTTGCAATGGGGATCCTAGGGCTCTTCTGAGCTCTCCGTGGGACCACAGGGCTTCAACATGTGGGTCAGGGCCAACGTTCTGGCAGCAGGGATGTGCAGCTGAGCTGTTGGCACAGGAGGAGCACAACTTCTGGCTGGTTTTGCACAGGCCCAACATGTAGAGCATATTTCTCCTCCCTCGTTGATGCATTACACCCCATATTGTGGCATCAGAGCCCAAGGATTTGATTCATTTACATCCACAAGGGTACATAGTGCGTAACGTAAGCGAGTCTGGCAGCATCCCAGACAGCCTGTGATTAGGACTCCAGCATTAAGAGCATCACTCAAGGCCAGAGATGCTATTTTCTCCTTTCCAGGATGTTGCACATATCTCAGACTCAGCTAATGGCAGCTCCTTGGACAAAACAAATGTGTCTGCTGAGTACACAGTGGGCAGCACTTTGACCCCTGCACACAGCAAGCAATAGGCACAGGGCAGCTGGGGCTCCTTGCTGTGCCTACAGGATGCACAGGGAGAGGTTTCCTCTATATTTGTCATGAAAATGGGAGCAGCAAGCCTACAGCAGGAGCAAACACCCCCATTCAGTGCTCAGGACCAGCAGTGCTGGAAGGGAAGGATATGAGCACACAAGCATTGCTCTTGCAAAACATCTGCAGCAATGTGGAGATGCAGCAAGGGCTGGGGACAGATAAAAAAGCCCCTGGTTGTTACCAGGACCACAAAACCTACCCGGCTGATTCATCATTGACCCCGCTACAAAATGAGCTGCTGCCCAAGAAGTAGGTCGAGCTCGTAAGAGGAGTGAAACACCACAATGCTTCTCATTGCTCCAATCGAGCAGCCTCGTTTCTCCCGAAAGACAAATGGAGCATTAGTTGTCTAGAGACGGCCTTGTGGATCTGTGGCAGGGGAAGTGCCTTAACTCATGGCAACAGGCTGTGTAAATCAGAGCAGGCACTGCAGCCAAATGATGCAATTAGAGGTCTTGCTGTCAACAAACAATCATGCAAATTTGTTCCCTCTGATACAAATCAAGGAGGAGACATGACTAAGCATGTAATAGCAGGGGGTTGGGAATGAAGAAGTTGTCCTATGTTTCCTAATGAGAAAAAAAAAAACACAACAAAAACCTTGATGCAAAATGGAAGCAGTGGAACAGTGAAGATTTGTGTGCATCTCTCCAGGAACTGATATGGCCAGGTGCTACTAGTGACTGCTATAGGGCTCAGGTCATTTGGTCTCTCCTCTGAAGGCACTTTTTCCCAGCAGGGCTGGTCCCCTTGTATGAAGGTTGCAATGTGTTTATCCTCACCAGGGACCAGCTAAGAACATTTTTCTGCTGACAGCCAACTCCTGTCCCCCTCAGAGAGCTGAGCTCCAACCACCAATTAAAGACAAGCAACAGCATCCTAATTAAGGGCTACACGTGCAGCCAGTAACTGGAGGCATAGGATGCAGAAAGGAGGTTTGGGAGTCTAATGCTAAGCCATGAACTGGACACAGCCATGCTCCTTGCTGTGGGGATGAGACTGGGACTCTGTGGGGAGTTTGCACACCATGGAGTGATCTTAGTACCTGGTTTGGAAACTGCTGGGATCGTGGGGCCTTAGCAATGACCCTACTGCCTTCACCAGCCGGTCTTTGCCATCTCTTCCAAATTTTACCATCCCTTCTATCCTTCCCATCCCTTCTACTCTGTCCACCCATTCCATCCCTTCCTATCCCTTCCTATCCCTTTCCATCCCTTCCCATCCCTTCCTATCCCTTCCCATCCCTTCCCATCCCTTCCTATCCCTTCCCATCCCTTTCCATCCCTTTCCATCCCTTTCCATCCCTTTCCATCCCTTCCCATCCCTTCCCATCCCTTTCCATCCCTTTCCATCCCTTTCCATCCCTTCCCATCCCTTTCCATCCCTTCCCATCCCTTTCCATCCCTTCCCATCCCTTTCCATCCTTTTCCACCCCTTCCATCCCTTCCATCTCAGCCTGTGATGGCTCAGCTCAATGCCTACAGAACCATACGCTGCTCTGTCTGCCAGGTGCCTCCTGCACCCCGGGTGGCCGTATTTCTGTGCACATCAGGCATTTCCCTTATAGCACGCTGGCTCAGAGCCACGGCCGTACATAAGCAGCTGCTCAGCTATTAAGCAGCCTTATAATCTCAGGACTTAGCATCAAAGCAGAAACTCTCTGAACAGAGACATGCGGGGATCAGACTTGAAAGAAGTTGCCGAAGTAGGCTGGGGAAGAGTCTTTGCCAAGGAACATCTGTCTGAGACAGTTAACATTAAACACACACACACAAAAATCCACCTTTTGTTCACTTCTGTTTAATGAGCAAGAGAGCGCTCTCGTGGAGCCTAACGTCTCATTTCACTTTCTAAGGCAGGTCTTGCATAAGCCCGTGTACTCACCTGATCTTTTCCTTCCCTTTCAAAACAGGCATGCAAGCCCAGCTGGCCTTTTGCTGACAGCTGTAGTGGCAATTTCCTACACAATTGCAGTGCTGTACGAGGGGTGAGTAGCTCTGCAAAACTGGAGAGCTTCTAATTATTTCTACCAGCTTTAACTCCCGAGGTTTCGGGGAACTGCAGAAGCGGAGATGTTTTTTTTTCCCTATTCATTCAGCAGGGAATAAGGAAAACAGAGGATTGTTTTCCAATTGTTTTGATAATGGGCAGATTCCTTTCTGAAACTATGCGCTGAGTTCTAGGAACATTTGTGCGTTGGTTTATTTTTACCAAAAGATGGTTTTCTTTCTCTTTCGGATGCCTAATTCTTCCGATGTGAAAGCAACGAGGAAAGGGCTCATTGTGGCACCTGATGGGGTGCAAGGAGAACACTTTGCATTTGGTGATTTCTTGGAAGGTTATTTCACCCTTCTGATATTTCACTCCGTCCAGCAGCCCTGGGTGAAACAGCCCAGAATCATCCCCAGGAGTGCAGGGTCTTTTGTGGGGAGGAGGGAGGTGGGCTCCCCCAAACCATGTGGCACTCACGGTTTCATCTTCCTCCCCCCTTCTTTCGCCTCCTTCTCCTGTGCCTGCAGGCCTTTCACAGAGGAAATCTACCGTCAGAAACAGAAGGGAGCAAAGAGCAATTAGTGACAGGTATGTTTCCAAATTGGCTGTGCCGAGTGCTCCGGAGATCAGATGGGTTCTACATGAGGTCCTTACCAGACTCTGCTCTTTGCTTCTTACAATGCAGTGCCTTGGAAACCTCAGTGCAGCGTGCCCTGCTGCTCCCCATGCTGTCCGGTTTGCCCATTTTCCTACTGAGATGTTTCCTAGTAATTAGCCCAGCAACCCCTAATGAGCCAACTGAGCACCCTGCAGTCTTGGAAGCCATCAGAGGAACAGTGTGAGCACGGCACAGGAGCTGGAGAGCCCCGTTCAGCACCCCAACCTGTCCTCCCACACTGACTGCTGGAGATCTGCAAGGACAAAGCAACCCAGCTCCAGCCCCGGCCTGGAGGGCAGAACAGCGATGGAGGCACCAGAGCCTTTTGGAAGCAAGGTCTGAGCATGCAGCAGCACAGCAGCAGGTGATCCTCTGTGCCCACGGCTGCTAAGGGTGGGGTGCATTGAACGGCCATTCCTCAGCCTTGGGCACTTTGTGCTTTTTGGACAGCACATTGGACCTTGTTGCTCTCTCTGCAGGCTGGACGTGGAAAGGAGGGCACAGCACACTGATCCTCTGTAGCAGATGGACACTGCCAAAGAGGCACGGCCTGATCAAAGTGGTGCCCATGCAGCTGTCAAACTGCAGGGGGAGGAAGAAGGGCAACCACTGTAAATCTGACCATAAACCCCTCTGGAGCAGAGAGACCTCCTTGTCCATCCCAGTGCTTTCCCACTGCTGCAAAGCTCTGTAGCATCTTTGTGAGGCTGTGCTTTGCAAAGGCTCCCAGACAGGGGACAGCAGGGCATGTAGATGTGAATGTTCCACCTAAACCACTGCACGAGAGGACAGAGACGTGGCAGCTGACCCATGGCAAAACCCCAGCATGGAGAAAACAGGCTGAGATTGGAAAAGACCAATGGAAAGATTCAGTCCTCATCAGCAGAGCGAGCAGCCCCCTGGTGCCAGTGCCCCACTGCCCCATAGCTCTTTGTGCCCCGGGGACAAACCCCATCCAGCCCCTCCAACCCCCTGCAGCTCCTCCTTTCCCCACAGCCACACGAGGCTCCTGCCCACCATCCCACCACACAGTGCCTTGCCCTCACCAGCCGGGATGAAACGCAGCCTGGGCTCATCCCTGCTGCTGGATCCGGCCCCAAAAAGAAGGTTCCAGGGCTGACGCCACAGCCCCAAGCTCAGTGTTTACAGATTCCCACAACGGTTTGAGAAATAAGCTATAAATGACCAAAAAAAAAACCCCACCAAAAACTAAAGGGAAGGGAGCAGTGATGCTCCTGGCTCCCGTGGGGACATGGGCTGAGTCTGGTCCCGTGGTGACGCCATGCTTCGGCCCAGCATCACAATGTCCCCTCAGGAGAAGGACCTCTCTTCTCCCAGCACGACGGCCCCATTCCCTCCTGCTCCTGCCCAGCTGTAACTCACCCTTCCGGCATTGCTCAATGGGAATTAAAAGTGTCAGTTTCTTTCTCTTTTTATTCTTTCTTTTCCTGTTTCCTCCAGCGGGGCTCAGGGACGCTGTGTTTCTGTTTCTGAGCCATTGCACAAGGATTATGTTGTTTTTTTTATTGGTATCTTGACGACCTTCCTCCTAAAGACTTGGGCATAGTATTTTATTTTTAGATAAGTTTCCACATCCCTTTCATGGCGAATGTTTATAGACAGAGGCTAAAGCAGCCCAGTGCCATAGCAACCAGCAAGGAGAGGATCCGTGGCACTGTGCAGACATTGGTGTCAGAGTTGCACATCCAGGCTCAAAGTCACTCGTGCAAATAAAGTCAGATTTGTTGAGAGGTGAAGTCGGTGTTTGCAGAAGAGCCGTGTGCTTGTCACGAAGGATTGCTCCAATGGGAACACAGTGAGAGCTGTCTTGGTGTTGCCTCACTCCTAATGCAGGGACCACCACTAGGATGGGGAACTCTGGCTGCACAGCTCCTGTGCCCATCCAGGATAACCCCCCCAGGACGGTGTGTACCACCATGAGCACACTGATGGGGCCACGCTCCCTTGCAAACTCGTGGCATCCCGAAGGCTCAGAGACTCGGTGCTGCAGTGGGTGCTTCATATCCAGCCTTTCCCTCCCTCCTCCTGCTTTGCACTGCTCATCTCTGGGGCTGTGCCCAACTTGGCACTGCCGGCGCCATGCAGGGCGTGCTGTGATGTTCAGGCTTGGCACGGCAGTTTGTTTGCAGCCTTGGGGGAAAGCGGCACGAGGCCGTGTGCAGATGCAGCAGATAACTCCCCACGCTCAGTGCATTTCTCCAATGCAAACACCAGAGAAGGAGAAGCTGGTTAAATGACAACTGCTGGCGGGCAGGGACAGCCAGGTCAGTGCGGCCACTGCACACTGTGCCCCCGCTCACCCCGCGCAGCACAGACCCCAGCGCTGCCCTCAGTCACATGTCGGCGGGGTTCTGCCCCACATTCCCCTTCTGTGCCAACCCCACACGTGCTCCATGCGCACGTGATACCGTACGCACATGGGATTGAATGCATCGAACTCCATGGGATGCTTTTTAGGGGAAAAACTGCCCATACAAACCCAAGTTGCTGCAGCGCGTGGCACTGCAGGGGCACACTGGGCTGCATCCTGGTTGCCGTTCCTTGGAGGCATCAGGGCCAGACAAGCAGCCCTGGAACCCCACACTTGTAATCCACTCCACAGCGACCACCCATCACCTCTGTGCCATGTTTGCTTGCATTCAGCGCTGCACTTCCCTCACCTTAGGGAGAAAAGGCTATCAGCCCTTACGTGGAACACAAACACTATTAGGCAGTAACAGAGAACAAACACAGGTTGCAATCAAGCAAGAGCTCACATCAGCAGGGCTGGCAGCAGCCGCAGCCCCTCATCATTCCCACACGGTCCTGGTTGGGATTTGCTGAGCTGGCAGCTTTGCAATGTGGGCAGCAAGAGGAGAACGAGGCCTCGGGGCTCTACAGGTGCTCCTGTGCTGCTTCCCAGTGCTGAGGATTGATGTGGCCATGCAGCGGGGGTTGGGTTGCTCTGGCTCCAGTGGGTGAGTTGGGGTTTGGTGTGGAAGGAAGAGTGAGGAGTGAGCACAGCGCTGCCGGTGGTACGTGGGCTTGCAGGAGCAGGTTGGGCACTGACTGCTTCATCAGAGCCCTGGAGGATGGGATGTGATGGGACACATCCTCACGTGGGCTGCCTGCACCTGCCCCAGCCCTGCCACAGCAGGATGCCAGTGCCGAGCAGCCCCACAGCCTGGAGAGCCCATCTCTGATTGCTGCCTCGTGGGCTCTGCTGTCATCTCAAGACCTTTTATTTTTGTCCCATTGCCCTGGCAGCTGCTGCCATTTCCATGGGAACCCTCCTGAAATCTGTACAATGCATCTGCTGGGGTCATGAGCCTCTCTCTCCCCCATGCTCTATATTCCAGGCCTGGAGCTGCCCAGTTCTGGTTACAGGTGACATTTCTCTCTAATCCCAGAGTGTCTGATGCTCCTCAGAGGTGAGCAGGTAATGATGCAGTTGGGTACAGGTCCAGATGCTTCTACTGCCGCTGGGCTGTGAAGCTGAGCCCCGTGCAGTGCTTGGTTGCTCCATGCACGTGGCACAGCTGTGAGCTGGGTCCCATCCCAGTCATAATTAGAAGCCTATCAGAAAGCAATGGGAGAAGGGGGGAGGATGCAGAACACCAGGAGAGCAGGGCATGAAGCCGCCTCATGTACATGTGATGCCACAGCGGGAGCCATGCTGGTTGGACTGGATGATCGTAGAGCTCTTTGCCAACGTTGGTGGTGACTCTTTAATTCTGTGCACCCAAGAGTTGGGGATTTGAGGCATCGCTGGCTTTCCAGCTCTCTACTGATCAAACCCCAGGGGCGGAAGGGGAACGGGAGGCATGCAAAGTGTTGCCAAAAAAGAAGTAGGAAGGTGGAGGAAGGAAATAAAAGCAGCCCCCCATGCCCAGAGACACAGCAGCCAACTGCAGCCCTGCATCTCATCTGGGAAAAATTATACGTTGTGAATTACGTGCTTCTTTTGAAAAGCCGTAAAGGGAATTTCATACAATGAGACAAGTTAATAATATAGGGAGTGAAGAGCAACCCCGGGTCCTGCATCTTGGTTTAATCAGATGTGTTTCTCCATGGGACACACGGGAGCTGCAGCAGAGCCCTGCCTGCCTGCCCTGCTCAGTGCTCCTCCCTGCTGGCTCCATCCCAGGGCAGCAGCTGGGGCCTGAGGGGGAACAGCAGGAGTTTGGGAGCCAGGAGTGCAGGGTTGGGGGTGTGCAGACACTCAGTGTCCCCGGTGCTGTGTGCTGGGTGGGTGCTTGGTAGGGCAGGAGAGCAGGACGTGGTAAATCCTATGAGTGGAGATACGGAGCTCACGTGGTGTTTGTTCCTTTCTGAGCATCCCTCCAGGTCTCCTCTTCCAGGCTCAGCCATGCAATGCACACTCAGTGCTTTCTGGTACATTTTGCTTCCTACATCTCCCCTGGCACAACGTGTCCGGATGGGACCCCGGGGAGCTGCACGTTCTGCCCCTCTGTGCTGCTTTCGTGGAATTCTGCTGGGTTTGAGGTAGAAGCACAGATGGGTGAAAAGAAACAGCAGGGATCAGTGCTGAGGATGGTGGGTTGCAGGAAAGGTTCCGCCAGCTGCAAAGCCTGCAAAGCCAGCAAAGCCAGCACCCACAGGGGTGGGTCAGACTGCAGCTGGGGGAAACGCTGCCAAAGCTGCCCCTGCTTCAGGCTGGGGCAATCTGCAGCCAGCTCAGAAACAGGCGGTGGGTTTTTGATAGCCGTATCCGTGGGAAGGCGCTGCCTTGCAGCGAGGTGGGGCTGCACTCATCCATCAAAGGATGCAGGAGAGCGTGCTCTGCGTGCGCCGGCAGCGCTGAGCTGCTCCTGGGGGACTGAGGCTTAATGCCTCGTAATGCTGCTCTGCTCCAGCTCTGCGTGACTCTAAGAGAGCCTCAGGTACTGCACCCCAGGCTGATGGATGGTGGACGTGGGCTCTGCCAGCCCCAGTCCCACTCCTCATACCCAGGGCCCGCAGCTCCTGTCGCACCCCCCCACCCAGCCCACGCCTCCGCTGTCACCAAAGAGCCCTTTGGAGAAATGGATTTTCCATTTGTTAAAGCCTGCTAACCCAAGAGGAGGCTTCAAGCAGGCTATTTTTACCCGTTCCTGGCACTATTAATAGGGGTTCGGTTACCAACAAGATCTAATCAAGGTATCTGATGTGTCTGTCCCCCAGAGGTAGGCACTTCTTCCTCCCGCTGCTTTCCGTCAGCTGCTACAATTAAATGATCTTGTTGTTAGTTTGGGTTGGTACATTTGTGCTTTATGATGGGCCCTTAGCGCTGCTCGCTGTCCTGCACTCAGATCAATACGGGCTCCATCCCATCCACACGGTGTCCCATGGACTCCGCCAGATCTGCAGCTCCCCCATAAACCATTAGAGAGTGCTTAAATTAACCTCCGAGTGTGAGAACAGCCCCGGAGGAGACGGTCAGCTCAGCAGCATCCATTTCCTGCTGCTGAAATGCCCCGTGCTCCACTAATTCCAGCTTCCACCCGTCCCTGAGTCCCACGCAATGTTGCAGGCTGGGCTTCTGCTTTTCCTTGCCACGTTTAAGCACCGACTTTTTTGCAAAGGCGCTGCTCGCGTTTGTTTGTTTGAACATCCTCGGAGCCGTTCATCCAAAGTTTCTTACTCGCACCAGAGAGCCGGCCGCCCACAGGAGCGTCTCTGCATCCCTGCGAGCATCGTCCTTTCCTGCCCCGGGGATGCGGGTCGTGGATGCGGCCGTGTCCCCTTCGAGGGGCAGTGCGGGGGGGGGGGGGACGTTCAGCCCGAGCCGCGTTGGGGCCCTCGGCCGCGCTCTAGCGGGGGCGGGAGGGGCTGCAGGCGGCGGGGTGCGGGCAGGGGCTGGGATGGGGGCGGGATGGGGAAAGCTGGAGTGGGGGTGGGAATAGGGTCGGGTCGGGGTAAGGTCGGGATGGGCTGAGGTTGGGATAGGGTCGGGCCGAGGCTGGGCTCGGGGTAGGGCTGAGGAAGGAGCTGAGGACGGGCTTGTATCAGTCTGGGGCAGCGGGGGGCTGAGGTCGGGCCGGGATCTCAGCAAAAAGCGGCACAAAGTCCCCCCCACCCCCCCGGGCTGCAGCACCCGGCGGGACCCCGACTCTGCGCCGTGCCCGGAACTCCCCAAAAGCGCCATTTCTGCCGCTTTTCTCCACGCACGGGACTATAAGCACGAAACGAAGCCGGGCTGCGGCTCCCCAAGGGCTCCGCTCCGCGCCCCGGACCCTCCGGTCCCCGTTTGGGGCGGGCGGGCAGCCGTGACCCGCATCCACAGCCGAGACCCGCATCCACAGCCGAGACCCGCATCCACAGCCCAGACCCGCATCCACAGCCGCTCCGCCCGCGGGACGGAACCGCGCCGAGTGCGGGGCGGGGCGGCACTGAGTCAGCCCCGGCCGTGACGCTCCGAGGGGCGGGCGCATCATCCTCCATATAACGAGGAGACCGCGGGAGCGCAGAGCTCAGAGCGGCCTTCCAGCCTGGGAGAGAGCGGGGCCGAGCAGCCGAGAGCATCTCGCCTTCGTCCTCCTCATCCTCTCTGCGCAAGCTGCACTTCGGCTGGCTTCAATGAAACTGGCAGCGATGATCAAGAAGATGTGTCCCAGCGAGGCTGAGCTGAGCATCCCTGCTAAGAACTGCTACCGCATGGTCATCCTGGGCTCCTCCAAGGTGGGCAAGACGGCCATCGTCTCGCGCTTCCTCACCGGCCGCTTTGAGGAGCAATACACACCCACCATCGAGGACTTCCACCGCAAGTTCTACAGCATCCGTGGTGAGGTCTACCAGCTCGACATCCTGGACACGTCGGGAAACCACCCCTTCCCCGCCATGCGGCGCCTGTCCATCCTCACAGGTAGGTGGATGGGGAGCTCCAGGAGGATGTGGGGGTTCTTCTGTTGGAGTTTGGGTTCTCCTGGTTGCTTTAGAGATGGCTTTCCGCTTATCTCTGCATTGAGTGGGTGACTTTGTTGCCCAGTTCTCCCCTCCCCTTTGTATCTAGGGGTCAGTGTGTGTGTCCCCATCTCACGTCCCCTCTTTATCCCCAGGTGATGTTTTCATCCTCGTGTTCAGCTTGGACAACCGGGACTCCTTTGAGGAGGTGCAGCGCCTGAAGCAGCAGATCCTGGAGACCAAGTCGTGCCTGAAGAACAAAACCAAGGAGAACATCGAGGTGCCCCTGGTCATCTGCGGCAACAAGGGAGACCGGGACTTTTACCGGGAGGTGCAGCCCCGAGAGATCGAGCAGTTGGTGGGTGCAGACCCCAAGAAATGTGCCTACTTCGAGATCTCAGCCAAGAAGAACAGCAGCCTGGATCAGATGTTCCAGGCGCTCTTCGCCATGGCCAAACTGCCTAGTGAGATGAGCCCCGACCTGCACCGCAAGGTCTCAGTGCAGTACTGCGACATCCTGCACAAGAAGGCTCTGAAAGGCAAAAAGCTGCTCAAAGAGGGCGGCCGGGGCGGCACGGAGGAGGCGTACGGCGTCGTGGCTCCCTTCGCCCGCCGGCCCAGCGTCCACAGCGACCTCATGTACATCCGTGAGAAAGCCATCGGCGGGGGGCACGGCAAGGAGAAGGACCGCTGTGTGATCAGCTAGGAGCCCCAGCACGAAGGAGGGAAGAAGGGAGGAAGGAAGGAAGGGAAGGGGGAAGGATGCTCGTTTCCAACGGGACTTTGGGCAGGCAGGAGGGCGGGCACGAACCCAGCTGGGCACAGACTTGTCTCTTCCCCAGCCTCCCTCCTCCCATCGGCTTCTCCCCCCTCCACAAGGGGCACATGTTGGGAGAGGGGGAGGATTTGGAGGCGTGAGGGGAACGAGGAGATGAGAATGGCAAAGTGCAGATGGTGAGCTGGGGGGGGATGAGCGCTCCCAAACTGCCCAGCCTTGGGCCAGGGCATTGCTGTCAGGAGGGCAGAGACCTGTGAGGATCCACCTGGGGCTTATAGGTTTCTTTTTGTTTCCTTCTGTTTGTTCTTACTTGAGGAGCCGTGCACAGACTCGGGCTCTGTGTCGTGTGTTTGTCTGTGTTCGCCAAACACGTGCAGAAGACACTTCTAAGCTGTTGCAAAGACTCTGCAGAGTTACAGCCCCAATGGACCAAAAACTGACTCTTGTTTACATTTGTCTTGTCTGATTTGCAAGATTTTGGGGGGCGGGGGGTGGGGGGAAGTGGGGTTTTTTAAATGGGAAAACAATGGGCACTTTATGTAGGTATTGGCTGTCATCGACATGAACAAAAACCTTCGAGTGTTTCTACGGTGGCTGAAAGTTGATGTTTTATTTTTTCTACAAAACAATAAAAAAATCTTTTTTTGTTTTTCAAACGATGCTTTGTGACGTTTTGACTTTTTCTTTTCTTCCTCGGTTCCAGCAGCAAAAACCAAACCCTGTCAAACCCGGGCTGGATCCCAGCCCTAAGGCTGGCTCAGCTCCTTGCCTTTTATTACCCCCCTTTCTCTGTCTCCCAGTGCAAAGGTTTCCGTCTCCGAAAGCGGCCGCAGGGGGCAGCGGGGCCACGCACGCTGTTACTCAAGCAGGTCGCTGAGCCAGAGCTGTTTCCTCACTCTGCTGGGCAGCGCTGATCTGCGCTGCCGTCGGTCCCGCAATACACCAGGCGTTGGCACGCAGTTCACAGCAGAAACCGAGCGAAGTGACATCATTTAATTACAAAGAGCTCATTGTGCTTCATGCCTTCCCCCGATTAAACAAACACTCTCTTAATGATGTCAACAGAGAGTGATTCATTTGCGCCCTGTCCAGGATATTGTTTTTATTTTGCAATATGAGTAAAGGAAATACTTTGCTCGAAAGGTCACCTTTGCATTTGATGGTTTTTGATCTCTCGGTGCCAATAACCGTTGCTGGAAGTGAAAGGAAAAAGTGAAAGCTCTGCAAAGAACAGCTCTCATTGGCTCCGTGTTCTCCGAAGCAGCCCGGTCATGTTCAGCAGCCCCATCCCACCCTTCAGCTGTACAACAGACCTGCATTTAATATGGATTAATGGGGGGAAATTCTGCTGAAGCCATAAGGTGTGGGAGAGTGAGGCTGCAAACAAAACCACTTCAGTTTGGTCTGAAACTTGGAGTCGAGTTCACTTGTTGCCGTGCTAAATGCCAGGCTTCTCTTTGGAAACACTTTGCTCCTTCCAGCTCTTTGCACGGCCTGGTTTGACAGAAACAGCAGCTGGCCAAGAGGAGAAACTTCCATCCAGGCATGAAACACAAGAATGTAGTGAGCTGGGATAGGGAATGGCTGGCAGGAAGGTAATTTCGGTAATACAGAAGTGCACACTGTGCTTTGTTTATCTTGGTGTTCTGCTTTGCTCCGAGTTTACACATGGGCACCTTCCCAAAGAAATCACTGGCAAAGTGCTCAGTGCGGACAGAGCGATCTCTGAGCTACAGGTGAGCTGCAACCACCCCAGTTCCCAGCAATATGAATCACGTGAATTATAACTACTTGCCTCTTGGCTTTGGGAAGCCAAATCCTACCCAAACAGACCCCGTTCTCACCATCTGAATGCTACCTGCTCTCAGAGGCAGGCTCCCAACCGACGCTGTATTTCATCGCTCCGTTTTTCACCTCTCCTCACTCCACCTTTCAGCGTTAACTCAGCACGGTGAGATCCCAGGACTTGTCACCTACCTGTTAGTGGGTGAGACGCTCACCAGGTTTGTCATCCGACACCCAGCAGCTCCCAGCAGGAGGACAAGGAGTTCTGAGACCCATCTGAATGCGACACAACATTCGAGAGCTTTCCACGAGCGTCTGACCAACGTTCGATGCGCTCAGTGCTGGTGCCTGTGGGAAGCCCCTGGAGCATTTCAGACACAGAATTGATCCGTCCCGCTGAGCCTGACTCGTGTCACTTAGGGAATAACGAAAGCTGCTGTCAGTTACGCCTTTTGTTTTAATCCTGCTTATGCTGTTGTAAGAGCAGGATGCCCGCTGTGTTGCTCACCGAGTTAGTTGGTGTGGGAGCCCTACGTATCCAAAGCCCACTGAAATCCGCTCCCCTGGCAGGTTCTGCTTTGCTCTCCCGTCACCAAAAAGCGATGCTAAGAGAGAGAAGCAGAGCCCAGGCTGTGCACCACCCCTGTGCTGCCACATCCCAGCCCCGCTCATCCCACACGCACTCAGTGAATACACAAGAGGGGCAGTTTGGAGTTTCCAGCCTTTACTTGACTCATCTCAAGCACAACGACCAGTTTAAAAACAGAGAGAAAAACACAAAAGCAACAGAAAGCAACCATTGCTCTTCCAACACACTGGCTGCAAAGCACCCCAGAGACCCTTCCCAGCAAACAGGCTTTCCAGGCCCAACAGCTCCGCTTCCCTTGCGTGCTCCCTTTCGATGTTTGTCATTTCAGGAGTGAGCAAGAAAAAATACAGAAAATGCCTCCTGTTTTTCCCCCGTTGAACTGAAGCAGCAGGCACTGCCATCTTTTCTTTTGAGAAACCCTACTGTGTTCTGCTTGCTTGAATGCAAAAAATACAAGCAACCCCGAGGGAGAAGAGCTGCATGTATAAATGCACACGGTCCTACAGCAGATCAAAGCAAAGGCACTGCTGGAACCATCGCATGTGAAGGACACACGAAGGGTTCTGGTTCAGTGTCACATGCCTGTGACCCACACAGCCACAATGTCACAGGAACGTGACAAAAAATAACCCCACCAAGTAAGCTCTGCCAGCTTTTCCTCTCCTTTCCAGCCAGGAGAAGAGGCCTCCCAGCCTCAGACTGCAGAGCTGCTCCCTTCCTATTCCTTAGGGATTTCGAACATGCAGAGACTCTTGTACTTCTGCAGCAGTTCGTTCTTGGTCCGGACCTGCTCCCGCAGGCTTTGCAGCTGCTGCTGCTGCTGCTCTGGGCTCACACCGATGCCAGGCATGGAGCTGATCAGCTTCCTCATCTCCTGGAACTTGTTCTTCAGCTCGTTCAGCACCTGGTGAACATCCTGGCTATCCTTGTCCATGCTGCAGGAGGGAAAAAAACAAGAGGCATGATTCACATCTCCTGTTGGACAGACCTTCTGCCTGCTGTCAGACCGTCATTCCCAGCACAGTCAGCGCTTACACTGGAATTCACTGGGAAACTTTTGCTCCTGGTATCTAATTCACACCTATCACAACAAAAGCACCAGAGACACACACACAGATTAGGCAGCCGCTGGGACAAACCGGTTTTCCTGGTCATTTTCAGCACACCATCCAGGAACCTGAATTGCAGTCCCACAGGTTAAGACCCGGTCTGCAGCTTCCAAACACTACCACAGCCTCTCGCTCTGTTTAAATTCCCGTACGGGGAAGGTAAGATGACACACACAGGTTGTGTGTGGGCACCTGGGAAAAGAGACCTCAGCTCCGCCTGTGCCCTGTTGTCAAAGCAATACAAGAAATCGATGCAGTCAAACAGCTTGACAGCAGAAAATAGGAATCGTTCCCCAAAGTAGCAGAGAGTGTCCAATGGCAGAGAAAACGGCATTTCGGAGCTTCGGAATGACTCTCCAGGGATGTCTACCTAATAAAGAGAAGCGACAGCTTATTTTTGAAGTGCAGCACAATTGCTTCTGCAGCTCCGTTGCTTCTCAAGGATCAGCGTTGTCTGAAGCAGCGTCTGCCCTCAAACACTCATTAGTACCTGCTTCAGCTTTGTTAGCAACAGCGAGAAGTTTTACCATTCCAGGCAATGGCGAGACTGCTTCCAAGGCAGCGCTAATAACGAGAGCGGGCTGCTAACGGCCCCTGAAAGCTGGGAGCCTGTTCAATAGCCCAAAATAAAACCGCTTGGCATGACCAGGGCAGAGAGGTGCCTGATTATAACATTGGGGAATCGTGACACGACTGTGAGCAAAACTTTTAACCAGATGGTCCCGTTCATTTCAACAGCCTGTTGGAACAAAATATTCATGACTCCCTTCTAAATAAAACCGCAGCTGGTACTATAATGTACCCCCATTATGCGGGCATTTACGGTCAAGTTGACAGCGGAAAAATACAGGCACGCACACGTTGCACATCTGGGAAGGATGGGTTGGCATTGCCTTCCATCCACACTAGCAGCATACTGGCTTTGAAGGGCCGACAAGGTCCCTCCACGGATCGTTCTCTTCTCCACATCATAAGAGCCACACAACGGGACCTCACATCTGATTATACAAGGGTGAAAGTAACAGCAAGCCTTGCTTGGGAGAACTTTCTTGGGACTCAAACGACAGGAAGGAACACGCGTCCTTGAATGTAAGCAAATGTACGCGATACATCACTGCGCCCGAGCACAGTCACCTTGGAGATGTGAAATGTCTTCAGGGCTGAGTCAGTGTCAGAACAGCAGGGCCGGGCTGTGAGCCTGGCGGCGGCGTTAAAGGATAATACGTTTGCCATCTGTCAGGGACGTGAGGCAACACATCCCACCGCTCGGCTCTGCCGTCTGACCCCTCTGCAGTGCTGCTCAGTGCACCTACGGCTGCTCACCCCGTCCAGGAAATGCTGTGTGCCAACCTGGGGGGGGAGCGGGGTAATGGGAGTGGGTGGCTCAGAGGGCACAGGATATCCTGGGACTGTCACTGTGGGTCGCCACGACTTGCTTGGTGACACACAGCAGTCTGGGAGGTCTCAGCCCATGGCTCCGGCTCACTTTGGCTCTGTAGGTGTACGCAGATGGCAGCAGGTTCAGCCTCACCTGGATGGATCAGGCAGGGTTGAGCACAGGGGCAGTGGCAGCGCAGGGGGGAAATGGAAGGTGGGTTTGAGTTCTCACAGCTCTCCTGAATGTAGGCTGCTGTATCTGTGGGCTGTTCGGCCTCTCCTTGCCATGGCCCTCCAGCTGCACGGTTAATAAGGGCGAACCTCTCTCGGTACTCAGACATGCACAACCCCAGCAGGAAACAAACCAGCCTCAGCTCCCATAGAAGCGTGCAAGGAAAGGGCAGTCAGACCCACAACGAGGAGTGGGCATTTATGCTTTCTGTGCCCAATGCCTCTCTGTGCAGCCTGCCCAGGTCACGGGGCTGCTCACCGCAGGGCGATGCCCCTACCGGGAACTCAAACATTTCTGACTGGGTTACCCTGGGCCAGAAACGCTGGTTGTCAGGACCCTCCTATGAACACCTTTAACCCCTCAGCATTGATTTTGAACAGGAAAGAGGATGACTCAGCCTGCACAAGCCTTCCTCTTTCTCCCAACGCCCAGAAACAGACAGCACCGCTGCCCTGGGACTGCCCGTCCTTTAGTTATCAGCCCATCAGAGCAGCAATACGGGGCAATGGCTCTGCTCGGCACGGCTCCTGCTGCTGCACGGGGCGGCACACCCGCTCTGCCCCAGCTCGGTGACCCCAACTACCCGGGCACGGCCACGACTCAGCGCGGAGCCGCCGCCAGCCCATCCCAGAGACCGCAGGGAGGAAAAGGGCAGAGGGAGCATCACTGCGGGGCGGCCGCGGTGTGGCCGTGGGAAGGCCGGCCCGGCGCCGTTACCATTTGATGATGTCGTGGACGAGCGGCAGGAAGGAGAACTCCTCCTGCGCGGGCGCCGGCGGTGCGGGCGGCGGCTTCTGCTCGGCGGGCGGCTCGGGCGGCGGCGGCTCGTCGGCGGCGCGGCCTGCGGACACCACCGAGGCCATGGCGGCCCGCGGCGCCGAGCAGTGACGGAGCGGGGCGGAGCTCGGCCGCTCTGCACCGCCCCGGCGGCGGCCTGGGCTGGGCCTCCGCCGCTGCTTGCGGATGGGCCCGAGTTTGGGTCCGGTCCGGGGCCCGCGGCTGGGGTTGAGGCGTCAGGCCTGGGCCGGAGCGGGGGTCGGAGGCCTGACCGGGGCCTGGGCTAGGCCTGGGCTCTGAGGGCAGGTGTGGGGGCTGAGGTTCAGGTTTTGGGACCGGGGCTCGGAGATGGGGCTGCGCTGCTGCTGAGACTTTCTCCAGCTGGGCCGGGCCTGCGCTGCTGCCCTGCTCTGTGCTGCTGCCCTGCTCTGTGCTGCTGCCCTGCTCTGTGCTGCTGCCCTGCTCTGTGCTGCTGCCCTGCTCTGTGCTGCTGCCCTGCTCTGTGCCCCCAAAGCAGTGCTCCTGCACACCCCAAAGCAGTGCCCCTGCACACCCCAAAGCAGTGCTCCTGCACACCCCAAAGCAGTGCTCCTGCACACCCCACTGACCACCCCGCAGTGTGACCCGTAGCATCCCTGACCTGTGTGCAACCCAACTGTTCCAGGTTATCCTCATTGGAGAGGAGGGCCACGAAGATGCTGTGATGCTGGAGCACCTCTCCCATGAAGGCAGGCTGAGGGAGTTCAGCCTGGAGAAGAGAAGGTTTCTAGGGCTTGGAAATGGAGAAATCTGGAGGAACGGAGACAGAAATCCTGTGTCAGGGCTGAGACCTCCATGAAGCTGCAAGGAGGGGGAGAGATGGGGTTCTCGGGTACCTGGGCTGTGAGTGCAAGAGGTGATGATGGAGAACACCCAGCCTGGAAGCTGGGGAATGGGCAGTGCTGCCCCTTTGCACCATCAAGCCTCCGAGTGTGCTTCAGGAAACTGCTGCTGCCGCGTTTAAACCGCTCTGTCAATACCCACTATTGTAGCACGAATAACGCCAGCCACAATCGTGAGTTATCCTTCCTGGATTGGCTTAGAGAGCACGGATAATTTCATTTTTCATTTGAAATAAGCTCCCGGGTTCATCAGTTACTTATAGCCCCGGGATGACGGGAAAGGTAATTTTCTTTTTTAAAACAAATTTCTTTTGAAAAGCAACCTATTTATGTATCAAATGAGAATGCTGGTAACCGTTTGTGCGTATGTATTATTGACTGCTGGCTCTAAATATAGCAGATGCAATTGTTCACATTGTTCTACTGTCAAGAATAGATCCCGGCTTGGTCACCAGTTCTGGAATGTGCAGGGGAGCCCAGGGGAGCCCAGGACCTGCTGAGCTGATCCCTGCGGGAAGGCTGGTGGGATTCATGGCCCTTGACTAAGCCAAGCAGGAGGTACAGGATGCTAATGCCTTTGTGCGGGGCTGAGCAGAGAGGTTCATTTCTGCACGTCGTTTTATGGGCTGTTTCTAAAGCAAGACTTGATTCAGGCTCCTCGGGGGTCATTTTATTCTGTGCTATGCTGGTTTTAACTCTTCCCCTTGACTTTATCGAGGAGCGTGGCTAATTGCTAGGCTGCTGGATGCCTGCCTCTCTCTGATGGGTGAGTCAGGCAGTCATTAGAGTAGGTGACAGCATGCAGATGCCATTCAGCCAGAACTACAGCACCGTCAATCAGAATTTCTTTGTACCATTCACTTCCCATTTTGGTCCACGTGTTCCCACAGCAATTGGAATGTACAGCTTTGTCTCAGCAGTGTTCAGCCCTGTCTGCCTCACACCTTCCCTTTCTCATGAGAACGGCTCCTTCAGGTGACCCGTCTCCATCCTTCAGGACTGGTCAGGACTCATGGCATGTTCATGTTTTGCTGTGAGGAAATGGTGCCACTGGCTCCTCCATCACTGAAGACAGTGGTGAATTGATGGGATGAGACTGCACGGTCACTGTCTGTTGTCTATACCATGACTGGTGTGTCCATAGCCTCAGTGAAGACTTCAGGGAAGGTAAAGACCCAACTGACAGGCCTGGGAGGGAAGAAGAGATCTTTTGGGCAAGCAAATGGCTGCTGACCTGAGCCAAGGAGCACTGCCTGATCTTCAGCTGCCCTTCCAGAGCTCCAAGCTGTGAGGTCTTTATCCCTGTGAGATGGTGACCTGGCTTACATCTAGTGATGAAGTTCCTAATGGGTAGACAACATACTCAACATGATCTCTGCACTCCACAGGTCTCCATCTCGGATGGAAGGGCTGTGTTTGGCTCTCTTGCTGCTCTCTCATGGAACTGGCATTGGTCTGCAGGTCTTCCTAATATCCAGTTGGTTTTCACCCATTTCCAGACCCTCAGTTGGAAGCTTTGAATGAGTAACTCAAAACAATTCATAGTGACACAGCCAAAGTATAAACAAGGGTGTTTAGCATTGAATGAACAGAATCATTTTTCTGCTAGATTTGGTGACAAACCCAAAGTGCAAATGATTGTCCCGTTTTTCATTGATGCACTGGTATAAGATTGGGGCTTTTTGTGTAGTTCACTCACTGGTCATCCCATCTCTGACATGTTCAGATGTCTCCAGACCTTCCACACCTTAAAGCCACCCCATACACTTCATTGCTTGCCCTACCATTTGGTTAACCCGTTATCCTAAATAAACAGCTGATCAAATAAAGTGTATCCAATAGCTCTTATTGCCTGTTTCTTTACAGTACCAATCACCACCTCCTTTTTTTTCCCCTGTCTTTCGATACAAATTACATCTCACATCTGCTTACAAAGATAATTTCGGGCTGGGGGCTCCCAGCAGTTATCTCATAGAGCACCACACAACTCTGCATCTCACCAATGTTTCCTTACAATGACCTGACATTTCTGTATGGATGATCTGGCGTGTCACCAGGCTCTGCTTCTCTCTGCCAGGCTATCTGGAGCTGCCTGTGCCATTGCTACCAGCTCTGTTATCATTTTTTATTGTGTGGCTATCATCAGGTTGAACTTTATCTCTTTGTCCTGCCCCGATAGCTCATTATCAGCCTGAATTTTCTATCTTAGGCTTGCTGAGCTGCTGCAGTGGGATAAGTCTGTACTGCTGAATGAGAGAGGTGGTGTTGGGGTTGAGGCCACCTGGCATGGGGCGATAGGAACAAGAAGTAACAGCTCTGGGCAGCCAGCCTGGGGCTGTGGTCAGCAGCACAGGAACATTGTCCTTTTGTCCTCAGTGGTGAGCCTGCAACTGCTGAGATTCCTAGCCAGCATCCTCCTATATGTGACCAGATGGAAGTTTGGCCTTTGGATCTGACCTGTCTGGAATTCTGGTGTCATCGAGGGTCTGTATCAGGGCTTTGGTGTCCCTGGTTCTCTGTGGTGTGCGGATAGAAATGGGGGATCCTTAAGCTGAGCATCACCCAAACACATCCAGAGAACTCTGGCGCTTCCCAGAGCTCACCTCACTTTGTCAGGATGACCAGCTGCAGGGGAAACCGTGTGCCCCATCCCAGAGCTGCCCCAGGGAAAAGAGCCATGGGTGACACATCAGGAGTTGCTGTCCTTGAGGAGAGTGGCCACCTCTCCCAGGAAGCCCAGCCTGCAGGGACCAGAGGTGGCACAATAGTGTGGGCTGAGCTCACTGTGGCTCTGGGCTGGATGTCAAAGCTGTAGGACATTGGCCTGGCCATGAAGGCCAATGCTTCATTACAGTGAGCCTCGTGGGGGGAGAAGAGAGATGATTCAAGGGCACGGGGAGTGTCCAGCGATCGCATGATGTTTGCTGATGCCACCCCATGCTGAGTAAACGCAGGGTCCTGCCTGGGCCACGGTCCACCTTGGGGGAAGTTTCCAGACCAGTGTGTGGGCAAAAGGAGCACAGAGAGCTGCTTGCACAGCTGTACAGAAACACAGGGCCAGGAAATGTGCACCCGATCGGCCACGGCACCCAGCATGGCCCTTCTCCAGGTACAGGTGGCTCTGAGGCTCATTGCCCCCACCCAGTGCAAAGGGGTGAAATTCACCCACGGAGTTTGCAGTATGGGTCTGGGGAATTAAACCCACTCCTGGGAAGGGAATCAGCTCTGGGTCCCTGCTGGCAGCGTGTTTGACTCTGCAGTGTCCTTGCTGCTATTTGCAAATAATGAGCGAGCCACCAAACACGTGCCATGGAACATGTGAGGCAGCAGCAGTCAAAGCTCTTGACGTGCGATCAGAGCCTCAAAGCAATGCTGCACGAGCCTGAAGCAAAGCCCAGCAGCTGGCTTAGGCTGGGGCTGCTGGCCTGAGCCTCCAGCTTCACATCCTGTGCTTTGGGAAGTTGCTGGAGTGGGACGGCACAAATGTGGCTCTTCAGTTGCTACAAACAGGGGCCACCACAGCTGTGGTGAGAGCAACATTCTGGGGAGGTTTCCTCCTCCTGCTGCCCAAGGCTAGCAGCCCCATCCCCACTGCTGGCCCCAAGGAGTATCGCCCAGCTCTATTTGTCATGGTTTAATGTTTAGCAACTAATAAACAATACATATCAGGCTTTGCTGATCGGATAGCTGGATTTTCCTGGGAAGTTCACTGCTCCTGCAGGACAAACAAGCCCAAGATGTGGTGGCACACTTGGTGTGCAGTTAGTTTTCAATGGAAAGTGGTCAGAATTCCTGCAGCTGCCATTTCCCTACTGCAGCCGCTCGCTGAGCATCAGCCAGGACCTGGTGCTCAGACACATCCACACCCACCCTATAGAGATTTCTCTCCATCCTGGCTACACTCTGATTTATTTGGGAAGGGGTCGTTTATCTGCTCGAGGCTGGTTTGGATTTATGCGCCAAATAGCTGTCAGAAAGCAAGGATTATTTCATTCTAGCAGTGCTGAAATGAGGTTTTTAAACAACGTCAAGAGGGAAAACATAACAGCTCTCCTTCTTCTGACTTGAGGAATTTGAGCAACTGTCCTTTATGTTGCATTTCTCAGCCAGAAGCCCAGTTTCTCCCCACACAGGAATGTGCCCTATGGGCGTTATGGGGTTTGACACCCAGGACTTCATCCAGCCCAATTGTACCTTGTGCACACAGCTGAGCCCTGCCCTGATTCCCCCACGATGGTGACTGGCAAGGAGGGAAGCGGGAGCATCATCCAGGGCAGCTCAGACCCTAACTGCATTTTCTGTTTCATCATTAATCAGAATGCAAACAAATACCATCCGAGAATGACTTTCAGCTTCCAGACAAACAGTTCTATGTATTTTGCTCCCATTTTGCATGGGAATTACATGCAGAACTGCTGTTCCTGGCATTGCAGGAGGCTTTCCTGGTGCTGTTGCTTTGTTTGGGGCAGCTCCGAGCAGGGCTGGATGCAGATCCCTCTTGCACAAGGACTGCACCTGGGAGTTGCCGTCCGCCAGCCCATTCCAGCATCTCTCAGCAACTGCACAGATAATTGCAGTCACTGCAATAAGTCTAATTGTTCCTGCTGGATAATGAGCATTTTGCATCGTCATCTCCAGCTGCAGAGAGCATCATCCGGGATGGTATTTCAGGGGTGGAAATTGGCTCCTCTGGGCTGGAGGAGGATGAGTCTGGCTGGCTTCAGCCATCCGGAAAGAGAAAACAGAGAGCACCCACGGATGACAGCTCTGCCAGCATGGGCTGGGACGAGGCACGGGCTGGAGAATGCTTCCTGCAGGCAGCCTGGGCACAAGGCTGTGCAAATGTGAGATTTGCAGTGTGTTTATAAAGCACGGCCAAATCCCTGTGGTTGTCTCCAGAATGCCCGGCTCTCACCTGCACTCACCACTGTCCCTGCAGGATGCAGAGGAGACGTGGGCACATGCATGGACATGCACACACGTGCACACACACAGTCACGCACACACACACAAACATACATGTGCATGCACATGGAACTGCTCCCAGCCCAGCTCCTACCTATGCTGCTCCAGCACTGCCCAGTGTAAGGAGTATAAAGCCAAAGCCTTTCCTGCCACGTTGTTTCTCTATTGCCACACACAACCTCCTGGCAATGTGTTTGCAAAGGATGCTGCTAAAAATGCCTTGAAAAAGAGTGTCTCAGGGCTGGAGATAAGAGTTTTAAGGGCTGGTTAGGCAAGGAAAGAGAGGAAAAAAATGTGTCAGGCCAAGAAAGGGGAGAGATAAGCAGCGCATCAGGCTGGGAGCACTGAGCCACCCGTCTTCCCGGCGCCATGGGGCTGCAAGGTGGCTGGATCCGGGCCGTGATACCCTGGGCTGGAGCCAGCCACGTGGCAGAGCCTGCTGCCCACAGGGCTGTGAGAGCTGGGGATGGTGGCACAAACCTTCTGGCTGCATAGTGCAGGGGGCAGCTCTGCCTGCCCCAGGAATGGGAGGGATGGAGTCAGGGGGATGGAGTGTGCTCCTCCAGCCCTGCACAGCTTACATTGTTCACCAGCAGAGCTGCCATCCCAGGTAATAGGATTTTGTGTGTGTGCCAGAGACGTGCCCAAGAGGGGAAGATGCTCATTTTGCACTATCGACCGGTTCTGTCAGTGGCCGTATTTAACGCCTCAGGGAATTGCAACACGCTGCCTCCCTGTCAGCTCGCTCCTGCTCTGAGCTTTTGGGACTGGAAAATATCTGGTGCCAAAGCAGCTTCTGCTGCTGCCTGGAGATGGTTTCTGGGGGGCACAAGGAAAGGCGCTGCATCTCTGAGCTGCCGGGGCTGGATTGTGCTCATTGCTTCCTATTTGCAGCTCTTGATGCTCTCTCAAAATGAACTGCGTGATTTAGTCGGAGGAAGGAAAACACATGGAGCCAGGGCAGGGCTGAGCCCCCACCCCTGCAAAGCCAGCCACTGCCATCAGACACTGTCCCCATCCTTCATTGTCTGTGCCACCTTCACCCTGGCACCAGCAATGCTCCCTGTGCTCATTCCAATGCCGCACCCATTCACGCACCAAGGGCTGATCGCACACACACACACACACACATACACACACTCGTCCTGTGCCAGATCCGTATTTGCAGCCGCTGTATATACAGTAGAATCCACCCACGGGATGTCCAGGCTGTTCTCAGCTGGGAAGGACAGAACATCCTTGTGATTTGAAAGGTCAAAACGAATGTCAATGCGCTGTCGGCTTGAGTCAGCAAGAATGCCAAAGCTGCCGTGGGGACACGGGGTGCTCACAGGGATGGTGGGGGGCTGTCAGGGACGGTGGTCCATGGCAGAACCATCCCATTCATATCATGAATCATTTACCCACTCAGCCCTGCTCTATTTCTGTCTGTTACAGGCTGAAGCCGGCAGCAAAGATAGAGAGGGCACAGACCCATCGAGTGGGTGTCGGAGATTGATTTCCGAGCGATAGAAGCGTTCATGTCCCTGCAGCTCCCATCCCTGTGTCAAATGATGTTCTCTGCCAATAATCCCCACAGATCAGGCAGCAGTGCATGGGGACAAGGGGACATTTCAGAGCTGACTGCTGACAGCAGGGCCATGCACTGTTCCTGCCGTACAGACCAGATGTATTTGTCCCTGCCTGCCCCTGCGGGAGGTTGCAGCAGCCCCACACCAGCAGGACCAGCCTAATTGTGACCCTGGCTATTAGCAGTGAGTCTTCTGTGCTGGCCACGCAGCTCCAGGCAGCACCATAAGGTGACTGTCCCGTGGTTAGAGCTAGATGAGAGGTGCTACGGGACTGGGAGGTGCGTTAGGAATCCCCACAGAGCAGCAGGGCTGACCTGGGGAGCTGATGGCATCCTGCAGCTGGGCTTTGGAGGCACAGAGGATAAGTTGATGCGGTCATTCTGACCCAGAACATCACTCTGCAAAGGACACTCATTGCCCTCCTGCCTCAAAGCCACGCGGAGCCACACATCGCCTCTGCTGCTGGTGTGGGGACTTGGTGTTCTCCTGAAGCAATATCACACAGCATCTGCTCCCAGAAATGTCATCCTGCATTTGTCACCGAGCTGCGGAGTGTTGCACAGCCCTAACAGGCACACCAGGATGCTGCCACTTCCCACCATGGCCCTGTGATCTGGCTGCATTCTGGGGCCAAACGAAGCATTCCCACATATGCCCCATCCCTGCAGCACACCTGGGCAGTGCACATGGGCAGCGGTGGCAGCAGATCGGTCCTGCCTTGCACCAAGCAGCAGAGCTGGCAGTGCCGTGGTGCCTGGCAGGGCCCTGGTGGCCCCGACCTCTCTGGCTCTGAGTACAGGACAGGAACACGCCGCACTGTTGTTTGCAGCTCAGCAGCAAGAACGGGACCTTCGGGCTGTTCCCGGGACATTGTGGCGTCCCGACTGCTGCCAGGGGGGCTGTGCTGCTGTCTCTGTTTTGTCCTTCGCCAGGCTCAGGGCTGCAGATGGGCTCTCCCTTCTCTTTCCCACCACTGAGCAGCCTTTGGGGAAGAACCAGCAGCTCCAGATTGGAAGTTCAGTGAGTTCAGGAGCTCCGCTGCTGGGTGGGAAGTGAGCCCACTGCCCTCTGTGCCACACGAGCACCAAGCTGGAACACAAGCGTGCAAGGAATGCACTCCCACCTCGTTTCACCCCAAACCTGGCTCCTGCCTGTTGAGCAGCCCCTGATCTGCAGCGAAAGGCGAGTGCAGAGCAGCTGGGATTTATGCCCGTGGCATGGGGGAAAATGCAGTTGAATCCCAAATATCAGCTTGTCCCAACCCGGGGACTTGAGGGCCTTAAAGTCACAGGACTTAGGGACAACGCAGGCCAGGACCATACAGATTTGGATGAGGTACCTGGGCAGCCTGGCACAGAGCTGGCACAGTTTGCTGCTGGGCATGTGGGCCACAAGGTGGGCAGCAGCCAGGGGTGAGGGCACTTTTTCCTCTATCTCTAGGAGAAAAAGCAAATCCCCCATAATCAGTGGGGACCGGGCACCTCGCTGTCACCCCCCACCTGCCCCCACAGAGCCCCAGGCAGCTCGCTGCTTATCAGCCTCCCACACCCACGGCCAGGAAAATAAACCTGCTGCTTTCCCTTCCCGTATGAGCGATTGTGGAGCGGGCACTGCTCACAACTCACCCAAGCTGTGCCATTGCCACGTGTTCAGAAGCCACCGGCCATACCAAGCTGTGACCCCCCCCCCCCCTTTCCCAGCACCGGACACAGCCCTGATAACAACCCAGAGCCACACAATGTGCCCGTGTGAGCCGAGTTCCCCCTGGCATGCCAAGAGGTATGCAGGGGCTGTTTAATCTGGTGGAGTGACAAATTCCTCCTGCCCCATTGCTGGCTTTCTATAGCCGTCTTGGCAGGGAAACAGCTTTTCCAAGGAAATCCAGATACAGGTGATCTCAGCAGAAGGGGCCTTAGGAGCTGGCTGGGAAAATAAAGCCTGTTCTCAACCAGCTGCGCCACGGTGGTATCCAAAATGTCCCCACATCTTTCTGCTGGGGTGGGTGAGGACAGGTGCCCCCCAATGCAGGCTGCTAAGGGCTGGGAATGGGGGTTGTGGGACAGGGGAGCCCATACCCATTCCCTTTACTCTATGACCATTCCTTTTACACCCTTTACTCCACAGCACAGTGACATGCACTGTAGTGGCATTGATCTTAACCATTGCACTGCTCATTCATGTCCTCAGTGAGCTGCTCAGTCCCTCATCCCTTATTCCTTGTTGCTTATCCCCCATGCCTTCTGCCTTGCTCGTCCCCCTCCATTACTCCCTCCCCCTTCTGCTCCATCCCTTGTCCCCTGTCCCTCGTCCCTTGTTCCTTTTCCCTTATACTCTTCTCTTGTCCCTGTGCCTCATGCAGGGACCTGGTCCATCCAAAAACCAAGGCTTCAGGCTCCAGCCCTGCAGCTCAGTGCCTCACCGAGGTGCCACGAGCCCAGCTCTTGTTTGTGTCTCTGGGTCACATCCTCACCAGCCTCAAAACAAGGTCTCAGTTTTCGCTGCCTGGCGGCTGACCCCTGGTCCTCCCAGGAGATGAGTCCCTGAAGGCTGGCGGGGATTTACAGCCACTGTGATTTATGCTGGAGGACAGAGCCAGCACTGCAGCAGCCCAACAGCGCAGCTGTCCCAGCGTGACCCTACACTGTAAGTGGGGCAGAGCCCTGCGGACAGACAGACATCCCCTGAGGACAGACAGATGTCCTCTGCAGACACCAGTGGCATTCACAGGGTGAACTACAAGCTGCAAATGTTGTCACCCTTTCTCCTCCAGGAAAATAACAGGCACAGTGTCTTCAAGCACGAGGATTTGCCTCTAGTTTGGTGAGCTGGGGGGAAACTGCTCCTCTTCTCCAACCCAAGAGGGACGTGGTGGGAGCTGGCACCAGGAGGGTCAGTGTGTGACACAACAGCAGTGCAGGGTGATGATACTGGGCTAAGAGAAAGCTCCTGAGCACTTCAAGCAAGGAGAGGGACTGTAAACAAGCTACCAGAGCCTGAGACAACCCTAGAAATGCCTGGAAGTGATGTAGGAGGGAAATGGAAATCCAAAATCTGCTTACACTCCATCACATTGTGCCAGTGCTCAGCCACCGCTCACTGCTGCTGGGCTCAGGGCTCAGACCAAGCAGCCAGCCCTGCTGCAGGAGGACGGCGGTGCAGACGGCTGAAGAACAGTGCCATGTCTTCAGCAGGGTGTTGAAATCCAGCCCTGGTGCCCCTGGGCTTCTCCTCCTCCTCGTCCTCCTGGGTGAGAGGTCTGCCTTGTTTGGCTCTGTTTACCACACCGTGGATTTTCCCCTCTGGCCATTTCTCTATTTATGCTGCAAAGCTGCAGAACCACCTTGGCCAAACAAGTGAAAGCTCAGCACTAGTTCCAACCAGCAAGGAGCTGGGAGCTCCCGTGGCAGGAGGGGGCACATGGGGTCACCCTGTAAGGACACTGCCAGGGATCAGGATGGGGCTGTCACCCCCCAAATCTGGGGGGAGGTGTCTCCCCACCTCCAGCATCACCAGCATCCCTCTGGGACAGCCTGGGACAGGGCTGGCGAGCAGCACAATGAGTCTTTGGTAACGAAACCTCTGCGGTGGGACACACGAGCACCGAGGTCACACTCGATGGGATTTCACCATCCAGAGAGTTACTGCAGGAGGACAGAGCTGCTTCTGCTGTGAATTATCCCTGCTGCAGAGCTGCCTGTCCTCTGAGCTGGGTGGTGGAACCCCCATCTCCTTCTGCCCCAAGCTGGGGGAAGGTGCACCAAGCTTTGCAGCATGTATGGGGTTGGTGCACCTTGCCCATCACCCTGCCCATCACCCTCGGATAATATTCTCTGAGCCCAGCGCTCATTTTCACCCCAATTACACCCAGAGGCAGAAGTCAAAAGGCTGTTTCTATGCACTCCAGAACTGCTGATGGAGAGGAAACTTTCCTGCTGAGCAGAACGCTGCGGTGTGAGCCCAGCCCTGAGCTCAGATATCAGAGCTCAAAGCCAAGGCGAAACTTGATGGGAAATCAGCCTGCCTTGGGCTGCCTGCTTACGGCACCGCTTGGTTTGTTTTGTTCCCAGCTCAAGATACCGGTCGGACAAAAAATGCTTTGTAAAGATGGAATTAAAAAGGATGATGCAAAGCTCACGGGGTGCCTGGGAGAGGAAACGTGAGCGGCCGGCAGTCGGCAGCCACTCTCTCTGTGTTTGAAGAACACGGGGTTCCTGCCGTTAAGCCCATGCATGTGACTCCGTATAAAACCACCAGTTACACACTAGATTTAATCTTGGGTCAAAAGTCGCAGATAATTTGAACCACACACAAGTTGTTCGTCGCACATTTGCTGGGTTGAGTGGTTCGGGTTGTTTTTCTTTTGCTACTTTTTGTTTGGCTTAAACAACTTCAGCAAAACCAATGGGCCCTGGCTTGCTGTGCCCAAGGGTCAGGGCTACCTGTGCGCCCCACTGCCTTCCCAGTGCTGGGAGTTTGCTATAGAGAGAAAATGGAGGATGTAAGGCAAAGCCTCCAGTCTGGAGCTCAGCAGGGGTCCTCAGCCCCGCTGTTCTCCTGCTTTGTGGGTGATCACACAGAGATCACCCTCAGCACCCCACAGTAGCACGGTGCAGGTGCTGCTTTCCTGCAGCACATTCAGCCCCAGCTCAGCACATCACCCACTTTGGCTCCTGGTTTTCTCTCTCTGGTGGCTCCTTTCCACCCTAAGCCACGAGCAGCACTGGAAGCCCAGCTGGTAGCAAAGAGATATCAGCAGGGATGTTGGAAACAGTGCTGCCTTGTTGGGTTCATTGAGCAGAGGGATCCACCAGCTCATCCATGGCTGGGCATGGCAACAGCCTCCATCTCTGCACAGAGCAACCCCAGCAACTCCTGCCCTCCCACCAGCACCAACAACCCACAGGGACTGATTCTTCTTTCCCAGCACTGGTTCATCTGCACAGGAAAGGGGAAAACCCCTCTGGGACAAGGAAGAGAAAGCGCTGCCACAGGAACAAATAGCAATAATACTGCTGATAGCACTTAGAGCTTTTCCAGAGCTTCACAAACATTAATTTCTGCTGGTACACAGTTTGGTGCACAGTTCCCATTTTACCCACTAGGAAGAGAAGTGGCCATTTTAATTTAACTCAGCTCCTCTTTCATTTAACTCCAGAGCACTTGCAGGAAAACCCAGAGCCCATTTCAGAGCTCCTGCAAGGGAGAGCCGTGCTCCAAAGGGTGACACATGGAACTGCAGCACCAGCAGTGCCTTTCCAAGTTATCCCATATCCCAGCAAAACATTTGAGGCCCGGAATGGTGCAAACAGCCCAAGCACCCATGGCTTCAGCACAGCCCTCCAAGCTCTCCCTGCAGCAGCAGCAGCAGCTCGTTGTGCCTTTGCTTTCCTTCCCTTAGCTTCTGTGCCTTCCTGCATCCTGTCTCCACACCAGGTTGCCTCGTTAAGTGTCTGACTTTAATTTCTCTCCACCAAGAGCCGGGCCTAAGCAATTACATAATAATGAGCTATTCATCCAGAGGGAGGGCACAGATCTAGGTTAATTGGGCTGACAATTGAACTCAAACCTTTCCGGTTTTGCCCAGTTTTCCCGATGTATTTTTTTTTTTCTCTCTTCTTCTGCACAATCTCTGCAAAGCTCTCAGCTCGTTAATTAATAAGGTAACTTCCCCCCGAGGGCTGTTTTGTTCTCCCCTACCTCCTGCCAATGCTTGTGTAGAAGAAGAAGCAAGAATTAGCTAGCTGGTAAAGAAGCAGCCGGCACTGAGCAGGATAGAGCTGGTTTGCTCCGACGGCTGCGCAGGCTGCAATGGGGCTGCTGCTGCCCTCCTGGGTTTGGGGAAAACAATGCTGCATGTGCAACACAGGTGCTGTGCCAACACAGGTTGGACGTGGTGGGTGGATGCAGAAAGCAGCTGGGCTGGGTAGGGACTGGGTCATGGTGGGGGCTACGGGGATAGTGGGAGAGATGTGAAAGCACTCATGGCTTCTTAGGTATAGACAGTCCCAGGTGCCACCACCATGGGAGCACGTCCTGCTGCTGCCCTGGTAGCTTCATGCTTTCTCTGTTTTACTTTGCAGCATCATGTACGTGCAGTTTGCTGGCTCCATCCTGGCTGGTACCCACACATGTGCTGGATGGAAACATTTCCCCATCATTTTCCTGTACCGGGAACTTATGGAACTGGATGGGGTCAAACCCTTCCCCTGGTCACACTGCTGCTCCAGGACACCAAGACCCAAAGAAGAGCCACCTATGAGATGCTGCAGCAGGTTATGGGTTGGCAGCACAACAGCCTCGTGCCGAGGAAACAACCGTGAGCTCCAGCCCTGGGGAGGGACTGAGGGGTGGAGGCCCGACACAGCGTGTTCCGTCAGAGTGTTTGTCAGCACAGGCACAGACAAACATTTTGTGGGGCCTTTGCCAGGAGGACAGGGTTAACGTGCACGGAGCCCCGAAGGACACGGGGAAGTGCTACAGCCATCACTGAGGACTCCCAGCCTCCACGCACTGCCAGGGCACGGGGAGCCTTCCACCTCCGGGGACTGCATTACTCAAGTCCTTGTGTACAAACAGGAGCAAAACCCATGAATCCTGGCAGGAGGGAACACATGTCCTGGTGCTGAGGGGTGAGAGGAAATCATCAGGATACCCTCTGGCATTGCCCACCCTCACCACCCACTGTCCTGTCTCCCAAAAAGGGGATTTACTTTGGGATGAGTGGAGAAGTGAATTAAAGGATGTCTGTGGGATTTGGGATGGAAAATCCCACACTGGGATCATGGGGAGAACTGGGGGGGCAGGGGGAGGCAGAGCAGAGCCAAGCTGGAGGCATGGAGCAGGAGGACGAGGATGATGAGGGATGCTCTGGGCTGCCAAGGGCCCACAGCTCACTTGTTTTCCAGCAGTACTTTCCACGTGAACCCTACAGACCCCCCAGTTCTTCAGATCCATGAGTTTTTCATGAATTTGCCCTCTGAGTCTCTCCTCCATTCCACTGAGGGGCAGTGGGGTTTGGATATAGGGATGGGATGCAGAGATGGGATGCAAGGGTGGGATACGGGGATGGATGCACGAGGGGGATACAGGGATGGATGTAGGAGTGGGATGAAAGGATGAGAAACAGGGATGGGATGCAGGGATAGGATGCAGGGGTAGCATACAGGGCTGAGATGCCAGGATGAGACGTTCAGGGTGCTGTGCTAAGAACCAGACCTTGCTCTGAGGCTGGGCTGGCAGCTGCATGCTCCCACACATGATCACACAGTCCCCTCTAGTGGATATTTCTCCTGCATCCCCACTGCCATCCTGCCCGTAGCTTACAGGGCAGCACCGCACTGCAGGCCCTGGTTCTGAGCACCAATGTCAGGCACGACCTGCTCAGCTCTGCACACCAAAGTGGGGCACAGCGGCCAAAGCCCCATTGAGCTGCTGCTGAGGGCTGAGCCATCCCCTGCTCTGCTCACTCCCTGCCTGCGTACTCAGTGACTCAGCCCTCCACTCCTTCCCTGCTGGTGGCCCCCACCACCCACAGGCCTTGCGTCAGGGCTGCCCCCTGCATGGCATGGCTGGGCTCCACCCCAACCCCGCAGCCCTGCTCCCCCACTTCAAGGTATTTGGGCTTTGGCCAATGTGAGAGCAAGTTAATGGATGACCCACCGTGAGCATCACCTGCTCAGACCTCATCAGGTCTTGCTGTGCTGAAATGGGTTGGAATAGAAATTGTGCCTTTAAGAGGGGTGCCTACACCCAGGGGTGCCTACACCCAGGTGATGGGACTGGCCACGCTGCCCATAGCTTTTGAGCTATGCCAAATCAGCCCCCAGTGCTGACATGTAAGAGGTGCTTTCCTTGCTTCTAGGATCCTTCATGTAAGGTAAGGGATGCTATCAGGGCCTGGTGCTCGCAGGCTGCCCCTAAAAGCAGCTGTGAGGGCAGGAAGGAGCTGTTGTCCAGCAAGATTTTTGGCCTCATAGTGGTTTTTGGGGATGCACACCTGGTCCAAGCAGTGCTGCCCAAGCTCACCAGGAGCACCCAGATGTCCCTGGATATCCCAATGTCAAACATCCCAATCCCATCATGGGTGCCCCTCAGTCCCCCACAGCGGTCGCATCCCCCCAGAGCCCACTGACCCCATAGAGAGGCTGAGGCTGTGGCACAGAGAGGTTTATTGTGCGTCTCCTTTGCAGTGCGGCAATGGGAACATGCATCTCTTCGTAGCCACTTTCATGCTCAACAGAGAGGAAAAGCCCCAAACCTAAGCTCTTTGGTTAACTCTGTGAGTACCAGGGACACGCACAAGGGAATCACATCCCAGACCTGGTGCAAATGCTCCATTCTTCCCCCAGCATTGTGGGGGAGGGGGTCCGACCCGTGCTGCCCCTTGGGCTCAGAAATGCACATCTCAGGCATTGGCTGTACCACATTTTTTCTTGCCATTGCATCTAGGCAGGATCCAAGGCATGGCAGGATTGGACTCACCAGTGAACCACAAACGTAACCTCTGAGTGCTTGCAACCATCTAACGCAGTGGTCTGAACTGGAAGAGAAAAATCAAACTGTCTTTAAAGCTGCACAGGGCAGTGAAAACATAGGGGAAAAAAACCAATTCCCAGCACCAATGCTTGCTTCCTCCGTGCCTGGAGGGGCACCTGGGATGAGCTATGTGCTGCCTGGAGCGAGCTCCCAGCACCTGGATGCAAACACCCCATCCCTATGCCAAAAGCAGAACCACGGGTGGGAAACTGCAAAGCCCAAACTCTGCTTTTTGGGAAGCCAGATGCCAAGAAAACTTGATGTTTGCTGCAGTGCTCCTCAGCACCCTCTGTTTTATTGAAGGCTGTTTGAAAATAAAAGCTCTGCACAGCCCATCTGAGCACTGCAAAGACCACACCGTGACGGAGAGCTGAACCGCAGCCCCAAACACAGCGGGTGCAATAAGACAGCAACCCACATGGGATTTCCGTGTGCCCAGGAGGAGCCTGACACAGGAGAAGCTCCAGCTCTGTTTTCGTTTGGTGTGAACCCCTGTGGCCTCTCCAGCATCACACATCCCACCAAGGGGATGCTGGGTCCAGAAAGCCATGTCCCTGGGGTCTGCCCAAGGGCTGCATTTGGGCAACCACAGTAACGTGTCGGTTTGTTTCAGCTCAAAGACAGGCTGGGAGAGCACTCCAGAGAGATCGGGCAGTTCATAGTATCAGTGGGCAAAAAGTCAACTCGCAGCCTATGCAATGCTGCGCGTGATGCTTAGCAGAGCTGCACCTCAGGTGGCTGCACAGCCTGAATTCACACCTGGAGAATCACACAGTGGTTTAAACAGGAAAAACTAAAACAAAATCCTTGTGGGATGTCACTCCCAAACCATGCAATCTTAACGTAACATCCCCATTCCAACAGACAGGGCTGCTTTCAGAAAGACCCGAGGCAATTCAGGCTTCGCTCCTGGTCCCACAGCAGCTGGGGAAGGCATGGATTCAAAGTACCAACCTCAAGAGCCCCTCCAGGTCCCACACGTGGCAGGACAGACCGCTGCTGCTGAAATGTGTTGATAGTTGGCTATGTGGCTCTGGGCTCAGATTGCTTTGTGCTGATGGGGATGAGAGAGGAGAGGAAAGATAAAGGTGCAAGGCAAGCAGCACTGAGGGTGACCAACCCTGGCCACACATCTCAGTAGAGAACTTCACCCCCGTGGTCAGCAAGTCCTTGGGCAGGAGAGAAGGGAATAGTAGTGGGATCTCAAATGGTGCAGGCAGACCCTGCACCAACCAGGGCTGATCCATCGCTGGCTGGACGCACACCCAGAGCTCTCCTGTCAGGCTCATTTTGGACATGACGAGGGGGAGAGATATGGGGCATGGACCATGTAGCCATCACATGCACACCCCCTGGCTTTGAAATCCATGGATCACCAGCAGTGAGGGCTCACTGAGTTTCTTACAGCTCCTGGCTAATGAAATGTCTGCTCCCTCCTTCCCAAATCAGCACCAGAGTCTCTCTCAGCTGCAGCAGCTCCTCAGCCATGGGGTGAATGTGGATCATTCATGACAGCAGGAGGACAAATCCATCATGGCACGACTCCACCAGGAAGGGACAAAGAAATGGCCTGTGCCACGCCAGAGGGGGAAGAGGACACCAGGGGTCCAAAATGGCACAGAGAGTAGCTGGGCTGAGGTCTGCTCCAAGGTTCCCTTCCTTTCCTACCCCATAGGTGTCTGACCATCTGTCTGTCTACCTGCCCATGGTGTCGGCCTCCAGGAGGACTCCACGAGGAGATGAGCAGGCAGCTGGGATGGAGGACGGGATGGAGGCCAGGGTTTAGGCTGCGTGGCCCAGTGGCAGCCGTTTGCTGTCTAGAATGGCTCTCCAGTCATCAGACCAGGACTGCAGCCGACGTCTGGGCGGCTCCAGCTGCAGATGCTTATTGTGGCAGGCAGTGAAGAGCACGTGCTCCCAGCTGGGGTTCACCTCGGCCCCTGCAAAGCAAGGAAAGCTCAGATCGTTGAGTTCTCCCACTGTGAGGCACCCTTCCCGCTTTGCAGCCTGCAGATAAATCCCTCTAATGAGAGCATCAGCAGCAGGGCAGGGATCAGCACCCACCAGCACTTCTGATTCCACCCATACATGCTCAGTCCTGCTGCTTCTTATGCAATGCCCTTACCAATTATATCAGGTCTGTCATCGATGAGCAGGTCAGCAGAAACCACCGTCTTATCCCGTGTCAGAACGATCTGCTCCAGAAACTCAGGGCCAAAGTGCTTCTCCACCCAGGCATACTGCAAGGCAAAGGGAATGGTGAGCATGGGCAGCCCTGGCACCTCCAAATAGTTCAGCAGTGAGAAGGACGCTGCTGGAGTGCAAGCTCTTTTACATGTAGGCAGGTTCTGACATCATATGAAATGTTAAGGCCACGTGCATGCATTTGGCAGAGCACAGACAGCACTAGAAAAGTGCTTGGGAACAATTCTGATGGAGCAGGGAATGTTATGGCTGTGGGACAGCTGGGGGAGCCAAATTTCAGGCCTGCTCACCTTCTCATAAGGGCAATAACGGTACTTCTTGATGGGGCTTGTGCAGATGAACACGTCAGTGCTGCCAAGAGAGAAAGAGAGACAGTGTCACTGGGTGGCCAAAGCCTGCTCCCCCTGAGCTGTCCCTGCATGCCCAGCCTGGCATCAAAGCAGCCCCCAGACACAGATCAGGGGGGTTTAAGGTGTCAACCCACAAGATCCCACCCTCAGGTTGTGCACCCACACTCACAAGGACATTCTCCTTTTCACTTCCCAGCTGAAGAGAAGGGGATGCACACAGCTGATTTGCAGCAAGTCAAAACTCTCTCCTTCCCCCTATGCCCAGCACTCCCAACACTGACTCTGCACTGAGCACTGATGCCAGGAGGCAGATCAGCCTGAAAAGTCACTGCTGCTCCCCCACTGAGCCCAAATACCCTGGGAAGGTTCGTACTCACTCTGCCAAATTTGACATTTGCTTCACAGCTTCTACAGCACCAGGGAGTGGGTCCAGCTCGATGAAGAAGTTCTTGGATTCCCAGATGCTGATGGCTTTCTCCTGCGGGAAGGAAGAGAGCTGTTACTGCACAGGGCTTCTTGGTGCTCCCCTCTCTGCATGAGCACATTTTGCATGGATAGAAGCAGTGAGAAAGATCATAGTTACAGATTGGTTTGAGTTGAAAAAGACCCTTAACACTCATCTAGCCCAAATCCCCTGCAATGAACAGGGACATCTGCAGCTAGATGGGGTAAAGTTGGCTCTGATCCCCTCTTGGTAACCTGCATCCACCCTGTACAGTTTAGGTTGGCGGCTTAGTTTTGCCTGTCCAGCCTGACATGTGAGAGGCAAGCTGCTTCAAAGCACAGAATATTCAGTACTGAATTGAACCTCAGGTCTGTGTTTGGAAGAGCAGTGCCATGTGGATCCAGCTGAAGTGGGCTGGTTCTTGTGCTGCAGTGCGATGCAGTTCAACTCAACATGCTGTCTGCCCTATTTATCTCCATTAGATCACTTAAAATATCAGCCAGGCTGTTCTCATAGGAAACAGTGTATTCTAGGAAGAAATATATGCCAGGATGAATGCATACAGCCTTCCTTAGGGATGCCCAGGCAAATGGAGCAACACCAGGCAAGGTTTGAAACACATAATACCCAGGTTTGCAGCCGTGTTGTACTGGTGTGGTGCAAAGGGAGAGCAAAGAGACCACAAGGATTGATGGTCTGGGACAAAGCAGAGCCCTGCACAGCACTGAGGAACAGCATCCAGAAAAAGCAATTATTTTGCACAGACTTGGGTCCTTGTGGAGGGGAGCCTGGGAGTGTTGCAGCATGGGTGCAGGCACAGGAAGCAGCCATGTCCTGATGTTAAAATGCAGTTGAGTAGCTGGGAGAAGACATGATGGAAGCCCTGCCCTGAAGGATCGGTCTTGATTCTGAGCACCTCTGCTGTGTTATTTGAGGAAATACAGAGAAAAGGAATGTAGAATCCCAATGAAAAGAACTGCACCCTAGCAGCTTGCCAATGGTCCAGGCAGACATTCAGGCTCCAGTCGCTCTGCCTTATATTGATGGACAATGTTTTATTCCTAGGGAACTGGATGTAGCTGCACAAGAGACATCTGAGAGACGTGGCCTGATGCAGCAAAGCACTTCAAACTGCACTGAAGTGTTTCCTTACAGCAATGACTTCCACAGCTATTCTGCTTCCACTTATGTCAAAAAGCATTTTGCAATCAAGCTCAATGGGGGAAGAACTGAGCCCATCTTGATGAAAAAAACCCACTCAGCTCCTACACTCGTATCTCCCTGCAGCACGGCAGTGCAGAAGTTCCCCAGGCTGGAGATCCCACCCTGTGCCAAACAGGATGGGCCCCTTCTGAGAACTTCCACCTTGATTTTCTGCTTCTTCTCTCTCCCTATGAACAATTAAATCCAGAACTCCCCATCCTTCTGGGCTCTGTGCACCACGTGCTGCTGTTCTCCATTTGTTTGGGCTCTTTTCCTCCTGTTTTCCAGTCTCCTCTGATGGCGCTCACCAATGAAGGGGGGCTGGAACATGCCATGCTCCCGCAGCACAGAGCAGCTCCTGCTCTCCTTACCCCTGACCTGGGAGCAAGATGGAAGCAGAGCTGCCCCAGGGCTGGTCTGTAGGAGATCCGTTATTTCAGCCCCAGATATGAAGGTTTTACATGATTGTGGCAGACACGAGATGACCTATTTCATTTAATACATCCAAACAAGTTAAGATGCAGAAAAAGTATTATCATGCATTACCTCTGTCCAACCTTTATTGTCCACCCTACTCATGGATGATGCCTTGTTTCCCTCCCACCCATCCCAACTACAGAGCACACATCAACCCCTCAGCATTTCAAGCTGCTTAGGACTTTGCCAATGGGAGAGCCTGAACCCCATGCACGCTCCCCTTCTTGCAGGCACTGTTCCACTGAAGACAAGAATTCCTTGTATCCATCTCCATTCACACATGCAGGGATAGGAGACGTGCATTAAAAGTGCTGGATTTCAGGGACACGAGGCACTGCTGCATGCAGACATGTCCCTAAGTTCGAGTGTTACCCATCACCCTCCCTGCACCCACGAGCAAACCTGCACGGATCACAGGGGGATGCACAAACTCACACGCAGCTCAGCAGCCAGGCGACCGTATTGCTCCGACACCCAGAAGCCTCTCCGGTCCTCCAGGGCAATGTAGGGCTTGTCAGGATACCTGGCCCTGAACTTCTTGAGGAATCCTCCTTCGAAGTCAGCCAGCACCCCATCCATATCCACCAGCACACGCAGCGCCCTGCGGGACCCCGCTGTGGGGCTGGACCCCCTGCCCAGCCCTGCCAAGGGGCCGCAGTGCCGGGGCCGCAGGTGCAAGATGCTGCTCAGCAAAATCATGGCAGGGAGGGGCTTGGGGCGTCCTGTTTTTTTTTTGGGGGGGGGGGTTGGGGGAAGAGGTTGATTCAAGCACGCAGGCTGCAAGCAGACAGCTCTTCCAAGGAAATCCCCGTGCAGCTGCAGCAGGGAAAAGCGCGGGGGTTGCAATGCGGTGCAGAGGGGCTGAGGAGGGAAAGCAAAAGGGGTGCAGAAGGGATGCGGGGGGGATGCAAAGGAGGTGCGGAGGGGATGCGGGAGGGAGGCAGTGGGGTGCAGAGGCTCTTCCTCGCTCCGGATCCTCCCCACCCCATCCCTCCCTTGCAGCAAGCACCGAGCGGAGGGCTGCGGGCCGGGACCGCCCGGGAGCCGCGGGCCGGGGCACTGCGGAGCGCTCGCCCCGACCCGGCAGTGCAAAAACCCAGTTCCTCTTCCCGGTGCCTGAGCGAGCCCGGAACGGCGGCGGCGCCTTAAAGCGGCACAAACGCCCTACAAAGCTCGGCTCGGCCGTGCCTCCGAGCCGCTTTAAGCCGGCTTCAGCCGCGCTCCCTCCCCTTCCCCGCGGGGTCGGGGGGCTGCGGGGCTCGGGTTGTCGCCCACCCGCCGGGACAAGGCTCGTCCAAAAGCATCTTTGCTGACCTCCTGCTGCCTCCCCTTTGCTGCCGTGTTTTGGGATGCGTGCAGGAGACGCAGGTGCAGATGTAACCCATGCAGTGTTATTTTGCAGCAAAGCCTTAACATGCAATGTTAACCAATTCATGGGGAGAGTTAGACTTTGCCTGGAATCTCACTGGATGTGAGAGCTGTGTGCGATGTGAAGGTTTAATAGATACCCGGACACAGAAGAACTCTTCAGACAGCTTCGGACTGTGCAAAGGAGGGACTCAGGGTGTCAGAGTGAAGTGCTGACATAGAAACAGCACGCACGATGGGCTGCATACTCTGACACAGGACCAGAGATCACCAAAAAGCACTTGGGGGATTTAAAGCACTGAAGAGCAGGGAGGCATCAAGAGTGTGACTAACGGGATTAGGCAACTGCTGAGCTGGGAACGAACAGATTTTGTCTGATTCAACTTAGCAGATCCAAAATGTCTTGTCTTCCAAACAGTGAATCTTTCCTAGCGGGGGGAGCTGTTGTCCTTGTTGCACAGAAAGGGCAAATGAGTTGTGCAGAGCCAATGGTTCGGTGAAGGTCACCGAGAGAGCAGAGGAACAATTCCCCATCACAGGGGTGGACGTAGCAGTAACCATGGAACTGAAAACGTGAAGGTTCAAGCAGGTAAGAAATACGTGTTACTCATCACAACGGATGGGATTTCAGTGCACTCTCCTGACTAAGCTGTGAGATGATGGCCTGGTCTTCCAGTGACAAGCATTAAGTCTTGCTCTTGCTCACACTGCCACAGGAACAGCCTGGCAGCCCCACCAGCTCAGTACAGCACACCTGGGCTCCTCTAGGGATGAAAAATACATCTGTGCTTATACAAACCGAGTTAACATCACTGCTACCTGGCACCGGGGGAAGGGATCCTGTCCCTTGGTATTAAGGAGTGTTATTTACATGCTATCAGATAGCGGCACTGAGTTGAGCCACCGCATTACGGCAGCGAAAAGGGCCAGCTCTGAAGGCGTCTTTAAGGGCCATTCCAACCAAAGCCGTTTTCAACGTTACGTCCCCTCACAGAACGGGCTCAAGATGCGGGTTCGCGCTGAGGGGCTGCGCTGGGCCCTGCGCTCTGCGGCCCCGCACCGCCTCCAGCCCCGCCACGGGCACACGAGGACGGTAGCGACACGCACCGGACGTGACGACGGCAGAGGACCCGCCGCTGAGGAGCGGCGACACGAGGGGGTCAGTGACGCCACCGCGACGTCACCCGCCCGCCCGGCGGCCCTGCTGAGTCACGACTTCTGGCGCTAAGATGGCCTCCTCCGTGCGGAGCGGGCGCGGGGGCGGTACTTCCGGCCGGGCCTCGGTTACCCCGGCAACCGCGGCGGGCGGGGGGGAGAGGCGTCTGCTCTCGCGAGACGGCGGAAGTGACGCACGGCGGCGGGCGTCGCGCGACTCCCTCAGAGGCCGCTGATTGGCCGGCGGCGGCGGCGCCCGTGGCGCAGCCTCTTTCCCGCTTCCCTCCGCCGCTCCGTCCCGCTCCGCCCCGCCCCTCCCTCCCCCCTCACCGCCGCCCGCCCCGCCCCTCCCGGAGCGCGCGCGGCCGCGCCGCCAGCCGCCAAGATGGCGTCGGCGCTGGAGCAGTTCGTTAACAGCGTCCGGCAGCTCTCGGCCCAAGGTGACCGCGGGGTGCGAACCGCGGGCGGGGCTCAGCTGGGAGCGGCGGCCGGTGCGGCCCTTCGGGCCCCGTGCGGCTGTGGGGAGCGGGCTGCGGCCTGCGCCTCTCGGGGCTCTATCTCGGGTAGTAGTTGGGCCCCGCGCTGCGGAGCTCCGTCTGTCCGAGCTCCGCTCGTGGCTCCGGTGAGGCCTTCGTTCGTTGTCGGGGAGTTCAGGAGGGCTTCGGGCCCACGAGGAGCGTCTGGGATGGAGCGTGAGCTTTGGGAACGAGAGGAAATGGGCTGGGAAATGGGGCGGCTTCACGGGAGCGGCGTAGAGGCTGCGATGGGGGCGTGAGGGCGTTTCAGATGTACCGGCTGCTGTGAGTGGAAGCTCTGCCTTCCCGGGTCGGGGCTCTGAGGGTCTGTCGGTGCTGCTGGGATCTCTGACCTATCTCGGCTGCCTCGGGGTTATCGTTACACAACGCTCAGAAAGCGTTTTAATGTCTCTACATAAGCCGTCTCACTTTTGTTGGCAAACTTGTCATTACCCCACGTGGAAGCAACGGTGTTTTGGACTTCGTGAACTCTCTGTGGGAGTGCTTCCTGAGAGCTCCTTGGCTGCAGAGGTGGCAGAGCACTTGGCTGCTCAGAGAGCTGGCAGGGTCTCCTCTAGAGATATCAGACCCCACCTGGACGGCTTCCTATGCAACCAGCTGTAGGGAACCTGCCTTAGGAGGAGTCGAACTGGGGGGTCCCCAGGTCCCTTCCAACCCCTGCGGTTCTGTGGATGTTTGTACTTTGTAAGCTATCAGAAATCCATGCTTTCCTCTGCAGCCCTCAGGCTTTGTCTCTGGCAGTTACTTTTGGGTGGGGTGCAGACTGTCGTGCTTTGGTTTAATTTACTAAATGTGTCGTATTTTTACTGAGGATAGCAGACTGGAGACTGCTTGTACCTATGTGGGTACTTAGCAGACTACAGGATATTTTTGGTATGATTTAGTTTAACTGGGGAGTTCTTATGTAATTGTGAAGGTGAACGCTGTCCTAGGGGAAAACTGGCTGCCTTCATGGAAGCTTTCCCATTGGGGACTAGCCAGATCGGTGCTGTCTGTGAGGAGTGAGTGCAGGCACCACAGACTGCAGTGGTTGAAGCACGTGTACTGTCGTCCCTGGCTGTCAGTGCTGAACTGCACAGGGGATGACATAAATGGATGTGTAGCGAGGCCTTGTGTGGATCTTCTACTTGCATGCTTACAATGTTTAGCATGTTTGGGGTTTGTTGCTTTGTTTTTTTCCTTTGTGGTTTTGGTTTTTGGTCATTTTTATGGGGGGAGGACGCTAGATGATGGCCATAGAGAGGGAGGATTTGTCTGTTGGGGAGGGCAGAAGAACTGACTTTTTGCAGTGCTTGAATACTGTTGCCAAATACAATTTTATAGGCCCTGTTTCTTTCCGTGCTTATTTTGGGACTTTTAAATCTGGATGGACAGAGATGTTATGAGGATCGGTGTCTGGGGTTCCTGCTCTGTGGTCCTACAAATGGACCTTTTGATCCCTCCTTTACTTCAGCATTAACGTTGCATTTGTAAGGCTCCCCAGGTTCCATCTTTGTTTTGTTTTCAAAGGGAAAGGCCGAGACATTTGAGAATGGTGTTAATCTCTATGAACGGGAGCACCATTCTTTAGTTCATGAAGACATGTGAGGGTGAAAGGACCCCTCTAATCAACAAGGTTTGAACACTGCAGCAGTCCTTTGCTTCAGAAAGATGTTTTAATTCCAGCAGCTTTGAAGAAGGAAAAGAAGAAAAAGGGTTTTGACAGCAGTTTGTTAAAATGGAAAGGGAAGTCCCTGCTTTATTTCTAAGGGCTTACCAGACCTTCCTAGTTCAAAATAGTCACATTTCATAATGTGTTTATGGTTCACGATGAATAGAACAATACTGTAGGAAATAATTATATGAAGTTAAGAACAGATTTAAAAAATCCTGTTATTGGGGGTGTTTAGTTGCAGGGTTTTGGAAATTAATAATGAGCAGATCAGAAAAGTGAATAAGGCACTTGAGAAATGTTAAGGAACAAGCTTTGGTATCGAGGTGTTTCTATCTTGAAAAGCGGAGGGCACTGTTATTGGTAGATACGTTTTCCCTTTTAACAACTAGAAGGCACAAGTGTAGGTAAATTCTATTCATATTTGAGAGAATTTGGCATCGCAGTAAACTTGCCAAAGTCTTGGAGACTTGGCTCAGGCAGAGCTTAGTGTTGCTACGAGATCCTGAAGCCCTCTATAATGAGGCAGATTGATGCTGCTGCTCATGTTCTGCGGGTTTCCTTTGCTGTCAGAAGCTTATCTGTCACCTTATTTTTTGAGATCTGGTGCCTAACATACTGCAGAGCAGTCAGTTGTTTGGGTGATGCTATGTTTTCCTGATTTGTTTCATTTTATTTTATGGGGATTCCGTGTAATGAAGCATGGGAATGCATGTGTGTTTTTTAACTGCAGTCTGACAAGGATGCTTTTTATTTCAGGGCAAATGACCCAGCTTTGTGAGCTGATCAATAAAAGCGGAGAACTGCTAGCGAAAAACCTCTCCCATCTGGATACAGTGCTTGGAGCCCTGGATGTGCAGGAACACTCATTAGGAGTTCTTGCTGTCTTGTAAGCATGGCTTTCTGTTAATTAACCATTCTAGCATCAAAACTTCAAGCTACGTGCTGAATTGCCAACCAAGCCTCTTCAGTCTGTTGCAGAATAGCGCTTAGTTTCCTTTGGTAATATGTCTTTTATTAGAAGAAATGTTTAAGTAAATTGGTGCTTTCAACAGGAAAATAAATCTGTAAAATATGGTAATATTGTTTTCCTTAAGGCTGTATCTGTTTCTCTTGATTATGCCCATATGAGTGTTTTTACCTTCAGCAAAAAAGTACAGAACTTCTAATTGGCAGGACATGAGTGAGCCAAGCTGTAAGCATGAAGCCACGTGCAGAGTTCTCATTGCACTCGGGTAGTGTAATCACAACTCATGGGAGAAGCACTGTGGAACTTAGAGCTTGTAGGGTGCTGAGGAACCATCAGGGCTGGAGAGAAACTGAAAGTGAAGAGAAGGAGCTCTTAGCAAGACATACAAGTCTGATCAAGTAATAGTTGAGAAATGGTTTAGTTTAAACTTCACTGTTTATAAACTTCACTGTTACTACTTATTGTGATTATAATTGTAGCAGGTAAAGAGATCTTTGTTGTTCATTGCTAGTTCCTTCCTAGCTTTTCACTAGGTTCATAGTAGAACTATGCACTGAAAGTGTACTTCCAAGTGCTGTGCAGCTCCTGGGGAAATCATATGCCATCTGTCATGACCACTTTGTCACTTCTTGCAAGCATCTACCTGTATCTGCAGAGAGTGAAGATAAAACATTTTGGTTTTCTTTAATTAATCTCTAAATGTTATGTGTTAAACGTTTTTTGGTCTTGTTTTAGGTTTGTGAAGTTTTCTATGCCCAGCATCCCCGACTTCGAAACATTATTCTCACAGGTGCAGCTCTTCATCAGTACTTGTAATGGGGAACACATTAGATATGCAACAGACACTTGTAAGTTAATTCAGTATGTTATAGAAATATCTTTATATATTGATATATTTTGGTATTATTGGTTTTCTTGTTTTACTGAATTCTCTTGTTTTCTCTGTTTAGTTGCTGGCCTGTGCCACCAGTTAACAAATGCTCTTGTGGAGAGAAAACAGGTGAGCAAATATCATCTAGTACAAATAAGGAACCTACAAAGCAAGGCTCTTAAGAGGGGCTTTACTTGCTTCGTAAAGAATTACTGCTAACTTCATGCAGAGTATTTTTGTGTGGCTCCTTGTGTATGTTAAGTCTACTGAGCAGTAATGAATGTAAAAGAAGATTTTAAAACCTCTTTAAAGAAAATATAAGTGAAAATTTGGGGGGCAGTTAGCTAAAAACATGCTCTCACACCATGAAATCAGTTGTACCTGGAATGTTATCCAGATGGTGTGTGTGTGTGAATAGGGGGGAGCTGCAAAAACTAATAGAGACAATGAGTCAGAGAGATGTTTCAGTGTTATTCTCGTCAGTCTGACGCAGTGTTCTTAATGAAACGCCTTAAAATGTAGGGGCCATTTGTTTTTAGGGGTAAGATATTGAAAATGTCCTGGAAAAGTAAGTTAAATCTGGCTTGAATTAAGAGATCAAATCTGGACTAAGTGAAGCAAAGCAGGAGCTTTGCCTTTATTTGCTAGGAAGTTAGATGGAATCATGGAGTCAAGAAAAGGTTTACTCAGAACAGTGTACTGTTTTCCTGGTGAACTTGTCTTGGTGGAGCAGAATTGGTGACCTTGTTTAGTTTATCAGGAGAAGTTACATACCATGGGCTAATTGTGTTTTCTGAGTGACTGCAATGTCCTACAAAAAGGGAACCACAAGTTAATTATTACTTAACGGAACCTGTCAATTAGTGTTATTTTTCATTTGTAAGTGTCAACATAAGATCCAATGTGCTGCCATCTATGAGAAATTATCTGAAAGAGATGTAATTTCTGACAGCCCCTTCGAGGAATTAGCATTCTCAGACAAGCCATAGACAAGATGCAGATGAACACAAACCAGCTGACCTCAATACATGCAGATCTCTGCCAGGTAAGAGGAACACGGGGCTTTTTTGCTGAGGGTGAAAGCTTGTAGACTACCTGTAGCTGTTTGAGAAATGCATGTTTGCGTATTGCAGTGTAAGGAAAGCTTTGAGTTTTGTGATTTATTTATTTATTACTTCTTTTCCAGTAGTCTATAATATGGTATACTGAAATAAAACTCCCTTCTCTTCCTATTAAATGTTCATCACTTGTCCCCAGACCTTTAGTTTTGTTCATGACTTCTGAAAGTCCTTCTCTATGGGCTGGAAGTTGTGCACAGCTTCTCTTAGACAGTGTAAGTGTACTGGCCAAATACTGTTTGCTCGAGTTTGACAAAAGGCGTGCTTGTCTCCATGTCTTTGGCCTGGATTTGCACTCCTGTCTCATTCTTGGCTCCTGGGACTTAGAATTGGATGAGAATGTTGAGTGCAGTGTTTTGTGCTGCCAGCATGGTAGTTTTGAAGGCCTGAGAGTTTCAGGCTGCTTTGTCGCTTAGTCTGATCTCTTTAGGATTCAGATAATTTACAGAAGTTTACAATCTGTTTTTTTTCCAAATACCACAATACAATGTATAATCTGTGTTATGCCTCTACTGTGACATACACTGTTTTCTTAACTCTCAGAGGAGTGAGCTGTGCTAAATACTACTAAACGAATTGCATTTCAGTGTCATCTTTGTGGGTATTTGAAATAGCTAATTTAAGAAACTTGATTTGTTTTCTTGTAGCTCTGTTTGTTAGCAAAATGCTTTAAACCTGCCCTCCCATATCTAGATGTGGACATGATGGATATTTGTAAAGAAAATGGGGCATACGATGCAAAGCACTTTTTATGTTATTACTACTATGGTGGGATGATATACACTGGGCTAAAGAACTTTGAAAGAGCACTCTACTTCTACGAACAGGTAACTTTAAAACTGATCAGCCTGAATTGTGGTGCATTGAAAAGCAAAAGTGGCATGTGTAATGCCACTGGGATAATGAGTCATCTCTGAATTGTCACGAAGGACAGAATAGAAAGCTGTGTACCTCGTATAAAATACAAACAGTCTGATTATTTTTGGTCTTAACCTTTAGGATGCAATTCTATTAATAGATCTGTGCTTCTGTCCATCATTCACGTTGGATTTGCTTTTCCATGTGTGTACATTGAAACTGCGTGTAAAAACCGATTGGGGTTAATTTTCATTTATCAGCTGTATCATAAGGAGTATAGATAAATGGTGCTCTTAGTGCACAGAGTGAAGTAACAAACTGAATTTAGAGGTGTTATCTTCTTAGAAAGTCACAGCCAAGCAACTAATGCACCGTAAAGCTATGCAACTCAAAGGTTGATGTTAAATTTATCTCACTATAAATATTTTCAAGTGCTCACTTATTACTGCTCGCCTAGAAACAGGCTGGTGCTCAGAACTGTGTCTTTTCAAAGAGCACGATGGCTTTGCTTCTCAGCTTTGCTAATTTTTTGATGGGAGTTACAGTTCGTGCCTGTTATAATAATATATACATATTAATAATAATATAATATGTTATAATAAGGACTGCTTTACTTTCTTCTGTGAAAGAAGAGAGAATGTAACACTCAATATTGAATGCATCCTTTGTGCATGCTGGTTTAAACTGAGATGTTGTTAATGCAGCTGCTGCATTTTACCAATGTGAATATTAAACTTGTTTCATTTCTTTCTCTCTTGCTTAGGCAATAACTACTCCAGCCATGGCTGTTAGTCATATTATGTTGGAATCATATAAAAAGTATATTCTAGTTTCTTTGATACTACTTGGCAAAGTTCAACAGCTACCAAAATACACTTCCCAGATAGTTGGTAGGTTCATTAAGGTAAGTCTTGCAAAAGCAGCTAAATCACAGAGCAATGCATGTGGGTAATAAAATCCATATTGCAGGCATTTTTCTACCCTCGTTTGGTGATGCTGTTTAATGTTGCACAGTCTTGTTCTTCTAGTCTTCTGTGGCTAAGATTCTGTAGCTCAAGTAAGATACTGTAACTCAAGATTGTCATATGCTGGTCCTTGACCAGTGCTTATTAGGTCTTACATTACTTTAGTGCAGATAACTGGACAAGGAGCTGTTGTTTCCATATAGAGCTGCATGGGCATCACCTATATTTTGAGAAGCACTTGAGCTACTTTAATTTCCTTTTGCCTGCTTGGCTTCTTATGTTGAAGTAGTGACTTGAATTTGTAAGGCTGGTTGAGCACTGCGTTCTTTAAGAGGAGTTCTCATTTTTCTAATTGCAGCCCCTTAGCAATGCTTACCATGAATTAGCACAAGTTTATTCTACCAATAAACCCTCGGAGCTTCGAAATCTGGTGAACAAACACAGTGAAACATTCACGAGGGATAACAATATGGGGCTGGTTAAGCAATGCTTGTCATCTCTCTACAAAAAGAATATTCAGAGGCTAACCAAGGTAAGATGTGTAAGATGTGGGGGTTGAAATTTATTCAAACAAGTGCAAAATGATAATGTCTTTGTGTCACAGTGAAATGACTAAAACAGATTCATGTGTGCGAAATACCATTATGAGACTTTAAGGTGCTTTATGTAGAAAACAAATTCAATTAACTACTTGAGCTTTAGTGAAAAGGTGGTTCAATAAGCCTCTGTCAGAGTGGTTTGGGTACTGCCAAGGATGATGGTATCCAGGTATATATCTGCTTACCTGTTCCCTTTTTGCACAGAAGCTTCCGAACCTTAGTACCTGTGGCAATACACTGATCTAAGTCAATGGTTTTGCTACTGTGAATGAGAGAGGTTAGCCCATGCTCGTTTAATACATAATCCAAAAAGTCATGAACACAAATAACCCACAATTTCCATCTTTGTTCAAAAATAGGAAAGCTGAACTTCATAGGTTACTTCGTTAGATGAAAATGAGTGAATAGCATGGATTTTGGAAGCATCAGGTAAAAGAAATGCAGAAGCAATGTAGTGATCTGGTCCTTAGCTGAAGAAATGAATAATCCTTAATAGAGATAAGGGGAAGCTCTCTTTTTCTTAAGCTCAAACAGTATTTGCTGTAGTAGAAGTAACTTTGGGAGTAGTGCAGTATATGCAAGGGGTAGACAGCTGCCTTATTTAGGTTTGAATATTGGGTAAGAGGTTAGACATGATCACAGTTCTTAAGGGACAGAAAGAGATTGCAGAAATGAAGTAACGACTCCATGAGTTTGGCCTGCATTCATGCACAGCATAACAAACTGGAATCTTTGGAGTAAGAACTGACTCTGCTGTCATGGTGCTGTAAGTAACAGCTATGTGTTCTGCTTGTTTCATCCCATCCAACTTCAGAAATAAGACTGTATTTTTAGGCCATGAAGGATTGGCAGGAGAAGTTCTTGGTGTATAATTTCATTGGCTTGGTGTTTTCTAAATTTCAGACGTTTTTAACATTGTCATTACAAGACATGGCAAGTCGAGTGCAGTTGTCGGGGCCCCAAGAAGCAGAAAAGTACGTCCTCCACATGGTAAGATTTGCAACGTGACTAAACTGTCCAAGTTTAAGTATTGATCCAGCGGAAGACTGTCTCGTTTGGCAGCATGTGTTTGGCTGAAGAAAGGTTCAGTTTTGTGTTGAATGAAATCCCATATGGAGTCGTGGATACCTGAAATTCTGTTCTTGGTGATGCTTTATTTTAAACTCTCTCGTTTCAGATAGAAGATGGTGAAATTTTTGCAAGTATTAATCAGAAGGATGGTATGGTCTGTTTCCACGATAACCCTGAAAAGTATAACAATCCAGCCATGCTTCATAACATTGATCAGGAGGTAAATCTTCAAGATTTTTAATGCTTCTGGAATTCCTACCAATTAACCTTAGTCTGTAGTCAGCTTCTGGGAGAAGTCCATGTTGGTAACTTACACGCAGGGATGGAGAGCTACGAATTGTTGCTATTTCACAGTACCAGAATTTACAAGTTTTAGATTGGCAGTAATTAGCGATGAACTTCCTGCTTTATCTTCTGTACAGCTTGAGACATTTCAGTAGACTGACTGCTTAATGCTGATGGTGTGAAGGTCTTCAAACTGGCTGGATTAGGATTGTTCAAGGGTCGGTTTGGTTGACAGTGATATGCCTGTAGTTTGAGGTCATTGACCCTCGTAGGGCTGTCGATCAATGGCTTTAAAAAGGATTGTTGGGAAGATATCAATTAAAATAAGAGAATAAAAAGTGATGTGATGCTTTCATTTGGGATATAAAGGCAAAGAGCATTTTGATATGGAATTTTTGTGATGGCAAATGTTGCCAATTGTCCGTAGCACAGCCATCAAGTATCTTGAAGATCTTTTACAAGCTGTACAAAGCAACCGGCTTAGTATGTTTTGTTGTTGTTGTTTCTTTCTCTCTTAAGATGCTGAAATGTATAGAGCTTGATGAACGACTGAAAGCCATGGATCAAGAGATCACTGTGAACCCTCAGTTTGTGCAGAAGGTAATTGATTTAACATTTTGTGAGAGTATTTAAGAACCTGAGTGCAGTGAGTACATTGTGCCGAATGTTTGTACTTATAGTGCTAGTAATTGTACAGCAGTGTAACGTGTTTATACATTGTGCTTTAAAATAGAAAGGAAGTTATTTCATATCCACTTGATTTCCATACCTGTTAACTTCAAAGAAAAGTCTGTCTCTAAGGTAATTCTTCAGACCTGTTTCTGAAGAAATAACTCTTTATCTTTCAGAGTATGGGCTCTCAAGAAGATGACTCAGGGACCAAACCATCCAGTTATTCCTGAAATTAATGTTGCTCACTACTCCGCTTTCAAGTAAAAGCTTAAAGAGAATCACGCCTGGAATAGGGCATTGAGGAGTTCCATGAAGAGAGCAGAGAGAACTGAGCTTTGCTTTTCACCTGGACATTGAGAAAATAAAAGAACACCCTCTCAGTACTGTATAATTTCAGAAATATTCTCCGCAAAGAAAAAGGAAATCTCAAAAGAAACTTAAAAGTCTGTTGTGGATTTATTTATCTTCAGATTAACATCGTTAATGCATTAAATAATCTACCTTTTGTTTTAAAGGTTTTGAATGTTGCTGTGTTTCTGTAGCAGTCCTTTTTCCTCCTCTGCAGGAAAAAAAAGTGTTATTCAGGGAAGAATGCGAGCTAGGTTTGGTTCATTTACAAGATAATTACTGGTTCGTTTTGTATTTAAATTTGGCTCAAAGTGCAGACATATGGTGGGGGGAGAGGGGTGGAGCTTCTCTACATCATAATTTGCATATACATAGTGTAGTTGGCTGCTGTCTCAAATGATGAAGTGAGAACCATGTTCTTCTTGAAAGGTATTAACAAGGCCTCGGTAGGTGACTTTGGTGAAGAGCAGAAGTTGCTTTAGGGGAACCATACATGAGAGCTGTTGATGATTTTAAACTTCTGGTACAAAATACTTCCTAATAATGTTTGCTCTTGGATCAAATTTACTAGGCCTAAACAAGGATAATTGGAAGACCTGGGTGTTCTGGAGGATGCTGGATATGAAGTTGTTCACGCTGAAAGAAGTTTAAGTTTTTGTTCCTATACAATCAGCACGAAGGTATTCAACACACTACTGTTTTTCTGTGATGGAAATCAGTTCTAAGTGAAGACTGTGCTGTAGATCCTTTCTTTGTTTCTAAATATGATTCTTCATTATGAAGTTCTATACAACTCATAAAAAAACTATTTGATTTGGAACTAATTTGCTGGAATGGCATCTAGTTATTAATTCACTATTTTTGTTGGCTTCTTTAAGGGTTTCACTTCTTAAATCAATGGGATTTTTATTTTTCTGTAGCTCTTATGTATCTGAAGATTCTGACTGTTCAAACACCTTTGAGATCCTTCACATCAGTGCAAACCTCCTACTATCAGGCATACATAAACCTGTCATCAAGGCAGAATGTGTGAAGCTCAGCATCTACTGCTTCCTGCTTAAACATCTGAATAGGAGCTGCTTGCTGCTGCTAACCTGCCAGCTTTTGTCAGGTGTCGAAGTGGGAGCTAAGCATTTCTGGCTCTTGCCATGTTAAACTTGTCTGTATTGAGGTCACCTGTGGTTGAAAATAACCCATTTTGTGCTTCCAGTGCAGATGCAGAACTGTTGGGGTTTTCATTTAAAACTGGTCTCTTAATTCTAGCAGAGGCTGTGTGGTAGTAGCATGCTTTCTAGAAGACAACTCTGCCCGGGGTTATTCTCTAGGTGCCAAATGAAGTATTTAAAAGCATAAAATAGCAATTTAGCAGTGAACACAGCATAAGTCCACAGTGTTAGTTGTTCACCATTGAGAATTTATGCTTCCTATCAGTGACTTCCATATTTAAAGGCAAATTTTACACCTAAACACGCCTTACTGGTCTTGTAATTAAATATATTTATGTTTTTTAATGTTCGGGTATTTTTTTTTCCTTCTAGTTAATCCTGCAGTGATTTCAGTTCTAAAAATGCTTATGCAACTTTTTGCTGTGGTACTGTGTTCAATACCTGCTGAGCTGTGCTGTGGGCTCAGGCACAAAGCTGGGTTAATGGAAATGTTTACAGTTGTGTGCAGTAAAAGTATTGCAAATGAGTAATCCAGACTGCCACAGAAACAAAAATGGCTCACCTTTCATTGCCAAAGGCTCACCTGCCAGGAGAATGTATGCACAGTGCTTTCGTGAAGCCTGAGAAGAACCAGAAATGTTCTCTCTGCAGTGGCTGAGCTTTTTGTGTTGCTGGTTCCTATTAGTAAGCACGGACGTTCTGCTGAGGGCTGGTGAATGCCTTTATGTCTGTGGAATTACAAGCAAATGAATGGACGTACCTGGCAAATAGCAGCTGTGTTTCCTTTGTTTCTTTTCCTGACACAGATAAAATAAATCTCTGCTGCACATCAGGAGGGCTGGCAGACAGATCTGTGCGGTATTTTCAAACGATCTATTGCACTGTTGTTCTTGATCTGCCTTTTAAGGAGGCGCATTGTTACTTGCTGGTGGAAAATCTGAAGTCAGGTCCCGTCTGTAGGAAGTATTCACCAAAAGTGCTTTGGGGGGAAAGGCTTTTGAGCCACTGCTTTGATGAAATGCTTCAGGTCTGGCATCTGTGTGTCCTGAGATACTGATGAAACCAAGTCAGGTTTTGTTTAATGAAGAAGCTCCTTCAAGTCTTGGAACTAACTGCATGGGCTGCGGTGAGCTGAGATGCTCTGACAACGCTTGAGCTTTCTGCTTTGTATTTATTGCAAGGAAGGACTAGATTAAATGTAAGAATGCTGCGTGCTCCGCTTCTCTGAGCTTAAGGTTCTCAGAAGGCCTGTGGCCAGTTCTTGCCATTGTGCATGCAAAATCCTGCGTGCATGCTTTGATATCTAGTATCATGCTTGGATATCATAGTTCAATGCGTGATCATTTGCAAAATGTGCAGCTCTGGAGGGAGCCTTAGGCTTGCAACTACAGCTCTTAGCCACAGGAGGGGGGTATCGTTCACACTTAGCTGGTAATAAAATGATGCGGAGGTTTTTTTGTTTGTTTTTAAGGAAAAAAGGCTTGAATCTGTGTACAAGCACCCCTTGTATGTTTGTGCCACACGGGAGCCCTGCTTACTGACCCTTGGTAACGCAGCTGTAGTGCTGCCATCGCACCACATGCTTCTGCATAGCTCAGGTTGCCTCCTTGTAGGCAGCTCCCCCCTTCTCCTTGGCAGTACCGCTGCAGCCCGTTGTGTGTGTTGTCTTAGGTGCGATCTGTGTAACGTAGGAAATGTTTTCTGCATGGCCACCCCGGCTGAGGAGGTTAGTCCTGAGACGTTGTTTAAATGTACTATTGGAAAATAAAGATGACAAACGAGCCGTTCTTTGTCTTAAATGAGGATCAGACAGTGGAGCTTTCGTGTTTGCGTTCTCTAGGTGTTCTTTTTGGGGGGTGGTCTAATGTTGGTTCTCAGGATGTGATCGTGGCTGACAGCAGGAGGCTGGAGCTGCTCAGCAGGGCCGACATCGTAGCACGGTGTTAGTTCGAATCCAGGTGAGGTGGCTGCTCCCTTCCCTGGAGCCGGAGCTGCCCGTGTCCGCTTCCAGCTGCCGGTAACGGGATGTCAATATGGCACCACGGCAGCGCCGCCCCAAGCCGTGGGGCCCATCGCACTGCGCAGGCGCACGGCCGCCATGCCGGTGGCTGGCGATCACGTGACCGCGCCGCTGGCTGCACCACCTGGCGGGGGGGTGAGAAAGAGAGAGACAGATTGAGACAGAGCGCGGGCGGCGGCCCGAGCCGAGCCCCGGAGATGGAGAGCTCTGGGCTGCCGTGTTGGGCCCTACGCGAGTTTGGGGCGCTGCGGGGGAAGGAAGGGGGGGCTTCGGCCGCTTCTCGTCTCACCCCCCTGCGCTCCGAGCAGTGGCTGTGCCCGATCCCGTGACTGGGCGGCTGCGGGTCGCGGTCATTGCCGCTTCCGCGGGGGGGGAGGAGGGCACTGGGAGCCATCGGGGGAGGCGGGCGAGCCGCCTGCTATCCGGCCTCCAGCTGCGCCCCCGTTCCCATCCCTCTGCATCCTCATCCCGCTCCTCGCCGCTCCTTGGCGCCGGGTGAACAGCGGGAAGCTGCCCGCCCTCCTCACCATCACCCCCCCCCCCCCCCCCCCCCGCGGCCCGGTAGGATGGTACGTGCCGGCGGTCAGCGTGTGTCAGCTGCCCGCAGCCACGGGACGGGCGGGGAGCCGCGGTGAGCGAACGGGGAGCGGAGCTGGGGGGGGCGGCTGGGCCTGAGGAGAGCGGGGGCTGAGCGGGACCGGGCCGGGCTGTGAGACTGACTGGGGACCGGGGCTGGACACGAAGGTCTGGCCGGGCCTGTGGGGCTGCAGCGTTAGAACGAGGGGAAATGGCTACGAGCTGAAAAGGGGGACGGTTAGGTTAGATGTGAGGGGGAAGTGCTTCGCACGGAGGGCGCTGAGGCGCTGGTTGTGCTCCCAGGCCGCGGGTATGAGCACGGCCCAAGGCGGAGCTGTGCTGGACGCCCTGAGTGAGCAGCTCTTGGAAGGACATAGATCAGCATTTGCAGCTAACAGGCCTATGGGGTAACAGCAGTTCCTGTGCCGGTTTGTATTGATGCTGTGTGTTTTGTCACTCGTCTGCAGGAGGTCCTGTCGGATGTGCTGAGCTCTCGCTATGAATGCTATTGTTGCTCTCTGCCATTTCTGTGAGCTCCACGGCCCCCGCACCCTCTTTTGCACTGAGGTTCTGCACTCGCCCCTTCCTCAAGGCGCGGGCAGCGGGGACATCGCTGGGCAGAATGAGCAGGCGGAAGAGGAGGAAGGCGGCATCCAGATGAGCAGCAGGATCCGCTCACACAGCCCAGCTGAAGGCGCCAGCGCTGACTCCAGCAGCCCAGGGCCAAAGAAGTCAGACATGTGTGAGGCGAGTGTCAATACCTGTACACTGACCCTCAGTGTTCCTTTGCTTGACTGAAGGGCTCTTGGGTTATCGGAGTCAAGCTGCTTTGTTTAGGACACACGTGAACTACCCCTGTGCTTCCATATAACTGACAGTACTTAAAACCCTTTATAAACTGCAGTGACCAAACAGGGAACAGGGAAAAAATAAAACAACCTTAAAGCTACTAAAACGTTAGAGAAAAATCTGTGTTTTTAGTTTTTCCTTTGCGTGGCTACTGTTAGCACTTGATCTGAGCCACTTGTTATTTATGTGCCTTTAGGTTATGGCCAGTGCTTTTGTTGGCCGGTTGCTTTCACAGGTGCTGTTAACTGACTTGTACTGCTTGCAGAGCCAGCACCATCAAATGCACGATCAAATTCAGCAGTGGAAAACTGGCATAGGAAGGATCTGGGTTCAGGTGCTGATCCTGACTCAAACTGCTCGCATTCTGAATACTTGAGTTTATATCTGTACGTGTAAATAACGCTACCCTACGCTTTGAAGGGAAAACACAGAGGCAGCTGGAAACCTTTGAAACCCGCATGTTCATTCATGCTTGGATTTGCTTTTCTGTCTTCAGGGTTGCCGCTCTCTTGCAGGAGGACACCCTGGGTTTGTCAGCCACGACAAGGAGACTTCGATCAAGTATGTCAGTCACCAGCACCCAAACCACCCCCAGCTGTTCAGCATTGTGCGCCAGGCCTGCGTTCGCAGTCTGAGCTGTGAGGTAACTCTCTAGGAAGAAATCCTGCTTAGGGCCTTAACCTGGGGATGCTTTTCCTCTTGACTTCTGAGATGTGAAAGTTCTCTTATTTTCACTCCTTATTGTGGGTTGTTTCTCGTTTGTGTGTTTTTAATATAAACTGATACGTTGTCTGTGTAAAAATGTTGGCATCTGTTGCTTTGTATTGAGAGAGAATTGGTCTTTATAAACTGCTGACATTCAGTGTCTCTTATAAGTGAAGGGAGAGCTTTACAGACTAGTGTTTGAGTGCCAGCATCAGCAATTCCTTGTGATTTCTCCACAGTGTTGTAGCTGAATTGAGCAAAATCTGTAAAATAAAGATAAATTGAAGGCTTTATTATGTATGTAGAGGTCTGTTTGACTACAGGTTTTGGATAGCAGCCTTAAAAATAACTTGTTTTATTCATCAGATGTCTGTTAAATAGCAGCAAACTTTGGTTATACAGTTCATCGCTCTTCCAGCTGAGCTGCTTTGGTCTGTATGTCCCTCCCATTCAGGTCTGCCCAGGACGTGAAGGGCCAATATTTTTTGGAGATGAACAGCATGGTTTTGTGTTCAGCCACACCTTCTTTATCAAAGACAGCCTGGCTCGAGGCTTCCAGCGCTGGTACAGCATCATCACTATCATGATGGACCGGATTTACCTCATCAACTCATGGCCTTTCTTGCTGGGAAAAATCAGAGGCATCATCGATGAACTTCAGGGCAAAGCACTTAAGGTGGGTCAGCGAGTGAGTCCTTTTGGCTCAGCATTAGTCCAGCCTTATGGTAGCTCTCTGCATCTTAATCCAGAAGCCGCTCTGGCTCACTGCAACCAGTTGAAGGTTGATACAAGGAGTGAAAGCCGGTGTGTATCTGGGTCTATAGGAGAGAGGCCACCTTTGTTCTTTTAAGCCACTTGTGATTCTTTTCAGGCTCCAAACTGCCACACGATAGCTCTGTTAGAATTTAAATACCCAAAGCAGTGAAGGACTAAGTTTTGAGAGCGGATGTGTTACTTAATGATAACGTTAATCAATCTAAGAATAAGGTATTCTTCCTTCCCTTGTCATTTAGTCTATTTGGATGACTGTATTTGATGCACCCCTTTCACTTGTGGGTGTTCGTTACCGTTTTGGTGCTTTTAGTTTTCTGTCAGCCTTTTAGAAGACTGTTACACTGTTCTCCTCCTGTGCTGCAGGTGTTTGAAGCTGAGCAGTTTGGGTGCCCTCAGCGCGCTCAGCGGATGAACACAGCATTCACCCCCTTCCTGCACCAGCGCAATGGCAACGCAGCCCGCTCCTTAACATCCCTGACCAACGATGAGAACCTGTGGGCGTGTTTGCACACTTCCTTTGCTTGGTAATATCACTTGTGTTTCTGGAACACAAAGAAAATATTGCCTTTTATTTTTGGAAAGGGTGAAAATGTTTGGGTTGTTTTTCTGGATGTAGTAAGCTGGACTTTGCTAAGAAGTCTCTGAATTGGAAGAAGCTGAGCACAGAAGGCCTCGTGGTGGCTTTAAGACAGAAATCGTTCTTATTGCAGTGAAATAAATCTCCTTATGTGACTATTGATGGAAAAACTGAAGTATGAGGAAACGTAAGGAAAAATGCAAGAAAGGACTTTCCCACCCCTCAGTGTGTCATCAAAATTCTCTGGAAAGATGCCACAGAGAGGGATGCAGTGCTGGCATGTGACCTGGGGGGAGGATAAGTGTATTGCACAAGGTAATTGCTAAATGGTAGGCCTTGCAGTGACTGAGCAGCTGCAGCTGTAAGATGCACTGGTAGTTAGGACAAAGGACCATGTAGGCGTGCCTATAAGGAACACGTATTGGTAAATGGTTGAATGTTTAGTTACACCAAGTTTCTTGCTATATTTTGTTGCTTAGCAGTCATTAAGCCTGCTTGCTGCTTCCACTTGTTTTTCAATGTCTCCAGGCTTCTGAAGGCTTGTGGCAGCCGGCTGACAGAGAAACTTCTGGAGGGAGCTCCAACCGAAGATACCCTTGTTCAGATGGAAAAACTTGCAGGTGAGGCCAGAGATTCCAGAGCTGGAAGGTCCTCTAAGAATGCTGTGGCTGGTAAAACACCAAATGCATTTGCCAGCATAGCAAGTGCAACCATCTCTCTTGGACTCCACCTTAATGGTAACCCTGCAGTAGCTGATGTGCTTTCCCATATGACTGTGACTTCAAGGGACATGAAATCAAGGTCTTTGGCATTGTAGGCTCTCTGCATACACTTACGTTGTTTATTGTTTGTGTAGGAACGTTGCATCATTGTCGTTGTTGTTCTCTGGCTGGGTTGGCCTTCCCAGTGAATCTCTATAGCCAGAAGAATTTGCAGGCAAAATATGGAGCTTTCTTCTTGCTCTTTTTTCCCTACCAAGTTTCTAAAATTAAGGAATCGTAAATTCTTATGTTCAGTGATTTTATTACTCCATTTAGAATGGAAGCTGCAAAATCTATCTAAAAGATTGGCAGTGACTCTTGAAGGAATAACAGAGGATGTGCAGCTGGTTGGAGGATGTGAACTCAGGTTGTGTCTGTTTGTTTGCTAGACCTCAAAGAAGAGTCAGAAGGCTGGGATGGATCTGAGGAAGAAGAGAAGCCTTCTTCCCAGCCCGATGTTGCAGAAGGGCAGGAGCTCTCTAAATGCTCTGCTGAAACATCTCTGATGCCGGATTGCAACAGATGGAACGTCGCTCACAGAAGGTTGTCTGTCTTCCGCTCTCTCAGGCACATGAGGCAGGTAAGAGAGGGGCACATTGACTTTGATTCTGAATCCACAAGCTAATGACTTCTCATTCTTCCGACGCCGTGTTTTGAAAAGGATACTTTTTTTTCCCTTCAGTTTGCATTTGTTTCCTGTTCAAGGCAGTACCTGCATAGCTAGTAACAGTGTTAACTGCATTTCTGAGATCCTCGGTGCTCTGCTTGTCCTGGCCCTATTCCAGTCATCTGTCACGTGAATGGGATCATGTGATTTCTCTCAAGTTCTGCACTTCTTTCCTTTCCAAAAGCCATGTTGGTGAATGCAGAGGTTATGCAGCACATTCAGAGCTCTGAGTATTGTTTGCTTACAACAAAAGTGCTGAAGGAAAAAAATAGGGAGCAACAGAACAAATGGTTCAGTCTGTGTGGATTTAGCTTGTCGTTAGTGCTTCCAGTTACTCTGAGGGAGAAGGCTCTGTGTGTGAGACCTGGCGTTTCTTTTACACCAGCTTGTTTTCCTGGATGCTCTTGACAGGTATCTCCTGTGGTTCTGATCTGCTTTATCTGCCACTTGTTCTCCTTTGTCCTAATTTGGAATGCTAGAAGCTATTAAACTACACCATATTGCTACCTTTAGAGGCTTATCTAAGCATATTGTTACATCTTTCATGCCTGAATCACTGTTAGGAACATAACACAGATCAGAGAAATGCGTGTAAGTTACCACCTAATAGATGTCATTCAGAGTTACCACCTAATAGATGTCATTCAGTCCCATTCCAAACAGGCCTGTATCCATCTTGCCCACCCACTGACTCAGCCAAGAAGCAAGTTGATTTGTGTAACCCTGCCAGAGAGCTGAAGGATTGGAAAGATTCTCTTACGGTGCTTAATGCTGACTCAGATCATTGGTTGGGCACGTTGGCGAGGTGCTGCTTTGCTGCTGTTTATTCTTGAACCTGTAAAAGGGGGTAAAAATTACTTTGCACGAGTCTGACACCTTTAGCACCTGTCAGAGAAAGACTTAGTCTTGGTGCTGGGTTTTGACCTGCTGCTAAGTATTCGTGTTCATTCCTGCTGTCTGGTTCTAGACGGTTTCCTATGTGGCATGTTTTTTAACAGGGCAGACTGGGCGTCTCCCTGACTTTCATAACAAACTCAGTATGGTTTCATTTCAGGTTCTTGGGGCATCAGCATTCCGCATGCTGGCTTGGCATGTTCTGATGGGGAACCAGGTCATCTGGAAAGCTCGAGACATGGATCTTGTCCAGTCTGCTTTTGACGTGCTACGGGTACAGCCTTTTTCCTTTGTTTCCTGGCTGCTTGTTTTTACACATGTTTAAATAGTCCAGTTTTCATAATAACCTGCCTCTAATATGTTACCTTGTGGAACATGTGTTCTAAATCACGTGATTTTGAGGGGAGATACAAGTCCAACCTTTGGATTTCTTGGTTGCCCATAGATAGCAACTGCATAGTCGTTCTTTTAAGCCGAGTGAGATATTTCTGATCCCTCCTCTCCCTTCTGATCAGCAGAATCTGCACCCGCAGTCCTCCAGGCCTTGGCTGGTCTCCGAAAGTTGGGTGAAAAACTGTGCTTTGCTGATTTATATCCATTGGGTCTCTCAGGAAGTTCTCTTCTTTCTTTAGACCATGCTGCCCGTTGGTTGTGTGCGGATCATCCCCTACAGTGATCAGTATGAAGAGGCGTATCGGTGCAACTTCTTGGGGCTTAGCCCACATGTCCAAATCCCATCCCACATATTGTCATCTGGTAAGAACTTGGAGAACCCTCCCCTTTCCCTGTCGTATTCTGTTAAAGGACACTAATATTTCTCAATAAAGAATTATCAGATAGTCTAAAAATGCTGCATGAACTACAGTCTTTACCACTTCTCTTCCCCATATCCCTGCCTGATCAGTTGTTGAAAGTGTGTCGCCTACTGTAACCACTAATGGCACCAGAGCTGACAGTCCTGGTTCCTACTGCACCAAGCGCTGTAAGCTGACAGAGCTGTGATTTCTTTGGAGCAGGGTGTGTAGCTGTGCTTTAGAGTCTGGGCCATTATAGATAATATTGTTTTGGGTTTCTGTTGCTCTAGAATTTGCAGTCCTCGTGGAAGTTCGCGCTGCTACCCGCTCCACTCTCTACCCAACTCTGCTTGAAGACGAGCAGTCCCTCAATAAGTACGAGTTTGTTGTCACCAGTGGCAGTCCTGTTGCGGCAGATCGAGGTGGGTGCTTTGGACAGCGAAGAAACTTGCTGAGAATAAAATAAGAATCCTGATCTTTAACCACTTTTTACGCTGTTCATGTGCTGGCCTTTAAGGAAGTCTGAGCAGAAAGCCAGATCACTGTAGGACAGAGGTTGAGAATTTACAGCTGTTGAGGTTTGGTCTTCCATAGTCTGTTTAGCAGATCAGTGTATATATATGTATATATAATTATAGCTTTCTGTTTTCCATCTGATTAATGGCATGTCTGGGAGCTTCTGGGCCAAAATTGTTCAGGAAAGGCTATTTTAGCACAGCGTGATGCTTACTAGGCAATAGAGAGCTGTGAAAATGACCTCCTGGGGAATACTATCAGTTGTCCAGGAAAGGAATGCCTTAAGTTGGTTAGCTTCTTTTAATGTATATTTTTATTCATATATGTGTATGTATATCGTAAACAGAACAAAGATTGTTCACAACTGTGCATATGTAATTAGCTTTTGATATGGGACTGGAAACAACTTCATTTTAAAAGTAAGCCTTAAAAACAAGGGCACCTGAACCTGTGCATGTCCCAGGATCCTTCACAGAATAATATTGTTGCATCTTGGATCCAAGGTTTTTTAGTAGGATGATCTTTATATCCTCTTCAAAGCATGGGAAATGAAGGCAGGCCTTGGAGGCCTGTTCTTTCACCTTTCAGAGCAGGTAGGTTTCTTCCTGACTTGAGAAAGTATTTGGCTTCATTAGTTCAGAGATAATGTTCTGTGCTGAAACTGGCTGTGCTGTTATTAATAGCTCAGCTTTCTGCAAGCTTTCTGCACATAGAACTAAACTGTGTTAATGCGCCATGTCAAAGCACTGGTGCAAAATGAGTTCAAACCAGTGCTCTTTAACAGACTAAGAGGTGGAACAAAGATGTATTCATTTGTAATTCCAGCAGGTACCCAGGTCTTCACCACAGGATAAATGGGTTAGTCCTTGATATTGCCAGTAAAGCTGTCAGTTTCCACCTGTAGATTGCATATCCTGTCACTCACAGTTTCCCTTCATTCTGATCCTGCAGTTGGTCCCACAATCTTGAACAAGATCGAAGCTGCTCTGACCAACCAGAACCTTTCTGTAGATGTTGTGGACCAGTGCCTTGTTTGCCTGAAAGAGGAGTGGATGAAGTAAGTACTGCTCCTGCTGCAGCCAGAGAAATCACTTTGGTATGAATCCTGGGATGGTTGTACCAGAGTGCAGGGCAAACTCATAGTCATGTTACTTCAGTCTTGAATGTTGAGAGCAGTCAGCTTCACTGCTGGGAGATGAGAGTGTCAGAATCCTGCTTTGATTTCAGCACTTCTTAACCTTTATGCTTCACTTCTTGCATCTGGAGGTTACCTACGTGACAATACTTGCCGACCTTATGCACATGATGAGGATTAAGGATGCAAACAGATCATCCTGTCAATGTAGCCTGTATTCCAGTGCAGATAATGTGCCAAATAGATGTCAGGGTTGTGCCTCCGGGCAGCGCGTTTCAAAGATGCAAGTAGTTAGAAAGGAAGACCAAACAGTCATGTGAAATAATTCACAGAACCTTATGGCTTTAAGAAATGATCCGAAGGGCAGACGGGTGCTGGAAGCGCCTCCCAGGGAGATTCCCAGTTGTCAGAGCTAATTATTTTACTTCTAACAAGAACGGAAAAGGAGTAGGATCCACACGTATCCCTACTGAAAGTGCCCGATTTCCCTTAACTCATCTCCCTTTTTCTTGTGCCCTTCTTCTCACACTTTCTTTGTTTAAAGCTTGAGGATGGTCTCTGTGGAATACTGTTACAGGCGTTAATTAACGTGTAGTTGCAGTAGGTGCTGTGAGAAGTTCCAGTTACATTCATGGCCTGTTTGATGCATACGAGTCAGCTGTAGCAGTGACAGGAGTTTCTCTTTCCTGCAGTAAAGTGAAGGTCCTCTTTAAATTCACCAAAGTGGACAGCAGACCCAAGGAAGATACCCAGAAACTGTTGAGCATTCTGGGAGCTGCAGAGGAGGACAATGTCAAGCTTCTCAAGTTCTGGATGACTGGCCTGAGCAAGACATACAAGTCCCACCTGATGTCAACAGTTCGCAGCCCGACGTCCTCGGAGTCTCGGAACTAAAGGGTGCCCAACCTCACTTGCTGCCTTCAGATAATTGCAGGGAACCCCAAGTTACCACTGCTGAGCCTGCAGCATGTGCATTAGGAGGGTAGTGAAACCTCATTGCTATTCTCACGGCCCTCAAACTAACTTGAAGAGTCACTTGAGTCTTTTCTACTTGCTGTGAGACCGGACTAATAAGTGCTAACAAACACTGCTGCTGTCTGTCCTAAAACTCTACATCTAGACCTGCACGCTCAAGACTAAAATACAGCAACGCTCACAGAATCAGCGTGAAGTAATTCCAATCCCATGCTGTCATCCCGAAGCATTATGGTGCTTAATCACTCTTAGATTTCATTGGCAAGACTCAGAGACCTGTGACGGCATCCTGAACTCCTGCGAATGGATGTAGCCAACCTCTCCAAATCTCACATACGGCTCCGAAACGTCTGAGAGGCCAAGAACCAAAAGGAATTGATGTCACAGGGTATCACACGTGTCAATGATTTACGAGCACTCAGATTGATGAAGAGACTTATTTTCTGCTGTAGCACAAGTCAGGAGTTTCCTGTTGGAGTCGCGACGCTCCGCTTTTATTTATTTATTGCTTGACTTGAGACAGTTTCAGCATTTGCTTTGGAAATCCCGTCTGGGAGGGAGACTTGTGATAGCAGAGCTCTCAACTCGCAGCCTGCTCACCCCTCCAGCGGGTACAATACCTTGTTTTGCCTGTGTTGCAAAACTCGCTAATAACGAAGATTACCTCTCCAGGGTACAGGCTCTGGTGTGTCCTTTTGTCTTCGGAGATAGTTTTCTAGCTACCTAATTAAGTTAAGCAGATCCAACCTGTAGGTGCTCCCTCCTTCTATAACTCTCTAGTAGCCATTTGGAATGCTTAATAGTTCACGACAGCGTTGGTTGCGGGTTTTTATCTGACCTGAAGAGACGTTCCTTGAGTGCACTGTAAGGAACCGCTGTGTGTTGTGATGTCGTGGTGTTTTTGTCCTGGATTGTCCTTAGGGAAACTTGACGTTACCGCAGGTGGTTGTGAGGCTGGAGGCAGGTTGTACACCCGGGTGTGACACACTGCTCTCATTCAGGTGAGGATGGAGCTCAGAGCGGGACGTTCCGGCTTGTTACCAGTTCTGTATCAAATATGCAGGTTGCTTTTGTCTGGAACAGCTTAAAATGGAGACAGACATTAAACCTCACGAAAAGCTATTTTTGTAAAATGGACAAAGCCTCGTTTGGTCTTGATTTAAGTGTGTGTGTGTGTGTGTGTGGGACCAGCAGCTGATAAACAAGTTCCTGCATCTCAGCCTGTATCTGACATGCAGCGTTTAACAGGCCTCTTAACTTTGCCATGTTAAGAGCTACTGCTACGTTAACTGAAACGCTCGTCTGGCCATAACAGGAGATTCAAACAGCGAACGTACCTGGAGAAAACAAAGTGATTAATCACAAATTAACCAGGTATTTAATGTCAGGGTTCTCAGGAAGGAGTTTTCCCGTCATCAATAAGGAAACAAGGGAGAAGAGGTGCTCAGGGTTTACCCACAGGAAGGGAAACTTTGAGTCATAAATGTGATAAAGTCCACTGATAGTGGAACAAAAATGGCAGCACTAAGTAGAAACGCATGGAGCAGTGAGTCAGGATCTCAAGTACAAGGTTGGTGCTTGTTCCTGTGGCTGCCTTTTATGTGATCCAGTACTTGTGCTGCAAAGCTGTTCTGGTTCAGCCCGGAGCTGTGTAACAACAAGGCAAGACAATAGGCAAGGCGTTTGGCGTTTAGATGTTCCTGACAGCTGAGCTGCCTGGTTGCTAAAGCACGGTTCTTCCAAGCATGAAAGCTGCGGAACCCTCAGCTCCTGCCTATGGCCACGTTTGCGTGCAGAGCTGCGGCTCCTGCAACAGCAGAAGGGTGAGCCCAAGGTCGGGCTTCAGGCCGTGCTTCCAGCACAGCGGGCAGGAGCTGCAGGCAGGGATGTGCAGCAGCGCTCCCCGTTCTCCAGCTCATCCAAAATAGGGCCTTTGCATAGAAGCGTCTGCAGGAAGGAAGGCGGCCGCTGCTGTCTGTGCACCCACCGGGCTGCTGCTGAGCGAGCAGGGCTGCTGCTGGACGCGCTCCGCAGGCTCACGCGGGACGGCTTCGCTCTGCAGGTAAGTCCTGCAGGTCCCCGCAGGAGCTGGTTGTGCTGTCAGCCGTCGCCGGCACGTGCACGCCGCTGCTCACGGCCGCGATAAACAGCGAGTTGCAGCGCCGGCCCCGCACGGCTCCGATCGCAGCTGGGGCGGCCTCCAGCTCGGCCGGCTCCAGCCGTGCTCCTCTCGGGCCTCGCGGAGCTCCGTCGCGGCGCACGGACACGAAGCGGCGATGCGGCCCGGCCTGGCGCTGGGGCTCGGGCTGGGGCTGGCGCTGCTGCTGGCGGCGCGGCGACGGCGCCGTGCGGTGCGCGAGGTGCTGTTCTTCCCCTCGCCGCCCTGCTGCACCGAGGAGCTGCTGGCCGAGGCGGAGAGCCGCGACGGCCGCCCCGCGCCGTGCCCGTGCCCGCTGCCCCGCGCGGACTGCTCCCTCGCTCGGCTGCTGCGGCGCCTGCTGTCCGCCCGGCGCTCCCTCGAGCTCTGCCTCTTCGCCTTCTCCAGCCCCGAGCTCGGCCGGGCCGTCTCCGTCCTGCACCGCCGCGGCGTCCGGATCCGCGTGGTGACGGACTCGCAGTACATGGCGCTGAGGGGTTCGCAGATCGGCGTGTTGCGGCTGCTGGGTGAGCTGCTGGGGGAGGTGCTGGGGGAGCTGCCGGACGGAGCCGGGCCCGGCTGCTTTGGGGCCTCGGTCGCTGCCGCCCGCCTCGTCCCGCTCGGGGCCTGGCCGTGCTGTGCTGCCTGGAGCCGGGCCCGGCTGGCGGCGCAGGAACGGAATCAGCTGCGATGTTCCCTGGACGGGTTTGGTGCGAGAAGGGCTGCGTGCAGCTGCAGCAGGTTGTGCTCCGTCCCCAGCTGCACGGTGCTGTGTGCGTGCTGCAGCATCGCTGCTGCCAGGTGCAGGTTAGCGCGGAGGGCTGGCTGCTGGTCTGGACACGTATCGATGTGCTCCTGCTCGCAGCCCCTCGTTGCTTCCATTTGGTGGCACCTATCAGGCTGGCGCTCCTATGGGTGCTGCCTTTGTGGCTCCTGTTGCTGAGGGAGGGGAAGGATTTGTCCCAGCGCCGGGTGCCCATCGAGTCCTTGTTGTGTCATTGCAGGGATCCAGGTGCGGCACAACCAGGACGTGGCCTTCATGCACCACAAGTTCGCCATCGTGGACAAGAAGATGCTCATCACGGGATCCCTCAACTGGACGGTGGAGGCGATTTACAGCAACCGGGAGAACGTGGTGATCGTGGAGGACGCAGAGTTTGTGCGGCCTTTCCTGGATGAGTTTGAAAGGATTTGGGAGGAGTGTGACCCTGGAAACTACACCTTCTTTTCCAATAGCAAATGATTGAGCTGCTTCCCTGAGCTGGAGGGGTGTGGGACAGACGGCACCTGGGGGTTTGTTATCTATAGCCGTCCATATATTGCCCATCTGGTTGTAAGTTCATCAAGCACCTGCTGAGCTGAATTGCTCTCTACCCTAAATAGCCACAGGTGTCCAAACGAGCAGGAACCACCCAGCTGATGGGCAACGTGGGGGGGCTCATTGCTGTGCCCTGCGCTGGGTGATGTTTGCATTGCGCTCCGGGGAGCTGCGTGTTGTGCAGCTGGATGGAGCTGCACCATGAAGGAAGGGCTGTGAGGGCTGCAGCGAAGCTGGGGGTTGTGTCAGTGCTGTAAGCGCGGCAGTTTTGTCCTTTGGTTTGCACGAGTTATTGACGGTTTGTGGAAGGAAATCTGGGAAACGGGAAGTTTTGGTTTGTAAATGAGTTTCCTCTGGTTTGAGGTTAGTAGAGTTCCAGTGTAAACGTGTGAGAGCAGGTTGCAGTGGCAGCTCATCTTCCTGCAGAGCGGAGCAGGGAGAAAGAACTGAGGGAAGCTGCTCTGCAGACACTTGGCCTCGTTTGAGGAGCAGCTCCAGCTGCAGTGTAACTTGCAGCTTTGCCTGCAGCTTTATTTGCAGACAAACTGTGTTTGCTGATCTAGTTAGAGCTTAAACTGCTGCACCTCCCGGCATTAACATGCCGCTCACTCAGACAAGCTCCACGTCACCTGCAGTGTTTTGCACTCATGGGTTGGTTGCTTCCAAGATCCAAATCACTGCAAGCTCCTGGAGATCCACAGGATGTTGTTTGGGACGTGGGGGCAGCAGTGTCACATTGAGGGTCTGTTCTGTGGGAGAAAGTCAGTGTGGGTGTGAAACGAAGCCGTGCCTTGTTGGCAGCTGGGATGGAAGGAACTGCTGCAGTGGGGCTGGTTCAGCAGGTTGAAATGTGCTCCTTTAAATACGTGATGGTTGTTTGAAATTACACTTGTCGCGTTTTCTTTGCTGCGTGTCGCTATGGGAGCAGGCAGCTCACCCTGCTCAGGCTTTGCATCGTGTTGTGGTTGGAACAAAGGCAGCGGTGCACGGCGTGCAAAGGCTGGTGCAAAAATAGTTTATTAGGGTCTCGTTTACGTAAAGTTGGGTCATTATATTTACAAAATCAAAACGATCAGCTACATCCATGGGAACTTGGCATGACACGCACGGCTGGATAAGGAATAAATACAGTGACAAAAAAGTGATGTTTTATTACAGGGAACAGTTACCAGGAACAGTGAATCTTTGAAAAGCGATGAATAAAATGGGAGTGGAAGAGAGGAGGAGGTGAGGAGCTTGTGCACACAGAGAAGCAGGAGCCCCTGGCACAGGGGATGGAATCACATGCCATGCATCGTTTCCTGGATGGGTCTGATGCAAGAGGGGCCCTTGGGGCTGCAAACAGCCAGGGCTGTGATCCCCAGCCTCCCATGCTGGCTTCCAGCAGCATTGTTTGCACAGGTGCTGTGTGCACGCTGTGCCATTGCTGCTGTCAGCTGCAGGTTAGTGTGGAGGGCCGGCTGCTGCATCTGGGAGTGTATCCTGCTCTCAGCTCCTGCTCTCAGCTCCTGCTCTCAGCTCCTCGTTGTTTCCAATGGGAGCACAGAGCTGTTGAGTACAAGGGCAGAGCGTGCAGCGTGCTGTGATCCAGAAGTGCCTTTGGCTGAGGTTCAGTTGGTGGCTGAAGCTGTGCACCACCAGCACTTGCCCCCTGCTGCTGCCACCCGAAGACCTGCAGCTTTCCCTTCTCTCTCCCCAAAACTTCATCCCTTCAAGTAACCAATTCTTTCAAATCTGGAGGCATCTGCATCACCAGGTCCCAGGAGGGGTCAGCAAGGACTGTGCTCTCCAGCCTATCACCTACCTGCCATCACCTTGAGCGTTCTGCAACGTACTTTGCTCTCTCTGGTTTAGAACAAAGAGGAGTGAGTGCTGTGTTCTGAGTCCCATCCTGTGTGCTGTCAGCGTGTGGGGGAAAAGCAGGAAGAATGAGGAAATAATGGTCTGTAATTGCACCAATTACTTGCCAGCTCAGGGCCAGCTGTGGCTGCGTTCAGCTGGTACCACCTTGACGGGCTTATCGGGTTTCTGGCAGCAGCTCCCACATCGGTGCCTTCCTTCGGGTGTCTCAAAGTGCAGCAGTGGGGGGAGCCTCCCCTCCTCGCCCCCATCCTCACAGCCATGTGCTGCAGGCTGCGTGTCCACGTCTGCTCCGTGCTGCTGCCGCTCAGTACAAGGGTGGGTGGAAAAAGCAAGTTCAGGGTGCAGTCAAGTTGCAGTTCTCCAAGCGGCGTGTGTGTGTCCTTCGGGTATCGTCGAAACTAAAGGGCAGCTCAGCAGAAAAGGCGTGAGAAGCTCTTTGAGCCGGTGGGGGCAGGCAGGGGGTGGCAGCTCTCAGCCAGTGAGTGAAACCAAAACGCTGTGACAAAAGAACCCCCTGAGTCGCGATTAGTTACAGTGCACGCTTGGGATTCTACACAGCTTTTAGTATGTTTGTTCTAAAGGGAGCAACAAAGCAGTTTTGCTTTTAAAGAGGTTGGGGAAGAGGAAAGGCAAAGCGAGCCGCGCTGTGTGCATGAGTAAGTGGTCACAGCATCTGCATCAGCAGCACGGGGACGCAGCGGCTGTGGGCTGAATGATGGAATGAGGGTGGGAGGGGGTTATGCAGATAAAATAAGTCCTAGTATCCCCTTATAGGCACAGTCTGCACCTGCAGCTGTGTCACGTCAGTGGCAGGAGGCTGGATGATGCCCGGGGCAGGAGAGAAGCAGCAGGATCACCCCGGAACAGCCACCACCTTTCTGTCTGGCTTTGTTCTCTCTGCAGCAATGACCCCATTCCCGGCTGTTCTTTGGAGCTGCCCTTCCTCTCTCTCATGGAGGTGGAGGGCTGCCACCAGCTTTACAGAGATGCCACAAGTGATGCCGCTCTGCAGAGCCCAGCCCTGCCCCAGGCTGCTCCTGCCGTGCAGCTGTGTGTGATGCTCGACCCCCAGCAGACAGAGCTGCTGCAGGAAGGTACAGCGCAGAGCCCCGCTGGTTTGCTTTATGGTATATCAGGACTTCCCCAATAGCAATGACCCCAGAAAAGCCCAATTCCTCCTTCACTGCAGCACCTTTTTAGCCCTTCATCACCTGTTCTCACAAACCGCATGAACACACTGATGTGCAATGAGCCAAAAGCTGCTGTCAGTCCCGGTTTGGCACTGGGTTCTATCTGCTGCAGCACCAATACAGCTGCACCACATCCACCATGCTCTGCATTAAGGATGGAAGCAGCCATTTGGACAAAGAAAGCTAATGGTTCTCCTCCACCCAGCGCCAGGCACAGCGGCCAGAGTTGGATAGAACCACCTGTGCAGCAGGCTGCATCCTTCCATAGGGAGCACAGTGCTCAGTGGCATCAGGCGGCCCCCACATGCTGTGATAGCAAGGTGTGTCCCTTCTGGTGCACGTGGTTAAAACAACAAAGTCATCAAAGTAAAGCAAGGCTTTCCAGGGGAACACATGAATGGTTGGAGTCCTCTTGGCAAGAGGGAGATCAGCACGTTCTGCTCAGGTGGCTGGAAAGGACAAAGTCCTGCTGTGCTTCTTGAGAGGAAGAAGGCAATTCTCCAGCGCAGCCTTGGGAGAGATGAGTGCTGACAGTGATGATGCCACGTGCCATCCTTGCTCCATGTCTCAGGACATCGCCGGCCATGAAAGCATCCCAAGAGCAGAGCAAAGCCTGTGCAAACCAGTGCCACCAGACAGCCCTGCAGTCACACGAGGTGGTGGCAGAGACCCCATGCACACACCTCATCACCAAGTCTCTCTTCCAGGCGTGGGCTTGCAATGCTCCTCCGGCGCTTGGATGATGGAGAACACTGCAGTGAGCGCACGCTGGCGTGAGGCTGCACAGCAGAACGTCTGAGAGGGTGCACGCCTGCTGGAGAGGGAAGAGCCTTCATAACCAAGGGGCTGAGGAGCCCTCCTGCCATCTCCAGGACTCCCACACGCAGCCAGGCATGGAGACACAGCACAGGAGCTCTCTGTGTGCCTGGTGGTGCTGCTGGAGCACCCAGTGACACAGACCTCCCAGCTGGTCACACACCATGCCCGCAGAGACCCGAATTCACCACGAGAGACACACACCTGCTTCCAGCTCGGATGAGCACAGAGAAGTCAAGGAACAGCTCAGCTCCATCTAAGAAAATCTCCCCGAGTCCAAAGCGATGCCGTGTCAGTGTGGGGAGCGATGGGGCAACGCTTCACCCCACTCACAGCTGGGGGGCTCCGTAAGGTGCACAAAGCACGTGGAGATGCTCCTGCAGCCAGCACTGAGCTCTGCACTCACCTCTGGGCCTCGTAGCACTGAGCCGTGTGCTCCGCCTGCAGAAGCTGCTGTGACTGAGCAGGGCTGAAGCACAGACTGGTTTTCAGAATTTTATTTCAGGAAAAGATTAACGAATTAAAAGAGGAGCTGCCCTGCTGACAGAAGAGTCGAGTTCAAGAAGCTGATAAAAAAGGGAGCATTATATGCATTGAGCACTGTGCATTTTCAGTCAATATTGGCTCTACTTTCTACTCTACTTTCCTTGGACTAGGAAAAGGGAGTTTCACATGCGCACAGACCCTAAAGATACACAGGACTCAATGAGAGGAAGGGAGTAACAGCAAAAAAAAACAGTGCTGGGCTGGATCTAGGAGAGGCAAGAAGTGACCTCGCGGCTCGGCCCCAGGAACGCTTCCCTCCCTCCCGCTGCTCACCAGGTGCCCAAAGCAGCCCCTACCCAACGCTGGTGCCCGGGCTCTGTGTCCTCTACCAGCCAGGCATCGGCACGGCTCCTCCAGGCACCCCGGCAGCATCCCACAGGCTTTCCCCCATTGCAGGTGCAAGAGATGCAGTCGACAAGATCAACGGCAAATGAAGCTCCCGGCGTGCTCTGAGCACTGGGGGCTCGTGACAGCAGTAAGAGGGTTGGCCCCCGCCACCCGGCCCTGCGCACATACCAAGGCGTTGGTACGACGGAGCTAGCTTATTCACAGGCTACTGAGCCTTAATACTGACACTTAGTGTAATGGTTTACAGTAAAGGAAGGGTTCTCCTACAAAGCGCCGAAGAGGGGAAAATAATAATAATAATAATAACCCACAAAACCCACAGCCCAGTCCCTTCCTCTCCCTCTCAGAGTCTCAGAAGCGTCTCACAAGCGGGGGGCAAAGGGGGGCGGCGAGGGGGCCGTGGGGCCGAACGTCAGCGAGGACGGCGGTGAGCGGCGTGGGACGAACGGTGCTGGTGCTGTGCTGCCTCAAGCCGGGAGGTGCGCGTGGTGAAGCGGAGCGGGGAGGGCTAGTCGTTCTTCAAGTCCCTGGATTCAAAAAGCTTCAGGCGTTCTTGCACGGTCAGGCCTTCCTTCAGGCTCTGCGAGGGAGAAAAACACAGACAGAGGTGGGATGGGGTGGGCGGCAGCGGGCACGCGGAGTGGGGGGATGTGGGCAGTGGAAGGGGAGGCCATCCCAGAGAGATTAGTGGGGCATGACAGCAGCCATGGGGTGTGGTTACAGTGCCTGGAGAGAGCTGAGAGCGCAGGTTAGCCAGGTACGGACCGAAGTGGATGAGAGAGGTGAACACTGCTGGAAATGGGGTTAGCTCCGGGTGGGATGCGATCCCACAGCCTGCAAGGACCAGGACTCGCTGCCATATACCTGCAGGGCTGCGGCACGGGGCGGGCTCTGCTCCAGCTCTGTTCCACATGTGGACTTTGCTCAAGCAGCCCCAAGAACTACATTTTGTCACCAGCCATCTCTTACGGCCCAGACCTAACCCTCCTGCCACACACAGGGACACAGGGCTCACTTCTTTGGATCTAGGAGGATGTGATGGCAGATTCAGCATCCAGATCCAATGCAGCTATCCAAGCAAACCCTGCCTCGACAGCTTTCAGCAACAGTATTTATTACGAGCTTGGGAATACAGAAGAGCTATGTGAGGGGTGCAACCTAGGAGCAAACAAATCTGGCCCTGCTAGGACAGCTTTAACCTGCAGACACTCCAGAGAGCTACACAGGGCTGGCAGGCAGCCCTCCCTCCTCCCTGCTGCCCTTCCCTGGTGATCTGATACGCAGGAATTGCAGCAGCCTTACCACTCACCTTGCAACCAACCCACTTTGCAGCATGTGGCAGCTCCAGCAGGCACAGACCTGTGTGGAAACGCTGCTGCTATCAGGGAACCACCATGATCCCTCTTGCTCTGTTTCCTTGACCACACCACCTGGTCATCACAGAGTTTGCACTTTTGGGCCACATTTTGCTCAGTGTGGGTTTATCAAGGCAGGACACAGTGCTAAGAAGCTGTGCTGTCCCCACAATCACCATTGTTAACATTCCTCCCTCAGGCTCACAAATACAGAAGAGCACAGAAATGAAGCACTGCAATGCTCCGCGTTCACACGGTGCATTCTTGCTTTCCAACAGACAGCAAAGCCTCTCAGGACCCAAGTCTGAGCACGCCCTTCCTGCAGAAAGTCGGCTTTGGGCTGTTTAAATGAGCAGCAACCCATGCATTCCTGTTTGCACACTCAATTTCTAACTAGATGGAAGCAGACACCAGAAGACATTGGGCTGGTCTGCATCACGGTCCAAATTCAGCCCTTAGGGATTTCATAATCCTTCTGAGCTGCTGATGAGGGGAAAATAATGCAGGGTGAAGGCTGTGATAGGGGATCTTCCACCAGAGTCCCTGCGGCTCTCCAGCCATCCCCCTTCACTGTTCCCTAACCTCAGCCTTTACCATGGGCCAGGAAAATTAACTACTGCTCCAGTTCCTCAGTGTCTGTGCCATTAGGATCGTGCTCGTTGCCCACCATTCTGCTGAATGGCCCTGGAATCTTGTGGGATGTGTGGTGCCAAGTGGTGATGAGAGCAGGTGGACACCGGGGGGCAGCACGAGGTCTCTGGGCAAGGAAACACCCCGACAACCTACAGCAGCAGCTACAGAGAAAACTGGGGGCAGCCCAGAAATCCCCTCTGCAGCTGAGCCCAGGAGCACTACTGCATACTACAGACCTCGGGGGGAAACGCATCTACAGGCAGCACTGATCCACTCCTCCACCTGGCTAACAGCAAAAAGGTTCTACGGGACCCCGGTGGTGTTGAAGTTTAGTCTGAGGCATGCACAGTCACTCAAGCATGCACACTCAGAGTCCCACCATCCCAACAAAGCCAACAGGAAAACGTGCCCCACTGCGTCCAAATCCTCTCTGTGCTGATTGCTGTGTTGGGGAGGGTGGGAGGAAAAGGAAGGTGAGAAAGCCATCACTCCCCAGGAAGAGCAGAGAGACTGCTCCTCCCCTCCTCCCGTACTGTCATTAACCACAGGGTCATTAAGAGAAGGGCTCTCGTTTGCCGTGGAGGTGTGAGCAGTGCATGCAACGAGGGCCGCTCCAGCGGGCAGCTGTGCCGCTCGGTGGGTGCCGGTGTGATTACCTACGTGGCAGGGAACCTGGACTCGGGTTCATTTCAGTTATCCCATGAGACCTGCTCAATAACGGACTGTTGGAGGAGAAAGCAAAATAAAGAAAACAAAACAAAAACAAGAAGCTCATAAATCCTACAGGCATTGGCATCCACGCAGCCCAGCCGCCCCCTCCCCGCGCAGCATTGCAAGCAGGCAGTTTCCCCGGGGTTCCTACCAACAGCACGTGGCAAGATAAGTACCCTGAGCTGAAGTGGTGATGGGGAACCGACCCTCAGACCTGGGACAGCAAAGGCTGCAGGTCTGGGTGTACCCCAAGCTGCTCCCTGCTGACTTGGGGCGGCACAGACACCCCACACTGACACCTGCTGCTTGCAGAGCTGCATGCTGACTGTTGCCTGAGCTAGAAGCCTCTGCTTGCTGGCTTCTCGCTCTGCCCCAAGTCCCAACCACTTCCAACATCAGCATCAGACCCCCTCTGCTTGGCGGGGAGAAGACACAAAGCAATGAGCCCATGTCGATCATGACTGACCCGTGCGTGAGGATGCTCTGTGAGCAGCTCTGTGTGCCCCTCGTATCTCTGTGGTCCCACAGCACCAGGCAGAGTGCAGCTCGGTGCAGTGCTGGCAGCCAACAAGCCAAGCGGGAGCTCTTGGCAGAATTATTGGCATCTGGGACCAACAGCAATACAGAAAGGCCAGAAAAACACAGGGCCATCTGTGCTGTGTTAACACACAAGGAAAGCATGTGTTAAATATGCCCAGCATCCAGACATTGCTGTTCCACATAAAGACCCACAATCTTACAGCAAGGGACACTGCAAAATCCAGAATGCTGCGTGCATTTCTAACACCTAAACTTCAACTGACAATGGGGAGCAAATTCTGGGTCAGTCTGCCTGTGAAAGACCAAAGAAGAGGTGAACTTCATCTTTGTGTCAGGTGAGGAGTGGCTCCACCCCAACATCTCAGGGCACTCCATGGCAGCAGGCTCTGCAAACCACGTCCCATCTGCCTTCTCAGTGCTCTCCCAGCTGCCAGCCATGTTAGCACCGGTGACTGGGAAATTCTCTGTTTTCTTCCCCTTCCCATCTTAAATCCCCACCGCAGAGCAATGCTGGCCACCTGCATCGCAAGGGAAGAGCTGCAAGCTCACCTTTGACCTGATATTCCTTAGTTGCCGGCTAACACTGGATCTGTCTTTCTTCAAGAAATCAGGGTTGCTTTTTGATTTCATAATATCTGGGGAGAAGCAAAACAACAGCATTAGTGGGGGGCCTGCTACAAGGAGAGGGGGCTTCTCCGCATCCCAGCAAGCCAGGCCTGGGCAGGGGCCTCTCAGCATAATGCTCTCCTAGCAGGAGGTGGCAGAAGGGCTTTCAGATCCACCAGCTTCCCCTCCTGGGGCTGGAAGGATGAACAGCCTTGGGGGGGCCGGAGGGGGGGCAGCTCAGGTCACCCACTCCTTGCTGCCCCCAGTGAGGTTTCCACAAGGAGCAGAGGTGGGATGCAACATGAAATGGCAAAAAGAAAAAAGCACCACGCAAAGGCCTACGCTCAGACTGAGTGCTGCACAAGGGCTCACACACCGCAATGCACACGCTAAGCCAGGGACCCAAAGATGGCTTAGAGCGGCTGGAAGGGCACTGACCATATCCCGATACAGTGGTGTTCACAGGGGATTTCTCTCCCTGAGCTTCTGTGGCTGCTTTCAGCTGCTCTTTCAACCTGCTGATATCACAGTCTGCCTTGGCCTTCACAATGCTCAGCTCTGTGTAGATGTCTTTGTACTTGTCGCTGGCGTATTTCTTATCCTGGCAAAGGAACAAAAACAACCCGAGAACATCAAACAGACAGCTGGAGCTGAGGGGAACAGACCAAGGAGCAGCTCAGCACCAGCAGCCAGAGGAGGAGCAGCACCCTGCTCACCCAGCGAGGAGCTCTGTCCCCTGCTCTGCACTTTGGAGCCTTGGACAGTGATGCCGGCCACATTCTTGGAGCTGTATGTGGGACTCGAGATACACAGAAAGCTCAGAGTCCAGCACCTGGTCCAAAGCAGACCAGATCCATTATTGGGAGGTCTCTAACACTGATTGTTTTTGCCATTTCAGATCTCTGATATGACAGGCACAGGGGAAAAAACACTCAAAGGAGATGTTTTCCCACAAGAAGGGAGAAGGGATAAGTCCTGGGCTGACAGAGTTGTGGGAGGCTTTGCTGACAACACCAATGTGGGTATTCTGTTTAATTAAGGGCAACAATAAAATGCTGTTTCAAATCCGGGGGGAAGCAAGCTGGAATCTAAGCACACACAGGGGAGACAAGCACAGCCCTGAGGATTTGGAGAAGCAGTCCTGCAGCTGACATTACCCTCAGTGCCGTCTGCAGCTCGTCTTTGAGAGAGCTGATCTCCTGCTTCAGGTACTGGATTTCCGACTCTTTGACCCTCAGCAGGACCTGGAAGGACAGAAGCAGTGTGAGAGCAGCCTGCACACACCGCACAGCGCCAAGACTTTCACAGACAACAAAACCAAACTGCCTGGTACTAAATGGGGAAACTGGGGCCCCAGGCCCCACTGTAACCCAACACAAGGTGCTCACCTCCAGCTCATAGGCATCTTTGCCCTGGGTGAGAGGCGACCCAGCAGCCTCTCCTCCACCCTCCCCGGTCAGCAAGGTCCGCAACCGCGTGATCTCCGCAGCCAGGCGGTTATTCAGCTCCTGGAAGAGGGAGAGATGTTGCAGGATGAGCCAGGGCTCAGCAGAGAGATGGTGACATCTCCCTGGCCCCACTCAGGGCCTTCTCTGTTGCCTTATGGAGCCATTCATGGCATCTTTTTATCACAAACCTCACATTTTCACCCCAGTTGGACACAAGGAAGCCAGCTTGGGGCAGCAAAGATGCGATGCCTTCTTTTATAGTACCATAGCATCATTAACACTAGGGAAAACTTCTAATATCACACCATGTCCAACCAAACCGTGCCCTTCCCCACCTTCACCCTCCCAGCTCCCTCTGCCCTCACCTGGTTGTGGGCGTTGAGCTCCTGGTTCTCCCGCTGGCACTGGCGGAGGGCCTGCCTCTCAGCCTCCAGCGCCTGCGCCAGGTGGGCGTTCTCCAAGCACTTCTGTGAGTACTGCTCTGACAGCACCTCCAGCTCCCGCTGCACCGACTGCAGCTCCTCCCTGGCAAAGAGACATCTGCCATTCATACACACGTTCCTGCTCTTCCTCCGGCACCCCACACCTGTCCAGGACAATCTAAGGACCGAGGGCAGGGATTTGTGTGCTCCCTTTGGGAAAAACCTTGAGTGCAGAGCAAGCCAGCCCTTCCCTCTCCTGGCACAGTGGTGCTTGGCCACCAACCTAGAGGAGGTGTTCTTCCAGGAGGTTAAATGGTGGGCAAGCTTCCAAAACTAGAACTGAGATCTATCAAGCCTGCACTATGCAATGGGTAGACCTGCACACCCACACATGCCTAACATAGAAGTATCAGGGTTTGCAAAGCTGCTTGATTGTTTTGGTTGGCTTCAGTGCTTTGGTACTGCCCAATCAGATATGGCCCAGCTGTCTTCGTGTGACAGCAGCAAGAAAAGCAGCAACACCACTGCAGGTTTGGTGACCATAAAGCTGCTGACATCGGGTAGTGTGGGGACACCGAGCCCCTGAAACCCTCAAATGAAAGGCAGTCAGGAACCTATGGCTGCAGCTGGGCTGGGACTGAGGGACTCCAGCTCACTGCCAAAATCAGAGAGGAGCCAGGGGTCTCCCAGGTGCCTTAACACCACCATGAAACACAGCGATGAATGGACAGAACCACACCAAGCAGCCTTACAGGTACTGCCTCCGGAGGGCCTCGATGTCGGCGTTAACGCTGCTGATCTGTGAGCGCTGCGACTTCTCCAGCTCTCGCTCCAGCTCCTCCCGGTGTGCGTTCTTCATGGCTTCGATGGCTGCAAGGGTGGCACAGGGTTAGCACCTGGCACTGCAATGCCCAAAGAGCAGGGTTGGAAAGGGCCTCTTTGGTTGGTTTGTTTTATAACAGGAGCAATAAACCGAGTCAGCCCAGCAAGCCACCCCACTGCTTTGCAGTCCCTTCAGCCCAGTGTGGCAAAGGGGCTCTGCAAATCCCACTGTTCAGTGGAGTCCAACAAGTTGACCATTTCACACGTTGTTTCCTGAACTGCAGGACTCCTAATGCAGAGACCCTGAGCCTGAGTGCCTTAAAAGGCCCAACACCATTGAAGAAGGAGTTCATTGTGGGACCGGCAATGAATGGTTAATGCCTTTCTGAGATGGAATAGCAAAAGTGATCACACACTGTTGTGTGGCAGTGAGAGGCATACCGAGCCCGGAGATGGAACTCCATCCAAAACACCAGCTCTTCCTTGTCTCCCTCTGATCCCCATCCAGCCTTCATCCCACCCCCCTGTGCTGCTCCTCCAACCTGGAACAAACACCCTCCCCCACCAGCACACACTGTCCCTGTACCTGAAATGGTGGCAGCTGTTTCCTCTGCCAGCAGGCGGTCCTTCTCCTCCCGCAGCTTCTCCAGCTCCCGCTGGTGCTGCCGCTGCAGGTCCTCAATCTTCTTCTGGTGTGTCTCCTCCATGGCTGCAAAGCCCCTCTCACATGTTGCCTGCAAGAGGGATGAGGGGATGGGGTTGAGCTGGGAGCTGCATGACAGTGAGTGGTGGGCACCTGGCTGCCATCCTGGGGTCTTCTCCCTCCCCCATCCATGCAGCAGCCGGCCAAGGATGGAGCTCACAAGGTCAGGGTTTGTCCTCAAGGAAGGGCAAGGGTCAGATATATCAGGGAACACAAACATGTTAAAAAAGCAAAAAAGACTGCTGTGCCCCTTCTGCTCCCCTTTGCAATCTGTGCTTCCAGGTGTGGCCACCTCTGGGTAGAAAGCAGATGGCTTGTGACAGCAGTGGGACCTTAATTCACAACTCAGCATCATTTGCAACGCTGCACAGGAAATGATTTCCTAATTCAATGATTTGGACTGCATTTAAGCCAGGAAATAGGGAGCAACGCTCAGGGGATTTGGGAACTACCAGGTGGTGAGTGCTCAAATCCCAGCTGGATTTCCTGCCCAGATCCTGTTCATGGCCTTGTAGGAGGCAAACGCAAGCCCCTAGGCACTGTGATGGCAGTGGGGCAGCAGAAACCCACACTGCTGGCCCTGAGCATCCCAGGGCAGATGTCAGACCCCAGAGGGGGTCCTGGCCCCACGTGGGCTCCTCTTTCATTTCTCAAGATAGCAAAACTGTCCCCTGGAAGCCACTGGGACTCCACAGGTGACTTAAGGGGGGACAAATTCACCCCCCAAGTGACAAAAGCATAACGTCTACTGACCTACACTAACGTAAACTCTACGTACCACCACTTTGTTACATGTTCTACATAACCTGCATCACTCCCCTCCCCAGTTCTCAGCTCAGTGCCTTTTCCCTCCCCTATACATTTTAGCCTGGAGGAATTTCCCCCTTTTCACCTCAGCCCCCTTTTCTGAAACTCACAGCTCAGTGCCAGAAACCGTCTGGACTTGGTTTGCAGGATTCTTCAATACTCCTTTATAACACCGGAGGAAAAGGTTTGGTGCTCCTCGGCAGGGTGGGGGATTTAGTTATTAACGTATTGTAAATGCATTGCTATCAACCCAGGACATCAGAACACGTACAAACCAGCACCCAGCGTTACTGACACCACATCCTCCATCTGGCTCAGAAGAACCATTCCTACAAGGCTGGTTTCACAACCCACCCTGAGTGCTGCAGCAATCCAAAGGAAGGCACTCTGGGTTTTCTGCACCTAAATCTGGGGTTCCAGTAACTGTGCACTGTTTGTTATGAACTGCTGGCATACAGCACCAGCAAGCTCCCTATGTAAAGGAGATTGCTTTGCTACAGAATTTGGCATCCTTCTGTGGGAAGATACAGCAGGAGAGCACAGGTTTCCACCTCACCTCAAGTTTCTGAGGGCAGCAGAGACAGACTGGAGATTTGATCAGACTGGGAAGGACAGAGTTCAGGAATGCTTCTAAAGGGAAGACACAAACAAACCTCGGGCACAAGGAGAAACACTGCAGTGCTCAAACTGAAAGAGAACCTGATGGTCTGGAGCTATTTTGCAACCCTCCTTCCATCTACACCTCCAGCAGCCCTGATTGCTGAGCCTCCCCCCTGTACCTTACCGCCCTCCTCCTCAGCAATGCATTTAGAATACCCCAGCACCGAGGTAAGAAGCATGGATAAAACACCATGCTCCACAGAGGCCTTTTTTTAACATTCTGGGGCTTGCTTTGGTGTGATGCCCTTCACAGGGGATGCCCCTAGGCCAGGCAAACCCTGGGACTGAATGCGCCCTCCCAGCATGCTCAGTGGGAGATCCCATAAAGCACGAAACATGGTAAAACCTTTAGGTTCTCAAAGTCTTTCTGGTACTTTTCCCTCAGCGTGGAAGCGCTGCCCTCCAGGTGCTTGTTCTCCAGCTCATCCCTCATCACGTTCATCTGGGCCTCCAGCTCCTGGATGCGTTCCCGCAGGCCATGCATAGAGTCCAGCTCCCCGCTGGGTCCCTGCCCGGTGCCACCCGGCTCCCTGGTCCCCCAGCCATCCCCACCGCCTGGTCCCACCGCAGGGACCATGTCCGGGTGCTGCTGCTGGTACTCATCAAGGGCGTGCTGCAGGCGCTGCAGGTTCTGGCTGTAGTGTTCCTGCAGAGCCTGCAGCTCCTCGCCGTGGATGGCCTGTAGCTCCTTGATCTTGGCCTGGAACTTGTCCTCCAGCATCTGCATCTGCTCCAGGTGGTAGCGTTCCATGTCCTGCTTGTCGCGGACGACGGCGTCCAGCTGGCTGAGGCCCTCCGTCCTCTCGGCCTTCAGAGCATCCTCCGTCCTGTTCAGCTGTTCGATCACGTTCCGAATCTCCTCCTCATACCGGCCCTGCAACTCGCTCAAAGTTTTGCTGTGTTTGTGCTCCTCTTCCTCCAAAAGCCTCCGCTGACCTTCGAGCTGGGAGACCTTGGCTTTGAGGTCGGCGTTCTCCCGCTCCAGCATGGCGATCACCTCGCCGTACTCACCCTGCTGCTTCCTCAGCAGCTCTTCGTACTCATCCCGGAGCAGGGAGACGGTCTTCACACGCTCCTGGCACAGAGCATCCATGCTCTGCAAGGACTCCTTGTACGACTTCAGCTCTCTCTCGTACTCCAGGCGGACTTTGCAAGCAGCATAACAAACCTGAGCCTGAACTATTGCATCCTGGACTAACAAAGAGGAGTAGCGTTCCAGGTCTCCCATGCACGGGAGATAAGAAAGACTCTGAGATATCTTGAGGAGGTTCTGGCAATCTCTCATGGCCTCCTCAGGAGGTAGAGAGAGTAAGGCAACGGAGATTTCCTTAAGAACACTGGATTTGTCCTTTAGCTGTTGGGCAAGATCTTCCTGAATGGAAACAAGAGATTCACCACCACGGCCTCCTAGGCCACGAACCTCCTCCACCTTGGCCCCCTCCTGGCACGGTCCCATTTGGAGGCAGCTCCCATCCCAGGAGATCTGGGCTCTTTCTGAGGCATCTTTCTGAATTTCAAGTGCTTCAGAAATCTGATGCACAACTCTGTCAAAGTCAGGAGTCCTGTACGCTTTGAGAATTTCCTCCAACATGCACTTGTGCTGCTGGAGAGCTGTTTTGGTGTTATGGAGATCCTCTTCGATCGTTTTTAATCTCTGGTGAAAAGATTCCCTCATTTTCTGTGCCACAAACCCAAGTTCTGCTTTGATCAACGTAGCATCTGCTACAGCACTGAGAAAACACGGTGAAAAGCCCAAACCTGCTGGTTCTGTTTTGCCCTCTGCTTCTCCCTCCCTGGTGCTCAGGTGCACTCTCAGCTCCTCCACCTGGCTCCAGAACTCCCCTTCCAGCAGCAGCTTCTTAGATAGGACACCGGCCAAGTCAACTGCAGTGCCAGAAGCGCTTGCCGGCTCTATCAGAGCTGCCTCCGCCGTTCCCTGGATCTCCCTGAGAAGCTGCGATATCTCCAAGCCTGCATTTTTCAGAGACTCTGCTATCTGGCTGATTAGAGAGGCCTCAAAGGCCACCCTCTCAGACAGCCACCTCAGCTGGCCTGCACCAAACGTCCCCACCGGCTGCTCCTCGGAGATGGGCTCCCCTTCACCCAGCACCCCCCCATCTGGTGCATGGGACCCTGCAATGAGGCCCTCGCTCTGCTGACACTCAGGTGGGACCGGTGCCCCTCCCAGGGCCTGGATCGCACTCGATAAGGTTGTTTCCATGCTGGATAGAGTAACAAGGAACAAATCGCTCTCTTGCTCCTTGTCTGACTTGGGCAGAGATCTGAGCTGCTCCCTGCACTTCTCTAAGCAAGCCAGCGCTTGATCGTTTTTCACCTGGAAACCTCCCAGCTCGCTAACGTGGCTTTCTATGAGCTTGAGCTTCTCCTGCCTCTCGCTCTCCAGCTGCGAGACAAGAGCACTGACTTGGGATAAGCTGCTCTGGAGCTGCTCCCGCAGCTGTGACTCTGTGCTGGCCCACTGGTGGTGCAGGGCAATGAGTGTCTCCTGGTTATGGCCGTGCTGGCTCTCCAGCTTCATGGTTACATCTTTCAGTTTTTCCTCGGTAATGTACAGCTTGGTCTCCAGGGAGTGGATGATGGAGAGGTAGGTCTCGGAGTCGCTTGCCGCTGCCGATGGGTAGCCAGGAGCTGGCTCCGAGGACATGCTTTCCTCAGACAAGGAGCGGTCCTGGCTGGTGTCAGAAGAGGTACTGCTCGTCCAGTTCTTCTCTGATCCATCTGGGTGGATATATTTTTGGCACTGGATGCTTGAGAAACGGATTCTCTGCCTCTTGGCCCCCATGATTCCTACATCAGGCTTTGCTAAGGCTTTCTGAGCCAACTCTTGGTCCTGAAGCTCTGCAGCTTTAGAAGGGGAGCCAAATTCCTCTGCTTGCCTCTGGCTGGTCTCAAGGGCCTCCTCCTCCTCCTCCTCCTTCAGCACACAGGTCAGAGCTGGGAGGGCATCGTGAGTTGGCAGCAGCTGCCCCAACTGAGACGGGTGACTTTCATCAGCCTCAAGATGGGAGCCAACATCTTCTGCCTCCTCAGCACACAGCCCTGCACCTACGCTGGTTAATTTCCTTAAAGCCTCCTCCTTGGCCTTTAGCCTTACTTTAGTCTCCTCTAAACTGCTATCCAAAGCAACCATTTTAACCAAAGCCTCGCTGAGATCTTGATCTTTCTTCTCCACAATTCTCAGGTGCATTTCCTTAACGTGTCTCAGCTCTTCCTCTTTTTCCTTCAGCACTTTCTGCACACCTTGGAACTGATCCGACACCTCCTCAAACGATTGCTCCAGATTGCGGTAGTTGGTCTCTTCCATTTTCAACTTGGCTTGCAGCTTCGCAACCTCGTTATCTGACTCGGCAACTTGATTCATGAGCTCGTGGAACCGACATTTGATCTGATCTCTCTCCCTCTCGAGCTCCTTGATGTGCTCGCCCAGTTTCTGGATGCTGGCCTCCTTCAGCAGCAGCTGCTCCTCCAGCTGGTGGACGAGCTCGCTGCCCTCAAACTTTGCACTCAGTTTTTCCTTCTGCAGAACTTCCATTTGCTGCTCGCTGTTTTGCAGCTGATTCTCATACTCGTTGGCCCTATCCTCCACCTCCTTCAGACTCTGTATTAAAACCTGCTTTTCCCTCTCACAGCTCTCCAGCAAAGCCTCGTAGTTCTTCTGCAGCTTCTCCTCCATGAGGATGCGCGTCTGCTCGCTGGCATTCAGCTGCCTGCTCAGCTCCGCGATCCTGTCCTGCAGCCGCTGCACCTCCTTCTGGTGGTCCCTCTGCAGAGCCTGCTGCATTTCCAGGTCCCGCAGCTCCTGGGTCTTCTCAAGGAGCAGAGCCTCAGCGTTCTTCAGCTTCTGCTCGCTGGCCTTCAGCTGGGAGCTGAGCGCAGCCTCGCTGTGCTGCCACTCCTCCAGCTGCTCCTTGGCCTTCTCCTTCTCGCTCCTCAGGTCGCTCCTGAGCTTGGCCAGGGTCTGCTCCTTGATGGAGAGCTCAGCCGCCGCGTTGCTGAGCCTCGCTTGCAGGCTCTGAATCTCAGCTTCGTGGTGCCGGATGACATCCTTAGCCTCGGCGTAGCTGCGCTTCAGCGACTGGATCTGCTGATTGATCAGCTCTTGACGCTGGCATTGGGCTTCCAGCTCACTTTGGAGGTCTTGGTTGACTTTGTGCAGCCTCTGCCAGGCACCTGATGGCGAGGCGGCCACCTCGGTCTTAAAAAAATCGATTAAATATGAGATTAGTAACACTCTTGGCTCTCCCTTCTGAGTGTCACACCTCTGGCCAGGCAGGCCATGGAAAAGCTCCTCGCAGCGATTTGGCTGCTACCCACAAGCTCCAATTGGGATGATTTGTTCTTGGCACAATTTTATTGTGTCTCACTTTTTTTTTTTTTTTTAACTTTTTTTTTTCTTTTTTTCTTTTAAATGAGCAACAACTGCTTTCCAGTAACAGAAAACATGGACCGTAAACGTCAAAACAGCTGTACAGTCACAGGCTAAAAGGAGAACAACCAAAATCAAACGGAACCAAAACACGGAAAACAAAAGAACGATGAAAAAGAAACACCAGCAGTAAAACAGAGACGGACAAGACAAGAGGAAAACAGGACGGGTGAGAAGGAAGGGATGGGGACAGGCCGAGGAGAAAGGAACTGCTTTTAGTGTGTTGGTTCGTTTTGGCATGAAACAAAAAGTGCACAGTTCAGGTACCACAGTCCTACCGAACAAAAGCAACGACAGAAAGTAAGGTGGCAGCAAATGACATCCCTTCCCAGCAGAACGCAGCGAGACAGGACAGCCGGCGTGGCGATGTCATTTCGGAGACTGCCAGACAGGACTAATTGGCTGCTCAGTGCATTAGAGAGATGCTGTTATGCTAGAGCTTAAGGCTAGGAAGGATTTAAGTTCTCTACCTGTAAAAACAAAATCAAACCAAACCAAAAGAACAAAATAAAAAGCCCAACAAGTGAAGGGAAGGTGGGGCTGGGGGGAGGGAAGGAAGGTATGATGAGAATGTAAAACAAAAGAAACCGACCTTTGTGAGATTCAAACCAAAGCAATGTAGCATGCAAAGAGAAAACTCACACAGAGTCATGCAATAGGCAACAGAAATTATGTATCTTTTGAAATAAAAAAATACACAGACAGGAAGAGGCAAGAAAAGCACAGCGTTAAGCCTAAGAATTTGGCCTGCCCTGCTGTACTCTGGTTGCTGGTAAGGAAAGCCCACAGATGTGACACTCAGTTATGTTAAATTTCATGCTTTACACCAAAATAAACCATGCAAGAATATCCGCCCAGGGACAGGTTAGTATGTGACCCCTCCCACCCGCTGGGACCAGAGCTGGGGAAAACCAGAGGGCAGTCTGAGCCCCTGCCATGCCCCCCATTTGGGCACCGTGTCCCGAGGATGCTGTGAGCAATAGAAGGGTTGTTACAGGAGGGCAGAGAGGCTGCAGTGCACAGCACATGCATCAGGGCGCTTATCTCAGCGGCTGCCTTACGGAACAGCATCCTTCGTGTCTGCGTGGGGCTGCCACGGGGCTCGGTGCCCCCGGGTGGCTCAGGAGGGACAGGCTGGCAGCGAGCGGGGTCAGCACGGGAACCTCTTGGAAATTGGGGGTGATGGAGGTACGGGGGAGTGACAAGTTCAGAGAGTGCATCCAACAAAAAGGCCGTCATGTTTGCCTGCAGTTTGGGGCTGCAGAAAAGCCCCAGTAATAACCTGCTTCCATCTCTTCACCCCAATACAGTTTGGTGGGGTTACTCTCTTGTGCAGCAGGGTTTTAACCCCTTTGCTCCCACAGAGAATGCAAGAGAAATCCCAAGGAAAAGAGACCCTCTGATACTTCCAAATACCCTGCCCAACTCCTAGGTCAGAGCTGGGGACACTTTTTAGTGCAGCAAAGGTTTACTCAGCTCCCCTGCAGACCTTCCCTCCCTGTACCAAAGCTCTAGGGCCAACCTCAGCACAGCAGCACAACTGCAGATGGATGCAGCAGCCAGCTTGGCAAGATGTGTCCTGGAAGGAGGTGTTCTCTGCACCTCAGACAAACCTCACTTCTGACCCATCTCACCTAACAGCCCTACGGATGCTGAATCTGCTGTTCAAAAAGGGATGGGGCTGTCTCCCTCGCACCGACTTGTTTTGCTAGCTCTGTGCCATTTTCTTCTCCTTCTGGTCCCTGAAGACTTTCATCCAACACAGCCAAGCAAAAACAGCACTCCTCCCTGCAAGCACTGTAGCTTGAGGGCTCCAAAATGAATGAATGCATTAGTAGTAACTCCTCCATGGAGATAACCAGTTAGGAAGGCAAGATGTTTGGGCTGGCTCCTCTGACTTAGCAGTTTCCTCAGGGGAAAATTTCTCCCTTGAGAAACAAACAAGGATGTCAGGTTTGCTGCCATGGGAGCACAATGTCACTTTGGCTAAACAGGGGCAAGCGGATCAAATCCCCAACCAGCAGAGATGACGCCTCTGCATCTGCTGGGTTTGCCATGGAACAACCACACAAATTCCCAGGCCAGGAGAATCACAGGGCCATGAGATGCTTAGAAAGCCTTATGTCTGTCCTACGGCGTGACAGGAACAGTTGGGACCCAGGAAGGGGGATCAGAGCTGCTGCAAAGGCGAACATCGTACAGGGTGGACAAGGGATGGGCTTTGCTGAGAACCTCTCTGCAGCTTTTCCTGGGGAATTCAACAGGCAGCATTAACTCCTGCCTCCTGCAACCCGAACCAGATGTTTTGGTAAGCAGGAAAACCTTTTAAATCGACAGAATTAGCAAGTTTTCCAAGCAGGTCAAACCTCTTGGAGCCTGCTCAGCACTGTGCATCGCCATGAACTGGGGTGCACCCGCACCAAAGCACAGTAGAGTCCTTTTGGCGCAGGGGAGGATGGGTTTCCCTCTCCTCCCAGCTCTCCTACCTGCAACACGTAGCCCTCACGAGCGCTCTGCTCCCGGCCCAGCGCCACTTTCAGCTGGTCCTGCAGGTGTCGGTTCTGCTCCAGGAGCTCCAGGGCCTCCTTCTGCTTCTGCTCCAGCTGGAGGGACACGAACAGAGACAGAGTCTGGTGAGCAGGCAGGGGCTCAGATACCAGAGCACAGGGCTTCCTGCTGCACTGCTCTGCTCTACGACCAGGATTTCATTTTAACAAGCAAAGTCCCTCCCCCTGAAGAAACTGCGTTGTGCTCAAGTTTAATTCGTAAGGCAAAGGAGGAATGGCACCAGCTTGTGCCAGGCATGGCCCAGGCAAATCCCACCCCAGTTCAGATTGGCGATGCTCCTGGTTGCTCTGTGCCTGCACCCTTTTCATTCCAGTTAATACACCTCAATCCTGACTAACAATGACCTTTGTTATCCCACACGTGGACCTCTTCCAAGCAAGCTGAGCCTCCTTTTCTTTTCCTAAAATCTTGAGATCATTAGATGTAGGCTCACAAGAAGGGAACCTTTGTGGCACGCGCTGCAATAGCTGCAGAGGCACTCAGAATTAAAAGCTTAAACATAAGAGTCTGGTTAATATGCCTCAACTGTGCTCATCTCATTAGAGAAAGGCAGGGTAACAAATGCCAGGAGAATCTCTGTTTGGTGCAGGCTGGACAGGGCAACGAGGTGCTACCTGCAAAAGCAGCACTGGGAACAGGGCACGGACCCTACAGCATATCCCTGCTCACTGTTCTCCCAAAGCAGGAATAAACACAGACTTTTTTACCCTTGCTCAGGCTTTCTGCTTTACCTCCTTCTCCAGCAGTGTGGTCAGGTGCTGCTTTGCCAGCCCCTCATCCTGGTCCTCAGTGTGGGCAAGGTGCAGGGGAGCGATGGGGATCTGTTTCTCCTCCCTCAGCGGGGTGGTCTCCACCTGGTGCCACCGCTGCTCAATCTCCACGTGGACGTTCTGAGGTTTGATGTCCACGGGGACGGGCAGGATCCGATCCACCTCCATCTTCAGTGTCTCCTCTGGTCCTGCTCCATCCACCGTGTCAACCATCTCGAAGCGTTTGCGCCGTTCCTCACGTCGCCGTGCCCGCTCCCGCTCCAGCTCACCCGGGTCGGTGTCGGTGGTGCTGCTGTCCCTGGGGAAGGCGGCGGTGCCACTCTTGGAGGAGTCGGCAGCGTTTGCGCGCTCCTGAGCCAGGGCTTGCTGGATGGGGCGGAACTCAGCCCAGTCGAAGGTCTTGGATCGCCCTTCTCGCCGGCGCTCCCGTGCACGGCTCCGCTTCTGCTCCGGGTCCAGCTCAGTTTGCTCCGCATCCGGCTTCTCGCTGGGCTTTGGGCTGGGCTCAAACGATGAGCTTGTTTTGCTTTTCTCCTCTGGTAGGGAGCTGCAGGGACAGAGAGAGAGCAAAAGACAGCATCAATGGGTGCTCAAGGTGTCCAGGCATTTCCACGCATGCCTTCAAGAGCTGAGTGGAGAGGGGCTGCCAAAGCCCAAGCCAAAGCCAGGTGTGTGCCCCCCTGCCCCTCCATCTCCCATCACCTCTCGGGCACAGCAGCCCTTCCTCAGGTTGTGCCAGCATGTGAAGCCACAGTGCAAGCGGCCCTAGGGAGCAGTCGATCCCAACCACACTCCTCCTTGGCAGCCACTCCAGGGCCAGCAGTGGCCCCAAATCACCCTCATGGGCTGGGAAGAAGCCTCAAGTGCTCCTCCAGCACCTGCCCACGAGCACACACTAATCAGCATGGCCACACTGTGGGTGAGCAGGGAGGATGCCACCAGTCCCAACAAAGTCAGCCTGGCTTCAGCACTGCAAAGAAGCACAGAGCCACTCTAAGATGCCTTTGGTAACTGGGGCTCTGTTTTCCTCAAGCTCAGCAGAGTCAGGCTGTGAACAGAGTCCAAAACTTCTCCGTGCCACTACATACACTGAAGGCACGTATCTGCCATGGGTGCCACAGTTGGTGCAGAAAGGAGTGCAAGAGTTACACAACACACCACAGCCATCCCCCAGAATGCCATTTCTCAAGCAAGAAATGGCTTTCGGTGCTGAGTTAGAGGGTTGAGAGGGGAGACATACTCGTCAAGCAGGGAAAGAGAACAGGGGAGGGCAATACTGCTTCCAACCTACAGGCAGCCCATGATGCAATACTAGCTCATTAGAGGCAGACATGCCAGCCTTGGAACATGCAGATCAAAATTAAAATGAAGAGAATAGCCACATGTTAACCTTGCGGAGGAATCCTCTCCCAAGAGAACAGCAGGTGTTTGCTAACAGGATCCCCCCAAGATGCCTCCTGCAGCACAGCCCTTGGCCCCATGTCCTGCACAACCATGGGGCTCCAGCACAGCCCAGCTGAGCTTTCCAGAAGGGCACAGGGAGCAGAGCCAGACGGCAGCTCTCTGGACCCTTCACTGCCGGCAGATCGATGCTCACAGTGCTCCACAAGCCCATACACACCACTGGGCCCAAAGGCAGCAGCACAGAAGGGCTCCTCCAGGACAGAGATTAAACCCCACTTCCCAGACCAAAGACTGGAGCAGAACCACATGGGTCCAGGGCCAGTATCTTCCAATGCACCTCCCATCCATGATCAAACCACAGGCTCGGTAGAGCTGGGTTTCAAGAAATTCTGGTAGTCACAGGCTGAGACCAGCTTGGAGATAACTCCTCAACAAACCCAGAGGGCACCACAATGGAAAACTCACTCCATACCCACAAGAAGATGCTGCACGACTCCAGAGCACACTCCCAACCCAGGTGCTCAGTGTGCAGTCAGTCAGTGATTACAGCTGCATTTTAAATAAGTAAAACAGAGAGGAGATGGAGTCTTAAAATGGAGAAGAGCAGTAGGAAGAAAGGGAGTTCTGAGGCCAATCGGATGTTGTTGGGGAATAGAAAGGACATTGCTCTGAACACCTCAAGGAAGAAGCCAGGAGTTGGACTCAATGATCCTTACAGGTTCCTTCCAATTCTGGATATCCAAGGACTCTATGAACCTCAGCATGCTTAAAGGGCCATCACTGCATAATTAGCACCTCTGCAGATGGCAGAGCAGGGAGCAGAGCAGCACCCACCCCCTGGGGTGCTGCCACACGCTAGGATATAAACAGTAATTAAGACTTGAGTAACAAGGAAGTATGCACTGGGCCCAGTGGAGACATGGAAGAGGGCGATGGAAGCCAGCAGCTCCATCCCAAGCTGCTCACAGGGTGAGGATGCCAACAATGCATCAAAGACGCCCAACGGGCTGTGCTACATTGCGCTCACACCGCAGCCCCAAGGGCTTGCCAAAGAGCCCTGGTGCACGCAGAGCTGCAGCTCAGCACCGTGCCTCAACCCCACGTGCACCCCGCTAGGAAGCAGCCCAGTGAAAAACAACACGAGTGCAGCTACAAAGTCCTCATCATCAGCTCGGGGGTCAGAGCTGCCTTCTGTTTATGCAGCGTAACAAGTTACTGCATGACCGGCACCCAGACCTTCTCTGTGCACTAAAGCCGAGTCAAACCACAGCATGTGGGCTCAGAGAAGCAGACAGTGAGCACAGGAGCACCGAGATGCAGTAACCTGCTAGGCTATGCACAGACATGGCTCTTTAAAGGCTGAGAGGTCCCCTCAAATTTCCTTGGTCTTCATCTTCACGTCTAGTCACAGCAGAAGGTACCAGTGTGGGGGAATCAAGTGTCAACACCAGGTTGCTTCTTCCCTTCTTTCTGGCTTTTATTGAAAAGAAAAATAAAGGGGGAAACAAAACAAAAATAAAATAAGAAAAAGAAATGAAAACTGCAGAACTTCCCATCCGAGGTGCAGAAAAGGAGGAGCATGCAGTGAATCACAAGATATACAAACCACAACATGTTAATACAGGAGAGAACACAGTTTTCCAACCTGGGCTTCAGCACGGATAGTTTCAAAGAGAAGTTTTTCCTGGGATTGCATGGAAATCAAACACACAGAGGAGTGAAGAGAGAGGTGGCTTCCCTGACATCCCGTGAACCCACTGGAGCTTGGGAACAGGTGCCAAGCAGGGTGGGCATAGGGGCTGGAGCATCCCCAGCCAGTGGAGCCAGTGAGAACAGCCATGCCATCAAGGCAGGGGCAAACCTGGCAAAACCCTACTGGCTGCAGCCACAATAAGGACAGGAGACAGTGAACGATGTGTCTGTGTCTGGGAAGCCCATACGAGCGTGGCTGGCATGGCTGGTTAGCTGTGAAGGGCTCAAACGCCCTTTCCCTGCAGCCTCAAGTGCTCACAGCTGGTTCTCAGGGAACCAAGGGGCCCTTTCCTCTGGCACTGGTGGCAGGAGGAGACACAGATATTGCTAAAGAGCAAGGGGAAGGAGCTGCTGCTAGCTGGAATATCGGAAGGGAGGCGGTTTGCTGGATGGAGTTTAAAGTCTATCAGAGCCAAAGAGCTTCTCCTCCAGCCCTGTGACCCGCAGCGGGGCCAGGCAGCTCGTGCTGAACAGTAGCCAGAGGAAAGGGGGAACCCAGCACAGCTGAATCCAAGTGGTTTCACAATACCTGGTGGGAATCCAGAGGAGCCTTGATATAGGAACAGTATTTCATATTCCTACGCACAAATTAAAGCCACATTTTCAACCTTCTTTGAAAACTGCACCCGTAAGAGCAACTCAGCATTACCAGCATCCCCACAGAGCACATCCAGATCAAGCCCAGAGAGAGGGGTGTAAGAAAAAGCCAGAGCTTCCAGGGGCAGGCAGGCTCAGAAAGAAGAAAGCACAGGGACAAGAAAGAACTCCTTCTGCACAGCAAACCACTGTAAGGGCCATGACCCCCCTCACCTCGTTACATCAGGCGCAGTGGTGGGGCGAACGTGCTTCATGATGGTCTGAATCCAGTTGCGGCGGATGCCAGACGTCATGGCAGAGAGGGTGAATTCCCCTTCCTTCGTCTGAGAAGAGCAGAGATCGGCTCATAGCCCTGGGATGCACCCACCAGCTCCTCCCCGCACACCCCACAGCCATCCCAAGCACCCAGCCCTGGAGCATCCCTGCCCCACACCATCCTTACGTGGATCTGGAAGCCGTAGTTCCGCTGAACTGGGTACTCAGTGACATCATAGCACGTTGACAAATCAATTTCTCCATCCAGGTCTGCTGCCTGGAGGGAGAAGCGAGAGGCAAAAGATGCTGTAACTCACAAATCAAAAGCACCGTGGCTCTGTGCAGGAGGTGCAGGGTAGAGTTTAGTGAGATGTGTTGTAGGGAGACGATGAGCAGGGCTATGGGGAGCACAGAGCCTGGGCAGCAATGGGTTTCACCCCACAGAGTGACACCTACCTCCTCTGCCACCGAATCCCGGTAGTATCTCAGGCTTTGGTCAGTCAGCACAAACCAGTGCTTCTTCCACTAGGAAACAACCAGCACAGGGGAGTTACCAGCAGCCTCTCCCCTCCCAGCGGGAAGCAGGAACCCACATGTATGGAGCCTGCCCAGGCCACAGGCAGCCTCTGGAGGAGGTGGGAGCTGCCCCAGACTCACCTGCCCATCCTCGTACTGCTTTGTCAGCCAGCCCTTCTTGAAGTTCAGTAGGTCGGGCTGCAAGGAAGGACAGAGGCAGTCAGAGTGGCCACGTCCAGCCTGGAAACAGGCAACAGGGTGATAAAACCCAGCACAGCAATCAAAGGAACAAGCAGAGGTGAAGCTGGATCACTACACCGTGTGGGGGCTAAATGTCTGCAAGGTTTTCTTGCACATCAGATGATGTGTACTGTCACTCAATATGCACTCCTTGCACCTTTTTAATACCAAGAATATTGAAGTCATTCTTGTCTACATGAAAAGCCCCACAGAAATGCTAAGCTACTGCATTTTTTGAGAAGCCCTTGAATACCAGCTGTCCATCCATGAAAAATGTAAATACCATGTATTTACAATGGCTAAGTAATCCTTCTCAGAGATTAGTGTATTTATTTTGTTCCTACAAAGAGTGGACAGAGAGAAAGGAGGGTGTTCCATGCTTGTTTTGCACTGTTTGCCTCCAGGTCTGGTGAGCTTTTGGAACACGCAAATGGCAGACCTTGTTCTACTAATACCAACTTGCAACTTAACAAGCGTTATGGAAGCACTGACGGAAAACTGGGCCATGTATTAGCTCTCCTTACCAATCCAAATGCAAACTTGGCTTGGTACCCATTACGTGAATATAAATCAGTCATGAAGCACTGCCTGTGTTTTAATTTCTGCAGCAGTAGAAAGGAAGAAGCAAAAAGCACAGCTCCAACTCTCAGCATTAGCCACACCTGATTTGAGTCAAACCCGACCATCAGCCCCAAGACCAACCACACCGGATGCCGTATGTGTTGGCTAAGAGGAGAGCTGACGAGGAGATTTCTATTGGAGCTGCCTGGGAAAGGCATCCATCCACAGGGCAGAGGACACAGCTCCGGTGGCTCACCGTCATGGAGGACTCTGTGGACCTCCTGTCCAGTGACTTGGCCCGGCGGTGCGGGGACAGCGGAGATGCAGACACGTCCAGGATGGAGCCCATGGCTGTCCCTTCGCACGTGAAGTCCTGTGCAGACAGCAAAGCCTGGGTCAGCACAGAACTAGGGCAGCAAGTCCTGCTCCCTGGCTCACGGCACAAAAACCCACATATTTTGGGGGCACATCAGGCTCAGAACAAGTGTCAGCTCACTGGCAAGATCTTTTTTCAGGCTTCTCAGGGCATAAGCTGCTCCCAATACACCTAAGCACAACTGGGACTCAGTACTGCCTGTTTCTTTTGTTATTTCATGCCACGAGAATGTGCCCTGCTGTGCCAGATCTGACGTCTCTCTCTTTCTATTCCAGAGGATAGAAAAAAGACAACCTAATTTTCTGCCCTGACCTGCAGCCGGGCCAAGGGAGCAGAGAAATGAGCAGCAAACCTGCATGGGCTGAGCCAGCAGCACTGCTCTGCACATGATCCCCCTGTGCTCGACCCACATCCTAGCATGAAACCTCAGTGGTGCCATGGTTGTATGGAAATTGCTTACTCGTTTCCGTGGGAAAACCCTCTTCTCACTCCTGCCCTGCCGTGTCTCGCTGGAAAGGGCAGCTCCTGCTGGCACGCTCGTCTCCATGTGCTCTGCATTCTCGATGTCTAATGCCTCAAATTTCTCAATAACCTGAGATCGCCTGGAAAACAGAGAGAAAGGGGAAGGCAGAGCTGCTTAAAACATGGTTTATGTGGAGCTCATAAGTCCCGATGCACGAGGGCTGCCCGAGGTCACTTCACAACCGCTTGACCCATTGCTCCTACAGCCTAATGCTGCAGCTACCAACAACCTGAGACCACAGCACAAAAATCACACCCCACTGGGAGCTGGGCAGTTCCATGTCACCCTACATGTATCCTGCAAAACCTCAGCCCACACAGGTAATGCACCAAACTGGAGCATACACAGGTGAATCCAGCTACAAGTCTGGACATCCTATGTGGGCATCCCCTGCAAAACCTATGCCCTCTGCTGAAACTGGCCTGCAAGGCTGCTGGAGGGAGCAGGAGCACACCTGGCCTCTACCTGCAGCTGGGTCCCCTCAACACATCACAGCACCCAGCTCTCCCAGGATGGAGGGCTATAATGGAGCAGCACGCACCCTATAGCAGGATGCTCTCAATAGGCAAAAAACAGGCTTCTGTAGGTGGAATTAGAAGTGCTATTTCAGCAGGCAAAGATGTCTGCTGACCCACAGGAGTGCAAATCACAGAATTCTCTAAGAACCTGCTGGTCTCAAACTGGCACATCCAGGGGTCAGGGCAAGAACCAGCCTCTGGGCTTGGAGCACAACCTGGGAAAGCAAAGCAGTAACCCACACCCAGGACACAAATCAGCTGAGCCCCAAGCTGTGAGGTTTCAATTCCCATTTGAACCTCCCCAAAACACTCAGCCCAGAGAGGTTCATAAAACAGCATCTGGACACCTAAAATCAGGAACCTTCAACATGCATGAAAATCATAAGGGCCACCACACGAGGGAAAACAGGTCATCCAAAAACATTTTTGTTTGAACACTTTTCACAAATAATAATAATTAAAGAAAAAGGAACAGCAGGTTAGAACTTAAAGTAAATAAACAAATAAATAAATAACCATGAGATGTTTTGTTTTAAACTAACGCTGCACCAAATCCCATCAGTCAGACACAGTCCAAGCACAGCTCAGCTCAGTGGGAGCTGCTGCTCAGAGCCAGGAGCAAGGAACTGAACTGGGCCGGGGAGTAGGGGAGGGAGCTTTGCTTTTTAAATTCACATCTCTAATGTTTCAGGGGGAACATCTGTTCAGCTTCTGCTGCCTCCCAGGTTGCAGAGTGGGAGCAGACAGATCCCAGTGCTCGTGCACAGCTCTCCATCTCCCCTGGATGTTCTGCTCGGGTGAGATGTGTGTCACAGCACCCAGCTCACAGAGCACCGATCCACATCCTCCATCACCAACACGTGGAGAACTGTTTTGGAGATGACTTTTTAACCCAGCCATCCCCCTTTTCACCCCGGCCCAAACCTCTGAGACTCAGTTTAGGAGGGAGGAAGAGGTTCGTGAATTAACATTATCTGTGCCCTGACAGATGAAGGCCTGAAGAAAAACAAATCAAGAGAAAAAAATAAGGTAAAAAAAAACAAAAACAAAAAAATAACAAAACAAACATATAAACAAAATCAAAAGCAGGTTGATTTCTCATGAAAAGGGGCTGCACCACCAGGTTGTTCTACGGCTTGAGATTGAGATGAGATGGTAGCGAAGCAGGCGAAGTAAAGGCGGACACGTCACACAGCAACACAGCAGGAGAAGGTGGAGAGCAACAAGACCTGGAAGAAAACAAGGCTGGAAAATGAATGAACAGAAGAGGAAATTATTTATCCGCGTCTACATACAAAACAAAAATCAAAACTATTCCAGTAATTCGTCATTGAAAAAGAAGGAGGGAATTAAAAAAAATAATTAATAATAATAAAAAAAAAATCAGTGCAACCCAATCACAGCCCCAAGGGTTAACGTCATTCCGATCACAGGAAAGAATTGTGGGTCCCATCAGCTCAGTGTTTCAGAGAGGTTACTGTGAGGGGTCCCTGGGAATACAGCTTCACGCTGCGCTGCAGGCAGGGAGGGATGGAGAGGTTGGAAAGCTGTGCTGCTGCTTGGTGCTGCGCTATGGAACTCATCCCAGGGAGCTCTGCTCATCTCTGCAGGCTGCTCATCACTGCCAGTCATGCAACCTGAGCTGCAGGTTGAGGCTGTTAGCTGGGGGGGGGGGGGGTGTGCAGGGGGAAGGAGAGCTCTCACGGCCAACAAGCTGTCACTGAAGCAGTGTTCTTTGACTGGAGGATAGGGCTTATTTGTAGTGGATTCATTCTTTATTTAGCAGCAAGAGAGACAGTGAGCCTCAGGAAAAGGATGAGGAATTTCCCCCAAAAGTACACAAAAACAAAGAGGATAGTTCTAAAAGGAAAAGAAAGCTCTGTTTTGGAGAGCAGGCAGTCCTGCCTTTGTTGCATCCAGAGCAAAGCCTTACATCCCAAGAAGCTCCAGAAAAGGAATTTTGAGAAAGAAAAGTAGCTCTGCTGCTTACTGAGGTTAGAAATACTCGCCAGCCCTTGCTGCACTTTGAGACAGCAGGATCCTGCCAGCACAAGCAGAGCATGGGGGCAGCTGGAAAAGCTGCATTTTCAGAGGCTGCAGCACAGGAAGCATGCAAGGAAAGCCATGGGAGTGAGCTCCAGGTTCCTGCACCCTGAGGACACCCCATCCAACACCAATGCCCCTCCCCAAAGCTTCCAAAGCTGCAGAGATGCACCAAGATTTATCCCTGCTCTGCTGACACACAGCGACCAGCATTCAAACACAGGATTCAGCTTGCAGCTGCCACAGCTCCTTTTGCTGTGCAAAACAGGCCTCAAGACTCATCTCTGGGGTTTCCAAATTGCTGCCTGGAAACAGCCCCATCTTGCTCAGGGCTGGGATGAGGGAGCAGCGATGTGGCTCGACCCCTGTGGGCTGCAGAGCTGCATCCCCATCGTGTGTGTGCCAGCAGAGGGAACTCGCACTCCACAGACCCCTGAGTGCCAAAATCCCACAGACATCTCCTGCTCGGGGCTGCCTTCAGAAGCAACCATGTTTCAGAAGCAACCACGAGCTCAGACGTCTGCATGGGGCGTGGAGTTAAGTGCTGGGAATAAACGATCAGTGTGGAATATTTCCAGCACAGTCATGGGCATCAGTCACGTAACAGCTCTTCCTATGGGGAGACAGGGCAAGAGCCTGAAAAACAGCTCTATCTGGAGCTCAGACCACAGGTGTGTCACTCAGGATGGAGTACGGGGTAGTAACATAGCTCTTCTCCATCCATAGCTCTGACACTCCCATGCTGATTTACACTGGGTTAAAAGGAAGTGGGAAGAAGGGACAAAAACACCCAGATAATCAGAGCAAGCCCGTCTGGCTGCACTGAGAGTCCAAAGGCAAAGCTGAGCCATGCCTGGCGGTGCCTGTGGGGTTCATGCATGGGCAAAGGACTTCAGGCAAACGTTCACGGATGTGTTAGTGGGTTACTGAGGAGGAGGATTAGGAATAGTGCTAAACTTGGTGGGAGAAGCAGACCCTGCAGCATGCAAGTGCGTTATTGTTTTTGCTCAACCTTGAGAAACACAGCCTGAATTTGGAGGGGGAAGAAAAGAAAATAACGATAGGAATCTGTGCACTCAGTGAACTCGTGTTTATAAAGCAGCCAAACCAAGGTGAGCAGGGCAGACGGGAGCTCTCTGGTGCGATGCTGAACTGCCTCTCTGTGCCCTGCTGAACCCACCAGGACGTGGGTGCCAAATCTCCTTGAGCCCCACAGAGCTGCACCCATCACCCCCAGACTCCACACCCTGTGCTGAACCAGGTTCAGTCCCATGGGTACGAGACCCCCCCGCTCCTCTCTCAGTACAGCTCTAAGAAATAGGAGACGTTTTGCCCATTTCAATGCAGCAACATGTCCCTGCTAAAGGCCCCAGGAGCCCAGCTAAGCTGGTTGAAACAGATTTTCCCCAGGAAAAGGCACCTGCCAGCAGAAAGTACGTGGGGCTGATGTGAAAAAAAGGCACTCCCTGGCAGCAGCGTCCTCTTGCAGTCCCCATTACCTGCATGCAAACCTTCCTTCTCTGTCCTGCTGGCAGGTCCCAGTTTCCTTTTGGCATGCTAGATCCCAAAACTGCACAGTGCCCATAGGAGCTGGAGCAAGTGACTGTCAGCACTGGGGACTGTGCAAGCAACCACACAGGGACACAATGTCACCCATACCTGAACCAACATGCTACAAGTTGAGCTCATCAGCCCTTTCCTACCTGGCACCCTTCCCCTCTGAACCCTCAAGGTAGGGAGAAATACAACCCCGTGCCCTGCTCCTCTGCATGCTGCCATTGCTGGGATGGGTTCAGGAGAGGCAGGATCCTGCTGCCAACCCACAGCGTGGGCACAGAGCTCCCACACCTGCTCCCAGCTCTCGGATACCAGGTTGGAAAACAGTCCTTTAGGGGCTGTGAAGAAACAAACTGGCAGCACTGCTGAAATCACACTAGAGAGAACATGCCCAGAGGAAAATCGAGGCGAGAAAAATCAGACTGGCAGATACTCCTCTTGCCTGGGGCCCGTCTCCCAGTTTGCTCTGCTGCCCTCGTTGCACCAACACATCTCTCATCCTTCACCTCACCCAACGAGTGCTGAGCATGCCTGCAGATGCCCTCCTCACCTCCTCCGCACTAAGCTTGTTTACAGCCCTGCACCCGACTCTCCTCTCTCAGATTAATGCCGTGACATTTTGAAACCTCTCTCAGCTCATTAAGCAGTTGCATAACGCACCCAGCTCTAACACCGTTTAGAGAGCTAACCTAATTAATGGTGCCAGCTGCCCGCATGTGCCGTGCCAGGGAGGGGACAGGAAGGGTGGGCTTGCTTGCAAACGCGGCATCCAAATGTCACCAGGCTGACATCCTCTGCTAAAGCCACTGTATTGACTGGATGATGTGGATGGGCAACATGGTTGCCCCAAAATCCACAACTGCTGCAATGCAAAGGGGCCAAAGTAAAAGAGGGAAGATTTAGGTTAGATGTTAGGAGGGAATTTTCTACTTGGAGGGCAGTGAGGTGCTGGCACTGCTGCCGAGTGGTGGGTGCCCCATCCCTGGAGGTGCCTGAGGCCATGGGTGGGCCCTGGGCAGCCTGATGGCAGCAGCCAGACCACAGCAGGGGTTGGAACAGTATGGGCCTCAAGGTCCCTTCCAACGCAACCCTTCCACAATTCTATGATTCACAACACAGCCTGCCAATACCTCCCATCCAGGGCTGCATTGGGGAGGGCGAGCCCAAACCTCGCTGATGCTACAAGCATGCAAGAAGGAGGTGAGCCACTCATCTCTTACCTTCTCTCATTGCCAAAGAGCCGGGCCACTTCTTCTCTCCCAGGGCTACGTGCCCGGGTTCTCCGCTCTAGCCGCTTCCTCTCCACCTGGAAGGCCTCACGATTACTGATCCTAATGGCCTTGGGAACGTCGGCCAGGGTGGTGTACTGCCGGCTGGCTTTAAAAGAAAGGGGACGCCCCGATTTTTCAGCTCCCCTTCCTACATCTCTGCTGGAGTCCTTGTGCATGGGACAACTGCTCTTCGAGTCCAAGGAGTTCAGAGAAAAGCTGTGAATCACTCTGTCGCCTGATCGGGTACCTGGGGAAGGAAAGGGCTGGGCATGCTCCTGCGAGGGCGATTTGGGATAACTGTACCTGTTGTTCGGGGTGCTGGGGCTGGGTGGGCTCGGTGGTGGCGGCAGCTGCTGCTCTTCCAGCTTTGAGTCTTGCTTGGTCTTCTCCAAGGAGAAGTAGCCGCTCTCAACACGAGTCTTCCGCCCACAGTCTATCCGGTCCCCATTCATGGAGCTCTCATCTAAGGGACAAGAAAAACACATTTGGTTTCAAGCTTGAGTTTTACTTTTAACAACAACAAAAAAGGCCATAATTCCAAGCAGGAACGATGCAGGAAATGAGAGCAGGGACAGCCTGAGCCCCTCAGCACCACAGGCTCTCCCACCCTGACCCCAATCCCCACCCTTCTGGCCTGTGCAGAAGGGGAGATGCTTGCGGGGAGCTGGCAATCCTGAGGGCACAGGACACCTCAAGGGCTTACAGGATCACAGTGCAGTGTGGGGTGGCACAAACAGTGTTCCCAGGTGGGGACAGCACAGACATTTGCGCTCTCTCCCATTAAAAAGCATAGGAAAGGTGTGAATTACGGCACTTTTCACTTCTGCTTGGTTTTTGATTCAAAGAAACTTAGTAGGCTTAATATAAGCATGGAAACTTCTCTTTTTTGAGGGGAAGCTTTGTGTGAAAGCCTCCACCCATTCCCACCTCTGTCCCTCCAAGCAGCAGCCACAGCTCCAAGGAAACACAACAGATGCATCAGTCTTTGCACTGGGGAGCAGGAAGAAAGCTGCTCTATTCTGCTCCCATCGCGCAGATAAAGGAAACTTATCCTCAGCCCAGGGCAGGAAAAATCCCCAGCCCCTATTGTTTCAAGGAGAACAATACTGCAGCCCCAGGCGCCTTCCATGGACTAATCAGGGAGACCAAATATAAACAGGGCCCTGCTGCAGGGGCAGGATGAGGAAGCAGCACTCAGGGCTTGGCAGCCCCCACACCCCTTGGGCAGCCCCAGGGGGCCACAAAGGTGCTATGAAAGCATTTCCCCCCCCCCCTTCATTTTCCGAGAGACACATAGAGATATGTAAGGACAGGTGGACCTCAGGAGCCCTTTGTATTTTAATGTATAAACTTATTCTTACTGAGCAAATTTGCACTGTCAAGACATGATCTCCATCTCAGAATGACAGAATCACAAGGCTGAGGTTGGCGGAGACCTCTGGGTCCACCTGCTCTAACTCCTGCTCAAGCAGGGACACCAGAGTAGGGTGCCCAGGGTCACATCCCGGTGGCATCACCTTACCTTCCTTGTTGTCCAAAATGGGATCCTTCAGGGAGCTGGCAGCCCCCTGCACTGGGCTCTGTGCTGGGCTGATGCTGCTGCCTGCATCTCCTGACTCTTTGCCCCTCATTTCCTCCTGCCACAATGTGGACTTGGTGGTGGGGACCTTCTCAGCACTGGGGATGTTGCTGCTGGTCACAGCCATCTTTGCAGGGCCAGGCTCCTGGTGGGGACAGGGAACAGTGGGTGAGAGGGGCTCAGTGCCCAGGGAAGCCCTGCCCTTTCCCTGCACATTTACAGTAGTAACACTATCACATGATAAAAAGCACAACAATATAGAGGAGGCTGTGGCAAGTGAGGATAAGCCCAAATGCAACAGCCATGAACACAGAAACAAAGGAAAAAAGCTGCTCTCCCTTGGAAGGCCTCAGCTATGAGGGGGATCTCCAGCAAGAGATACCCTCACCTCCACTGCCAACCATCAATAAGATCTGGGAAGGGGTGGCTCCCAGCTCCAACTCTTCTGGTCACTCAGGTGCAATGCATACACCTGAGCTCCCCTGGGTTGGCCCTGCCTTCCCACCAGGTGCTCAATCACTGCTTCAGGTCCTGACAGCACTTCTACTCCAGCAGTTTTGGGCGGCACTCCAGCCTTGGTAACTGAAGCAAAGAAGGCACAGCCTTGCCCATGTCCCTCTGTGTGTGCATCTGCATGTCCCCGCTCCATCTGCAGGCTTCACAAACACGGAGCAGTGCCAGGTCCATGTGCCAGCAATGAATTTGCTCAGTGTCATCACGCAGTGTCAGAAAAAAAACCCCACCAAAACAGAAATCAAGCTGAAGGACACTGGATGTAGAAGAAAATTAATTCCCTGCCACTAAGTAGCTGCGTTCTTAATTTGTCACAACCAGTTTGTTATGGGCCACTGATGCAAAGTAGGAAAACCATCCAGCACCACGGCCCTCTCAGATGCTTCCACTGCACAGCAGGATGCTGCTTTTAGGAAGGAAAACACAGCGTTGCATTGAGGTTACTTCAGACCAATTCCCATCAGGAGAAAAGCATGGCTAGCTGCAAGGGGCTCAGTGCATTGGATGGTGATGGCATTCTGGTGGCTCCCCGTAGCTGCCCAGGTTAGGTGCACAGCAGCTTTCCCAGCTCATGTGGGGTTTGGCTTTGTTCCTTAGCAGATGTTTTGCTCTTGTCGTATCAGCAAATGACCTCAGTATGGAAAAAAGTCCCCTCGGAAATTTCATCCTAAAGGAATGCAGTGTTGGAGGTAAATGATCCGGAGGGCAACAACTCGCTGGAGGTGCTGCTGCTTGGAGGGGTCGGACATTGCCATGGTCCTTCCAGCCTCAGCCACACTCTGTTCATTGATTCAGAAGCCCAAAGCTGATCGTCAGACATATATCTTTATATACTCCTTACACACGCCCCCGTATAATTATTTGTAGATATGTATTTAATTAGACACAGAAATGAGGGCCAAAAGGCGCTCTATAAACAAGCTGCGCAATTAACTCTTTGTCTTCCAGAATGAACAGCTCAAAAAGGAGCGTGCCCCAACATCATTAGATCCAACCTCCAGTTGCAGTAACTCCACAACGTGCTGTCCTTACACACGTCTCACACAGCCTGGTGCAAAGCAAACCCAAAACAGAGGGCAGCACCTCCAACCCCACATTTGATTTGATTCTATGATTTCAGCCCCAGATCACGCCTTAGTTTCCCAGGAACTGAGAGCAGACAGGGCAGCACGCTCCTCCTCCCCCTGCATGGCAAACAGTGAAAGAGAACCCTGACCTATTTCTCCTAAGACTTCAAGCTGATTGCAAAGTAAAGGTGAAAACAACTCCAGCATTGCATCCGGCAACCCCTGCCCAAACTGCAGCTGTTGCTGCAAGCTTCACTTCCCAGCTTCACAGCTTCACTCGTGTTGCCCCCATCACAGCATTCAGCAGGGTGAAGGTGCAAAACAATGGGGCGAGCTGAAAATGAGCCTCGTGCCCCAGGAGCACAGCCAAGCCCCGATGTAACAGGGAGAAGGAAAACGGCATGGGAGTAAGAACAGGCAGAAATATCCTAACTATACTGTTTTGGTAGCTGTTAAATCACAAAGGTGTCCATCACTCCCTCAGCAGCTCTCAGACATGATCCGCCGCCGGATTAACATGCTGCCACCTTTAGAAAGAAATCAGCCTTTCCCCACCAGCACAGGGAGAGAGAGCTGAACGGCAGCCAACTTCAGGAGAAGCCATTTCACAGAGGGGGATTTGGGGCTGGTTTTCTCCCTGGCATTGATTTGCTGCCTGCGTCGGCATGATTTGGAGGATGAAGCAAAGGTGCTTTTACATTTCCCTTCCGGCTCTGCAGGTTGACCACAAGCACCCACAACAGCAAAGCACCCACCCAGTGCCAGGTCCCACACAGAGGTTGGATTTGTAAAGTGAATTTGAGCTTTTTTCCAGTAGCACTGCAGCTGTAAGAGGGCTGGGAGCAATGGGATGCTCTGATGGAAAGAGCTGCAAGCAGGATGAGGTCTGGGGGGCGTCATCCCACGAGGTAGTGAGACGCTGTGCCCCAATGTGGGAGAAGCGTCAGCAGGCTCCATGCTCACCCCATCCCCAAGCACATGGGGAGTCAGGCTGCATGCATGGGGAGTTGCTGTCCTCCCCACAGCCGCTTCCCTTATTTGGTGCTCAGGAGCTTGGATCCTGTACGGTTTCCAAGAAGTTGCCATGGCGATGAAATGCAACCCACAATGATGTTTTTCTGGCTCCTCGCCCCTTTCTCCTCCTCTCTCTGTCCCCTTTCCTGAACCCAGCCTGGGTTTAGTACTGGGCTGGGCTCCATGCCCTGCTGCACCAGCTCACTGGGTTGCCCCAAATGCGGCAGGACTGAGGCCAAACAACTCATAACATGCCACAGAGGAGACACCTCCCCTGCAGCATCACTGGAGCCAATGCTCAAGGGGCTGTGATGATCCCATCCCTTGGCAGGGAGTGCCTCAGTCTTCCAGCACAGTACAGAAAAAAGCATCATTTCATCTAATTATTTCTGCTCCTACTGATTAAGGTAACTTTATCTGGTGGAGTGGTGGAAACTTGAATCAAAGAGACACCACACACAGCTTTGCATGAAGACGTCACTGTGCTGTGGACCAGAAAACTGAGGCTCAGCGGAGCCCCAAGATGGTTTTCCCTCCCTGACAGCAGCAGCCCCACAGAGGAGCCCAGCACCCAGTCCCTGCAAAGGTCGGATGGCCGCAGAGCTGCGTCAGTTCTCAGCCCCAGCAAAGGACAAGCGAAGCCTTGGGGTCACTTTCCCAATCAGTGGGATTCTCCCCCACTCTGGCCATGTGGGAGCTTGGCAGGAACAAGTGAGTCACAGCCGGCCCCAGTTTTTACCATTTATAGTCAAAGCCAGCACGAAGCCATCGCTGGGTCCCTGGAGAGCGCAGCTCCAGCCCCCAGAGCTCCCAGCCCGTCCCAGGCCTTTACTATTTTCCTTTCATTTCCATTATCTCTGGGGTCATCTCCAACAGGGTAACTGGAGCCCGATGGAATTTCATCCTACTTCTGCCGAAAAGGCCCCTTGAGCGGTCAGCACCTCTTCCCAGCCCCCTGGGAACACATGGCTTTGGGACAGCACGTGCAGGGCTGGTGCCAGGAGACTGAGCGTGCCCTGCTGGTTTGGGGAAGGATATGGACTGGGAGCAATGCTCCCCAAGAAAGAGGCAAGGGACCAGGATGCTGTGTCTCTCCAGGGTTACCTGCGGAGTTGGGGGCTCTACCTTCCTCTTCTTCTTCTGGTTCTGCTTGTTTGTCCTCGGGTAGACTATCAGCATCTCCAGCCACCTGTGAGCAAAGAAGAGCAGCAGGTGAGATGTGCGCTGACAAGAGCAGGCAGGAGAGGAGAGATGCTCACTCCCCGGTGTGGGATGTAATCAGTGGGGCACCATGCACCCCAAAGGTGCTCCCTGCACTGCAGGAGCTCTGATCCCATCACCAGGGAGACACGGCCCCATGCACTCCAGGACAGGATGCCCATAAGCCAGCCCTTTGCTTCGTCCAGAAACAGCCAGGGAGCAGCAGCCCCCATCTCAAACCCCCACACCCAGAGGTTGGTAATTGGGCTGTCAGTATTACCCTGAGCTAGAGCTCAGCATGCAGAGGAACTCAGCACTCTGAGCTGGGCTGGGGCACCACCATACCCAGCAACTATACCAGACCTGGGGAAAAAGCAACTTGCAGAGCAGGGCAGGAGGGGAGGAAGGACAGGGAACAACTCCAGGCTGCTTTGGCTCAACACCACTCAATGCAAGAGAGAGGTCACGGCCGAGGGTGGCACCAGGCAGGGATTCAAGGATCCTGAAAGCCAGCCGAGAGCTCCGGAGAGACCAGAGGGCCTTCTCCCTCCAGAGCTGCTAACGCCAGCACGCTGCACACAATGCACTTTTGTCTGAGAAAGAGCAGCATGAACTCGGCACTGTGAAGCCCATCCCGCACATGAGCCTCTCACTCAAGGCACCCTCCCATGCCTTCCCACAGCTGCTCCTGCATCTCAGAGAGCTCAGAGAGGATCTGCAGCGCTGGGAAATGCTTGTGCTTCAGACTTCCGTGCTTAGCCCTCCTGTTCCCCCCACTTCGCACGCTGCTGCTGTAAAGCGCTTTGAGATGACCACATCAAGTGGGTTTTGGTTAAGCAATAAATGCCAGAAGCATGCAACAAACGTAAAACAAATTCTCCCCGAGCTGGGGAAATCTTCCTGTCGTGCTGCAACTGCAAACGAAACCCGTCTGGCTTGAGCCCAGAGCGGGACTGCTTGGGGATGATTAATGCTTGCAGTCAGGAGCAAACGCGCTGCTTCAAAATCTAATGCCGGGCCAATGAGCAATAAATCAGCCCCACCTTGCTCTGCAATGCTGCTTCCTCACACTGCTGGCAGGACGGGAACAAAGGCTGAGCTGTGAATGGGAGCGTGAGGAGATGGAGAACACAGCAGGGCATGAGGGACCATATTTTGGGGTATAATCATTGCACCCACCCTGCCAGCCCCCCTCTGGTGTCACCATCACTCATGGGTCTCAGAGGAGTAGGGAAATTTTGTCCCATGACAACATTTATCCAAGTGAAAGCCCAAGTTCTTGCCAGAGAAATGCCTATTTACTAAAATGGGGGAGTCACAATCAAGGAAAGTGCTCGGAAATAGAAAGTGTTCCAATGGGATGTACCAGCTCTGCTGGTGCCAGGCTGGGAAGCACAGAGGAGGTACCATGCATCATGGAAGATGGTGTCTGCGGATGCTTCTAGATCAGCATCCAGAACATCCAGCACTTGGGAGCTGGAGAATCTACTGCCATGTGCTCATTTTAAGTGGTCTAAAGTGACCTAGGAACAGTGGTCTTCAGAAGCAGTGAGCAGCTTGGGAGCTCTAAGATCTGAAGCTCTTCCAGCAGTGGCTGAGCCTCCTCAGTCACTGGCTCTGCAAGGTGCACATGGCAGATGTTGGAAAGCCTCACGGCACAGCATAAAGGAAGGACTTAAATCATCCACTCAAGCCACTGCTCATGCTCACCCCATGAATCTAGCAGCTCAGGGCTTGCTAGCACTCCTGCCCTGCTGCAGGTGGAAGGGACCTGCCAGGCCAGGGAGCAGGAAGGGGAAACAAAAGCCAACCTTGCCAAAAAGGAGGAGAAGAAGAGGGGAGCTGAGAGCCAGGCAGCACTGACAGCCCTGGGTCTGCCTGCACTCACCCACTGATGATCTCCTTGTTCTCAGCCCGGATGAAGTGCTCTTTCTCTGGCGTTAGGATGCATAAGGAGAATTTCTGCCCTGTGCGGCTCTCCCCATCCACCACGTCCGTGCACTGGTTCATGTTGATGGTGCCCTGTGGGAGGGTCGTAGGCTGCAAGGGAAAGGAGAAAGGAGATACGTGAGGAGATAGGAGCAGATGGGCACAGTGCCTTAAACCTCTCCTGGTGGACACCAGGATCCTACACGCCCAGTGCTCTGTCCACAAGCAGAGCTCTGCCCACTTTAGTTAGTGAAACATGAAGATTGGGAGCATCTCCCCCAGCCAGCCACTGGAATGCTCTGCAGGGACATGGCATGGAGGGGACCATGGTTCAGAAAGCACAGTGTCACCTCCTGGTCCCCTTGCCCCAAGGGGATGAAGTTAAGCAAGATGAATGGTGGCCTCCCCAGCCTGAGGGGACACAGAGGGACTTAGATCAGTGTCACTGCTGACAAGAGCTGACAGGTCCATCTGGAGCAGCACCAGCTCATCCGATTTACAGTGGCAATGCCACATCCCTGCTGTCCCCATCCCCAGCCCGCTGTGCCCTGCTGCCAGATATGGTGACGTGGGGGTCCCCCCCACTACAGCAGCTCTTTGCAGGTGAGCATGAGCCCCAGACAAGTTGGGCAGTGGGACCCCTCTGAGTTGCACATGGCACGAAAGGGGCACCCCACACAGCCCCACGACCACCTCTATGCCCCAGCAAAGCCTCCTCTCGTCCTCCAGATGGCCAGGACAACAGGGAGACGAGTTTTTGGCAGATGCTGGTAAGATTTTTACCATGGAAACAGGCTCCAGCAAACCACCTCCAAGAGCTGTGTGAAAAGAAGAGGTGACCAGGAGAGCTGCAACAGCCCCATCCCACAACCCAGGGAATTCAGCTGGTCTCACTGAGACCCCCGCCCTAGTTTGTCCACCTGCAGATATAGGAAATATCCCTGTTTCACCAGGAAAAAGGCTTTTCCCATGGCTGTGTCCCCAGATGGGTCAAGGAGGGAGAGTGAGCACCCCATGCAGGGAGCTGTGGTGCTGGGGTGCCCTCATGCTGGTATGCCAGTGGGACCAACCTTACATCTGGGACATCAAAACCTCTTTTTGGTTGTGAAAACCAACGTCAACATCCACAAATCCTGCAGGGGGAAGGGGAAGAAAAGCCGAGAGCAGCCCAGAAGGTCTCCAGCTCAGCCCCCCCTGCTCACTGTCACGGGAAGTCAACTCCTAAGAGGATTTTTTGTCTTAGACAACAAAAATAAAACCCTGCTTTCCGGTAGCTATAAAAACCCTACGGAAAAACTTTCTCCCAGCTCCAAGTGGAGTCTTAGAAACGTTTTTGTCTCCCTTGCCTTCAGCTGTGCCAAGACCTCCAGGACCATGAACTCTGCACGGCCGTGTGGGTCCAACCCCTTCCCCACCCACAACCACAGGGAACACAGCCAGGACAGGGGGGAAAAGGGGCTGGGGTTGGCTCTAGGAGGCACCCCTGCACCTCACAGCTCTGGGCAGGAGATGGAACCTGACAGACGAGCAGCCTGGTTCGCTTGGGATTTAAATTCCTTTACATCTATTTATTTCTTACTTTGCTGCCGACACGGGCACTCTGAAACCAAGCAAGATGCAAATGCTGCAAGGTGGAAGCATGCACCAAAGGAAATGACACCAAGAGCACGGTCAGGATGCGGCCCCCTGGGCAAAGACAGAGCTCTACTGCAATACGCAGGGAGAACCTGAAAGGAAGCCCTAAATTCTGTGCCATGGGGAGCAAACCCATGAGGCTTTGCACTCTGCTCATGTATCCACTGGAACTAGCGATGCTCAGAGCCAGACCATGCCCAGCATGGCAAACCTGTGTACCTCACACTCCCTACCTCTTTCCTATGGTGTGTGAGGAATGAACGCAGAGGAGAACACAACAGAAAGGAGAGAAAGAGGGAGCAGAAACCTCTTAGAAGCCCTGCAGAAGAAATCTCAGCCTTGAGGGCACAGTGTCCGTGCCCACACCATGTTCCCGGGCCGTTACACAACGTCAACTTGGTGAAATCTGGAACATAACCTTTAAAGAAAGGCAATGGGGCAGGGGGAGGAGGAAACCAAACAAAAGGGACATTTTACTTTCTGCCAAGAACCAGGAGGGAAAAAAAAAAAAGAGAGAGAGAAAAAGAAAGAAAGAAAAAAACCCACCATTTGTCTATCTCGCATGGCAGGCTGGTTGCCTTGGCACCAGGGTCTGGCCGGCCTGGAGGGAAGATGGGGGCTGATTGCTCCCCATGGTTCTGCTCCTCTGTGAGGGCCCCAGTGCAGCACAGGCAGGGCTCTGGTGTGGCTTTGCCCTGCTCAGGCTTCCAACACTGCCCCAGATTAGCAGTAAGTTGGGCACGCCTAAGGAAGAGCATCCAGGCTGCCTCCATAAATGCTTCTTGACAAATGTTAATTCTCTGAGCTAAAATATTCACGAGGGTGGCTGCCGAGGAGCAGGTTGCTCATCCACAGTGCTCTTAAGTGCTCTGCAAAGGGAGCTGCTAAAAGCATTGCCTGTCCCTGGTGCTCAGCCCCATGCTCAGGATGGGAAGTGAGCACTGCAGGCTTCCTGCCACTAGGCACAGAGCTATCAATGCAGCCACAATGCAAGCGGAGTTCTGCTGCGGGAGGATTTTATTACACTTATAGATCATCCAGCAGGCAGAGAATCCTGGATTTACACCAAGGCAGATGAAAATGACCTCTCCAAGCTCTTCACAGGACACATGGGAGCAGCCATCCGTCAAAAGAGAGCAAAGGTTGTGCTCTCCCTCCTGCACCTCCCTGTGCCCAGGAGCGCTGCCCATCCTCTGCAGCTCCCAGCCATGCACCACTCCAGCAGGTGGGCAGGTATGTGCCTTCAGCCACCTAAGCACACCTTTTTCAACTGCAGCCCACCCTGCAATGAAATATTGCTCATAGAAGCTGCTGAGAAACCTCCAGTAGGCTCAGACCTCTGAAGTCACCCCCTCAAGGAACGTGCTCAAAGCTCAGAGATGAGTGTGCAAGCCCTGTGCACGCGTGTCCCCCCACACCAGGCTCCTGTACAACACTCCCAAACCTTCACCAGGAGATGAAACAATTTCAGCTCTGCTTTCACCAGGCGGAAAGAATTTTCTTCCTCCCCCCGCAACCCCGGAGCAGTTTGGGGAGGGGGCACAGCACAGGGATTGGGCAGGAGAGTTCAGCCAGGGGCCACTTCTCCATAGAACCGGTGTTTACGTCCACCGACAGCGAGTCTAAACACAGAGCAAGGCCATGAGCCGGCTGTGAGCACCCTCGGGCTCCTCACCCACCCGGTGCCATGCACCGACCCTGCAGGCACCCAGACAGAGTGCTGGGGACCACACATCCCCTCCACATCCCCATCCCCAGTGGGCGCCTGCCTGGGGAGCGAGTGCCGGAGCGAAGTGGGAGGCTGGAGCTGGCTTGTCCTGGCCTTATAAGGCGATTCTTGAGCTGTGCATGCAGCTCCCAGCTGCTCCCCACCCCAAAGCGGGGTCTGGAGCTGGCAGCCAACTCCTCGCCTGCCTCCTTCCTGTTAACCTCTTTCCTGCTGAAGAGTCTCTGAAGGGTCGTGTATGGCTGGGATGGCCGTACTCTGTACCTGCAGGTGAGGACACAAGTGTCAGCACGAGAAGGGATGGTCGGTGAACGCCCCTTACCCACCTGGGATGGTCACCAGGTGGTTACCCATGTGCATCTCCATCTCCAACCCTGCTGGAAGGGAAGGACAGAAGATGCAGAGAGCATCGGCATCACGCTGAGGACACAAGAACAGTCCCAGTTGGGTTGTGGGTTGAGTGGAGGCTCTGAGCTTCCTGCAGTGGCCTTTCATGAACCAGAACTTCACAGAGCAAACCAAACTGTGGTCAAACTCCCCATCCAACAGCCCTGCCAACACAATCCCATCTTTATGCCCCGCTCCCCTTATGACACTGATATACGATGAGGGCAACCAGAGTTTCAAATGCAAAATGTCCTCCCCTCTCTTACAAGAAGGACTGGGGGAGGGCAGGAAGGATACCAATCTGACCCCATCTGTGTGCAGCTGCCAGCATGGCATCTCCCTGCAGCACAGGCACCCAGTCAAAAGGGAGGGAACTATCTGTGGTATTCAATGTGTTGTCACAGCAATCAGCCTGACAACAAAAACCCAGGGAGATCGCTCCCCAGGACCCAACAACACGGCAGGGGGTGAGGAGCTTGGAAGAGAGGAACGCAGCTGTTTTGGGGGTGGGAGGGAAAGGTGGATTCCATCTGCATTTGGCAAACCATGCTTTAAATTGTACAGTTCCACACTGGCCACATCAAGTCCACCATGAGGGAACAGCGGGCTACCAGATGGGAGCTTCAGGTTGCCATGACAGGGCCATGAGAGATGAAGGGCCATGAGGAAGCTGCAGGCTGCTGCTAAGATGGACAGGAGCCCTAGCAAGCACCCAGAAGTGGAAAAACTGGAAAGGGCCCATTGCTTTGCTCAGGATCCTTAAGGAAGCTACAAAAAGGTGCAAGAGGCACTTCACTGAAAAGTGCTTCACTTGCTGGGAAACAGAAACAACCCAGGTGAAGCTTGCTTGCTGCTTGGTTTTGGAGCCAGCCTGATTGCCAAGCAGGAAAATCACTGCAGCTGGTGTAGGCTCCAGTGTCATTCAGAGCCACAAGTACTGCTGGAATGTTTCCCAACGTCTTCTTCTAGTAGCACTCCCACCATGGCCTAAAGGCTCTTGAGATGCCACCAGGCAGCATGGGGACGTGCTGAAGCACACGGACCAGTCTGAGACAGCCAGCCACAGCAGTGACAGGACGAGGGGAAGCTCAGGCAGGAGGAGAGACGAGTTCTGAGGTTGGCCATGCAGGGATCCAGCCCCCAGGGCCACATCTCTCCTTGGGACGTGGCCACAAGGCTCTGTAGGTATCTCATCACAAGGACAGACATGCAGAAACCTGGCACCAGCCCTACACGCCTCACCAGCCACACAACACATCATTTCCCCCAAACCCTCATCTTCACCAAGCACCATCAGTACATGAGCATCACCGATTGCAAACAAGGCTAAAACAGCCCCTAGAGATTAACGGCCCCAGATCTACTGGAAGCTGAAGCAGCTCCCACAGGCACAGATGCTCCAGTGGAAGTTGTTGAATCCTGCCAAATTAGCCTGGAAACCTCATTACTCCCCAGCGCTTTTCTTATGAGCTCTGCAGAACTTCCTGCTGGGCTGGGAATACCACAGGGCTGGGCTCCCAGGGCTCGGGGGGTCTCCAGCTGGAGATGGAAAGTGGGAGTGGGTCAAAGAGCTGAGAAGTGATCCGGTGCTGGTGCAGGGAAGGGGCATGAGCCCAGGGAGGCTTCTCCAATCCCCCTGCCTCAGCCTGCACACCACATTAACAGCCGTGAAAGCAAAAAGTCCTCTTCCTGCACACATCTGCTCAGTCCATAATCCTCGTTGTCCCTCCCCTAATGGGAAAGCAGCCAGAAAAGCAAACTAAACCCCTAATTATATCCCAGTAGCTCCCCAGCACCCTGGCAAACTTTACTGATGGAGCTGCAACAGGGCTGATGAAATGAGGAGGAAAGGGCTGAGGCTCTCCATAATCCCACCCTTTCTCCCCAGCTGCAGCATCACAAAAGGGGGAAATCCTGCACAAGTGGAAGGTGCTCGAGACATATCCAAAATCCATAGCGTGCCAGGGACCCCGCCATCAACGTGGCAAAGGGAACACTGAACTGTCAGCACTTGGGGACCCAGCGGGGAGCAGAGGCAACCACAGGGTGCAGTCCATGGCCTCCAGGCAATGCATGGCCATGAAATACCCCCAGAAGCCCAGCAGAGAGGTGGTAAAGTGCAAGGCATGGTGCTGTACATGCAGGCAAAGAACACAGATCCTGCTGGAAGGAGGTGAGGGGTGACGCTGGGGCTGTGCACGTGATTACCTGCAGTAATTATACCTTGCAGCACGTCTAGCCAGCTGCTCTGTCGTCCTGCCTGTCTGCAGCCGGACAAGCAATTGCAGGGAAGAGTCCTTTCTGCAGCTTTGAATGGACAGAGCATAACAGAAAGATCTTGCAGAATATTTAACAGCAAAACTACGTTCACACAACCACCATGCCTGGCGTGTACAAGCAGCGTTTTGGTTTTTTTTCCAGCCCTACCTATGCTGCATCCTACAATAACTCAGGCAGCAAGAAGAGTCGTACACCCTGCTTGGGAACTCTCATCTTTCCTCAGAAATGCCTCCAACAGCACCGAGCAGCAGAGGAAGACCTCAGCAAAAGCCCTGTGCTGGGTAATGCTGAGCAAAGCTGCTTCCTAAACCTCACCAAGACCTCAGCTCGTCTCCACACAAGTTTTAACCTGACCACACGTCCCTTCTACACAGACTCCGATGAATAATGCATGGCCAGGCTAAACCAGAAATCTCATATTCACTAATCGTTACCATAACAGAGAAACGAGGGCTGCAAATAAGTGATTTATTAACCCCAAACAGTGCTGCTGCTTCAACAGAGCGCACACCTCAACTCCAAACCCAAGAGAGGAAAGTTTGCTCCTGACCCACAGCTCGGCTCTGCTGAGCCCCCCACTCTCACCACACTTCTCCACCCCCAGGAGCGAGGCTGGGGCAGCCTTCCTCCTCCTCTTCCTCCTCGGGGGCCACCACAAGGATGAATGGCAGTGGGAAGCCCACACCCCCACGCTTGCCCGCAGCTCTGGCCGCTTTCTCAGGCATTCCAAAATTTGGCTGGAGCCTCTTTTCACAGCGCTCCCCCCCCCCCCCCCCCTCCGTCCCTACCCCGAACCCTCAGCTGGACGCCGGCCTAATTGACTATTTATTTATTTCTGCATTTTCCCAGCTCTCTGCACACATTGGTGCAGGGTGGGGGGGGGGACGCTGAGGCTGGATCCCAAAGCAAACCCCCCCCATCCTCCAAAAAAAAAACACCCCAAAAACCACAGAGGCACGGGGTAGGCCCCCCATCCCAAAGTTCCCTGGAGGATGAGAGGAAGTCAGGAAGGGGGGTTGGGAGCACCACTTGGGGGGGGGGGGGGCAGGAAAGGGGGATGCCGGGGGCACTGCCCACCCTTTTGCTTTGTGCACACACGCTCAGGGAAATTAAAAATAGCTGTGTCCAAAGAGTGGCTGCGAGCCCCACAAAGAGCGTGTTGAGCAGAGGCAGCTGCAAGCTATTTGCTGCCCCTGGTAATCAGCAGCTCAGCTTGCAAAGCCCTCCCACCCCACACACACACCCCCCCCAGCCCCTGCCTCCCCTGCCAGAAGCTGCTGCTGCCTCTCTCCAACCCACATGTCATGTCAGCAGGCACTGAATGCAGGATCTCTTCGGAAAAGAAATGATTGTAATAATAACAACAGAGCTTGCTTTGATTTTCAGAGCAGCTTTGCCTTGTAGAGACACATCTCAGAGTCACACAGCTGGCTGTGTCCCACTGGAGCAGGTCAGGGTGCCCCATGCCACTGGCAGAGACGGATGCTCACTGGGGATAGGGGTGTGATGGCTGCTGGGTGCCACGTCTCCGAGGGAGTCCTTCAATGCAATGGGAAAACAGGTGCTTGAGCCCAGAGCATCCTGGTGGTCCTCGAGGACCTCAGCTGATGGCCCTGGTGGAGCTGGAGGAATTACAGTAGCCCTGCAGTATGACCAGCTGGCCCAGGGCTGCTTCACAGCCTATGCATTCCATAGCACCAAACAGCAGTGGGACAAAAACATGCTGCCACCACTTCTTCCAGTCATACTTTTCCCCCAGTAAGTTGCTTCATTAAAAAGTGAGCTGACAGGGCTTTAAATGTAGCTTTGTTTGGGAAGGCACTAAAATGCACCTTCCCAAAGGCTTCCCAGTTTGTTTCCCCGCTGCCATCCAACAACAAAACAAACATCTGATGCAACTGCCCGCAGTAAACCCCAGCGCTCCCATCTGCTGCCTGTCCCCAGTGCGGTGGGACCAGACCAAGGCCAGGTCAGAAGCCAGCAGGTATGCAAGGGGTGGGGACACGTGAGGGTAATTGTGTGCTCAGCAATTAGCTGTGTCATTTCACCATCAGCACTGATATCTTCCCTGCTAAATGCCACCAGAGGTGGGTTTGATTTCTGCACTGACATTTAGCAGCACATCACGCTTTGTCTTCCACCCAGCTCCTGCTGTCAGGCTGCAGGCCATGGTGTGAAGCCCCGACTGCCCAAAGTCACGGAGAAGAAACCCCAGCTCCGCTCAGTGCCCATATCACTCCATCTCCCATAAACTACACACAGGGGTTTTAAAACCAAGCCCTTTTCCCTTGCTGCTCCTGCACGTCTCTTCTAAATGAACTGGTTTGCTGGCTCTCAAGAGACAGAGGAGCAGAACAAAAAGTAAAAAGGACAAAGCCACTTAAAGCTGGGCTGCCTTCTCATCCTCAAAGCCATTCCAGCTTAGCAGCCAGCTCTGCAGAAGACAATAAGCGCCACATTGTTTCCAGGAAGGAAGCACCTGGGCCAGGTCATCAAAGCTGTGAGCTAATGAGGAGGTCACTGGCTGCTTCCTGCTCTCCCAGCTCCACATTTCTGCTAACTCTCCAAATCTCCCACCTCTTTGCTTGGTCCCAGCTTGGGCCTTGCTTCAGCACTGCCCTGGGCAATGAGTTCCCAGGGCTCCTGGTAGCAACCAGGTTTTTCTCCCAAAAAGCAATGCTGGGCATTAAACATTCACCAAAGGCCTCTGAGCTCTGCTAGGACCACCACACTTCTCTACACCTCCTGCAGAGCCATCACAAGAATCATACAGAATGACTGGCTTAAAAGGGACCTTAAAGCTCATCCAGTTCCAACCATGGGCTGGCTGCCCCCACCAGCCAGGCTGCCCAGAGCCCCATCCATGGCCATGGGCACCTCCAGGGACAGGCACCCCCCGCTCTGAGCAGCAGTGCCTCATGCGCTCACAAGGCTGCTCTTCATCCCTTGCATCCCAACATCACTGATCCCTCCCTTTCCCAACAATCCTGGAGGAGAACAGATTGCTCCTGCTGGATCTTCCTAACACTTCCCCCATTCCTAATGCAACCCTTTACACATAAGCACTCAGCATCCCATGCAAATCCTCCCTACACGGCACCTCCCTCCCCCTCCAACAAACGCATTATTTCCCTTTCTCTTCCCACCACCGCTGCCCATCTCGCAGCTGCTCCGCTCCTCTCCCTTTTCGTCTCAGCTCGTTGAAACCCGAGACGTGCTTTGATTCCAGCCAAAAGCTCTTCATGCCGAACAGAAACTGAAAGTCTCCAAGATCTGGCGAGCAGAGGAGGCAGCAGCAGCAGCAAAGCCGGGTCTGCGGGGAGAAAAGCCACTCGCAAGGGGAGCACGGGCTCACCCAACCCTGAGTTCCCTGGTGGAGGGGGGGCAGGGCGAGCCTGGAACAGCTTCAATGGCAACAAAATAAAACGGGTGGAAAAAAAAAGTAAGGATGGAGGGGCCAGGATGTAGAAGGTTCGTTTTTTAATCCCTGCCAATGAATTTCCATTCCGTGCCAAGACTGAAGTAAAGCGCTTTGATCTAACGAGGAGGAAAAAAAAAACACACACGCAGACTCTCTTGGCTTCTCAGAACATTGGTGACAAAGGAGGGAGCGAGGACAGAACTGGACGTGGTACAGATCTGCTGAGGGTGACATTTCTAAATGTGCCCCTTCTGACAAAAGAATAACTGGGGGTGGGGGGGGAGGTGGTGGATTAGGAAATAATGATTACACACGGCTACGCATCACCCTGCTTGGACATCCCTCCTGCTCCGGTCCCTCTCTGCCACTGGGCTGTGTTCTTCCCCCACCCACAGCTCCTGTGCAGGCTCCTGGGGGCAGGGAGCTGTGGGGCTCCAGCTGTGACCCCAATCCCTCCCATGCAGGGGATGGGAGCAGGGAACCATGTCCATCGGTCCTCCAGCCCACCCAGGAGATGCTCTCACCTCGGCATTACCCACAGCCCCAGCCAGGGGTAGGGCTGAGGCCATTGCCCACCCCGTGCTGCCTTTCCACTGCGCCATTCCCACGCAGCAGGGCTCTATTAATAGACCTATAGCTAATTATAGGCAGCAGCCACCACAACAGAAGGGGGCAAACGCTCTGCAACTGGACCACACTTGTGCTGGATGTGGTCCACTCTCCATCCCCCTGGGACAAAAGGTGCTGGGATGAGGCTGCTGGGACAGAACCATGGCATGGGTCCCTGCTCGTCCCCTCAAGCACCAGCAGAGCCTCAGGCCGGGGCAGGGCTATGGGCTGAGGGCTTCAGGATGTCTGAAACCAGAGAGGGCAAAGCACCAAAGCTCTGTACTCCTCCTGAGTGCCTCCAGAACAATGACCTTGGTGCACTTGGTTTAGCTTAATTCTTGGAGCTTCTTGGACCTTTAACTTCAAACTATGGGGAAATAATTCACAAAGGGGAAAGTGGGGAACGCAGCTCATGGATCCACGGCACAAACAACCAAGAGGCTGTTCATGGGAATGCAACCCTAAGCAAACCATGAGCAGCCAGCCTCTGCTGATGGGAGTGAGGAATGTGTGCAGGTTGGAGCAGGCTTGGCTTCCCCAGGGCTCAGCAGAGCTGGGAGCAGCCGCTGGCACGCTGCTGCACGCCAGGGCTGGAGGGGAAGGAGAAGGGTGCAGCACAGGAACTCTTTACCCCTGCCGGGTCCTGGTGAGCCCCTTGTGCACCAATGCTGGCGTACAGGGAGCATAGAGGTGGCTGCTTTTGTGGGTACATTGCAACTGCTTGGGTCAGTTGTAAAATCAGCATGCAGCAGCCAGCTGCTGCAGACTGGAAAAAGAAGGGAAAAAAAGCAAAAGAAAGAAGGAAAGAAAGAATAGAAACAGCCCTAGTCTGGCCATTGGCTCAGCAGGGGCCTGCAGTGCCAAAGCAGACTTCTGAGACCTCTCTTGCTTCCAAACCAATGCCTTCCCAACGCCCTGTCCCACTGATGGGATTCAGGCGGTATTTGGGGCTCCCAGAGCACACAGGAGGTGCTTGTGGCATCTGCCTTGCGTGCATCCCCGGGCCATCCGCAGAGCTCCCCTCAACTCCAGCAGTGAGCTGTGGGATCCAGTGTGCTGCCAGCACGGCCCTCTGCTTGCAGGGCAGCAGCTCATTAGCTGCTGACCCCAGCTCAGAACCAGATGTGCCCTTTGCTCATGGTCACAGGGAGGAAGAGGAGGCCAGCACTGCCAATGGGGAACTTAACCCCCCCCCTACCCTGCCTGCATCCCACGCCTTCCAACCCTCCTCATTTTTAATAAAGCAAAAATTGCCAAACCCACACAATTAATGTCTAACAGGTTCAGGGCAGAGCAACTCAATCCACCTCCTGGGAGGTCCCTGCCCAGCTGCCGTCCAGCTCCCAGCACGCTGCTGTGTCCCCCCCACCATGGGACCTCCAGAAACACAGTGAGTGAAATCGTTCCTGCAATGGAGATCTCTCCATGAACAAAACAGCAGCATCCCCCTGGGAAAAACTCTGGTTCTGATGTGGAGTCAGAGGCACGGGTGAGACCTCAAGGACAAACCAGCATCCCCCCACAATTTCAGCCCAAGGTGGGGGGCAGGAATGGAACTCAGTCTTTGCATCCCACATCAGATCTCTGCCCTGCACACAGTCATTCTCCATTACTCAACCATCCCTGCCTGCCGCTGCAGGGTCATAGAATCATCAAGGTTGGAAAAGACCCCTAAGATCAGGTCCAACCATTGACCCACCCCCATCACGACACCAAACCATGTCCCTCAGTGCCACATCTCCACGGTCCTGGAACACCTCCAGGGACAGTGACTCCACCATCTCCACAGGCAGCAGTTCCAACGACTGACCACCCCTTCAGAGAAGACATTTTTCCTAATATCCAACCTGAGCATCCATTGACATGGTGGGAGAGGGTCCCAAAGCCATCAGGGCCATGACACTGTCTGGGCTACCATAGGGGAACTTGCAGCACACACCAGAGCAAAGCAAACGCAGGGAAGCACCTGAGGAAGCTGATGCTCTCAATCACAAGGGACAGCAGGAGGTGACACCACTGTCACATTGAGGGTCTCATCCCAAGGGAATCAGCACCTCTCCGCATAGCTCCAGTGTTGGCAGTGCAATGCTGTCTGTCCTGGCATGGGGCACAGGCACACTGCAGGCTGGGATGCTCTGGTGCCACGGGCATTAGCAGAGCCGGCACAGGGACATGATCTGCAGAAAGGTCAGGGGGGTATTTTTATACCATGTGTCAGACCCCTGCTCCCAAGGGGAGCAGCTCCATCTCCTCCATCTATGGCCACGGTGAGGATGCTCCCTGCCCTCCTCCTGTGGTGCTCAGTGCAAGGAGCCAGCAGGGAGAGGTAACGCTCCTCTCACGCCCTTCTTGCTGTTTTTTTTTTACCCCACTTTTTTCCCTCCCAAGCAGCCCAAAGGAGCTGCATGGTGCTCCCCCAGCCCTCAGCCCACTCTCCAGTGACAGCCTTCTGCACCACGGGGACATGAGAGCACAGCAATGGGGCTGTGGCACTGCCTGCTGCTCCTGCCCAGGGGCAGCAGTACCATGGGCAGTCATCATGGGATGCAATACAGCAAAAAAAGCCCACAAACATCACATTTCCCAACTCTCTCAAGGCATTTCTCCACGCAGCACACTGTGCTTTGTTTGTAGGACACCGAACAGCAGCCCAGCACAGGTTGTTGTGACACCAGAAACGCATCAAAAGCCTCCGCAGCTCTGAATGGAGATGTTTAAATTATTTATCGGACTTGGAGCAACCCCAAGAAAGAATACAAACAAACAAACAACAGAAGGCAATGCTCTGGAGAAACACGCTGCACTCCTACACCCCATCCCACATGCATGCACACCCTGAACTCCGGTGCACCCAGCTCCACGAGCCTCTCACCCAGCTGCATCCCAACACATGGGATCAGGCTGAGCTATGCAAAACCCCATGCAACCTGCAGCATGCTTCATTTTCATTTTGTCAATAGACAGCCGCAGGTGGGCACAGCAGGGCTGACCCCCCCCCCAGGCTCAGCAGCCCACTTGGCAGCTTGCAATGGATGGGAGAGCTGCTTTCCTTCCTCCCTCCCTCTTTTTGCTCCCAGAGCAGTGCGGGCGGACACAGCTCCCAGGAAGGATGAGCAGCACGAAGGCGTTCCACGTTCCGCCTGACCTACTTTACACCAGCACCACACACAGCCTCCTCCCCAGGCACAGCTACAGCGATCCTCCACTATCAAACCCTCCCTGGCACCAAGGAGCAGGATGGGAAGGAGCTGGGGTGGACCTGGGGGTCAGCACTCCCCACCAGTACCAGGTCTGTCAGCAGCACAATCCCACTGCTGGTTTATACCAACGCTGAGCTTTCCCCAGTGCCCTCCAGCAGGTGAGCTTGGCCATCCAGCTCCATGGGACACCACAGGACAACAGCCTGGTGCAATGCTCCAGGAGCAGCACCACCACTGCCAGTCCCCATCAGCAGCAACGCCGTGGCCACGCAGCACTCACCATCTCGTCGAGGGCGTAGCGCAGCAACCCGTGCTCGTAGAGGATGAAGAACCGGCGCTGCCATTTCTGCAAGAGAAGACAGCAAAGGGAGTTACAACAACAGCCCACAAAGCTGGAGCCACAATGCAGGACATCCCCCAGCAGAGCTCCGACATGATGCAGAGCCCCCCCAGGCCTCTCTCAGCACAGCGATGTGCAACCAGATCGGAGCCCTGATCTAGCTGGAAAGGGCCTTTCTGTGCATGCCAGGCTGTTTGCAGCCCAGAGCAAAAACTGGTTGAGCAGGCTGAAATTTGAAGGGGGGGAAAAAAAAAGTCACAGATTCATAGCCCCAGTGCAGCAATTCTTATCTCTCTTTTTCTCAGCCCTTTGGGCAAAGTCCAAGGTGCTCAGGGACAGCAAAACCACTGAGGATCCAGTGAACCACAATGTCCCCGTGAGCTGTGACTCCCAATAATGCCCACATACCCTGGGCTGCATGGGGGCAGAGGTTTTTACTGGTGGCAGTAATGGGAACCTCTGGCTGCTGGACAGGGCAGGGACACAGGGGATGCTCCAACCCTGCTCACATGGTTGCAGTGCTGCAAGGCTTGAGCTCTATCAGCAACCCGGATTATCAAGGCACCAAAACACAACAGCAGCCAACAGTAACATCGAACTGCCTGAACAGAGCAGGTTCTGCGGTGCCCCAGCCCAGCAAACTGCACACCCAGCAGAAAGAACCCTGCAGCAGGAAACCTCCCTGGCTTGCACAAGGGGATGGGTGCAGCGTCACCGCCCTGCTCCATCCCACCCCCCAGCACCCACGGGGTGTCCCTTACCCGAGAGCGATGGACAGGATTGTCAAAGTCCGTTCCTTCGGGGGCCAGCAACAGCCAGCCACCGTAAATGGGTTTGGCCTGAAAGGAAAGAGCAGAGAGGGATCAGCTGGAGCTGCCACACCGGGAAGGGGCCAAGAAGTCCATACTCCCACCACCCCTTGATACACTGGTGAAGCTATCTGCTTTCATTCTTCTCCTTTTTATTAATCATTTTTTTCCACTTAAAACGGTGTCCAATGCAGCACCTCCCCGAGTTCCCTCCTGCCAGCTGCTGGTTTTGTAATGCTAAAGAAAATAAATAAAGAAATAAATAAATAAAGTTTCCCCTCTGGAAAAATCCCTGAGAACAATAGAAGAAACCGCCTAGGCACCAAAAACTGGCAAATGCATGGAGCACCCAGCAAGCAAAATGAGAACAAACCCAAGCGATCCTTTCACTCCTTGTAAAGTGGGAAGAAATAACACAATCCCTTATAGCCCACTGCCCCTTTTGGGGTGGCATCTCCCGGAGCATCACCTGCACTGAACGGCCCTGATGGCACCGCTGCCCCCAGCACTGCAGGGATTCTGGGACCCCACACCACCTCCCACCCACGCTGCCCCACAGCACAGCCCCACCCGGCAGTGCTGTGACAGCACCCAGCCCTGTGCCCACGCCGGGACTTTGGAGCAGGGAAAGAATAAAAAGCAAAATTGCGAAATATCGAGTAACCTGGGGTGATTCTGGGCTTGTAGGAATGGGGCACGGGGGCACCGAGCTCCCCATGAAAAGCACACATGTTGAGTCCATTCTGGAGGTACCGTCATGGCCAGGAAGGAGGAATAGGATGGAGGAGGCAGCACACGGTGTCCCCAATACCACCACCAAAGCACAGAGCCCTCCTCTGCCCCTCAGAGCCTCCCCCACTGTACCAGACCTCATACACAGGGATTAAATGACCCCATATCACCATCACTGGGGTCAGAACCCCTCCTGGTCACACCCAGACCCACCTGCCCCATTTTGTCACAGCCCTCTCCAGCACCAGAAACACACAACCTTAACACAGCACGATCACAGAACCGTACTTATTTGGGCAGAAAGATCCAATTTCAGATACCAAAACCAAAACAGCCACAAGGTACAAGTTTGCACCCAGCGCGTGGGCAGCCTGGCTCTGTCCCCCCGCAGAGAAGCGCTTTTTAAAGCCAAACCCAAACAAACTGCTGCCAAAAGCGATGCCCAGAAAGGCACAAATAGAAGGATGTGAGCACAAACTGTGCCCAGAATAAATCCACTGCACCTGCATCGGGTTAAAATAAGGTCCGTGGGCACAGCTCAGAGCGAGACTCCCCTATCTGAGCGGATCCAGAGAGCAGTGCTGGAGCGATCCCGGTGTTCCTGGGATGGGCAGAAGACTAGAGCCAGTTCCTCCAGCGATGAAGCCAATGGGCCAAAGGTGCAGAAGGAGCCACTTGGCCGTGAAGAAGGGCGCAGGGATGGTGCTGTGCCGGGTGGGAACCACACAGCCCCGTGGGACCGGCAGAGCTGACTCAGGCAGCAACGCCCCAGCGTCACCGCGCTGCTTCCGGTCGCACCTCTGTGTTCGGCACACCCAGGTACCCATCCCGCCCCCGACCCGGCCTGGCCTTGATTAGCTTCACAGCCTGGCAGGGCACCCTGCTGGGGGCTGTGCTGTGCCCACCACCTGCTCTTGGGTACCCACACCCTGCTCAGCCACTGTGTCCGTCTGTCCTGGTGCTCCACGGGCACATGCAGCTCCTGAGCACAGCTCCAGGGTTGGGGTATTGCAGAACCCTCACACATCCCCAGCGCTGTGCGGCAGAGCCAGGTCACTCCTTTCCAATGGACAGCACAGGGCCCTGGAGTGGGGCCGCAAGCACGTGGCACAGGGACGTGGTTTGGTGGCACAGGGATGTGGTTTGGTGGCACAGTGGGGACGGCTCAGCAGTCAGACGTGGTGTTCTTACAAGGCTTCTCCAACGTTAATGACTCTGATTCAATTCTGTGATTCTGCGACAGCTCATGGGGCCAGACACAGGCTGGTACCATGGGGATGCTGCTGCCCCAGACAGAGCTGCACCATCAGCCCCAGCCCACACAGGTGCACACACCTCCCAAAAACCAAACAGCAGCAACAGCCTCTCTGGAGACAGAAGCAATCCCACAAGTTGGGCACCAACAGCAAGATCCTTATTTGCGGCCCCCTCTCCTTGCACAGCTCAAGGGGAGGTCACCACCACCAACCTCAAATAGGGAACCCAGGCACCTGCAGCCCTGCACAGCTCATCTGTCACCGGAGCAAATCAGAATGGGGAAGGTGTCACAGCTGAGTGTGCTGTCCTGCCCTGAGCACTGCCTGCAGGAATGGATGGGTGCTGCTTTGTGCTCTGCATGCTGCCATGGGATGCAGCAAGGACCACAGGGCCCTGCAGCACCCAGCACTCACTGCCACTTTACCCCCTGCCCCCCCCCAAGCAGCAACCCCATGAGTGAGGGCAGCCAGGTGAGCAGGCACAGACAGCAGAGAGCAGCCTGTCCCACAAAAACACATCTGCACGGCACAGCTATGGGGTGAGGGGAAGGACCCTGCAAACCTGCCCCAGGCCCACGGCCGTGCCCTGCAGCAGCCACTCCCCCAGCACAGAGCAGCAGCAGCTCCAAGTGCCGGAGCTGGGATTTATCGCTTCCTCGGGTGCCACAGCAGATAAGGAGCGGCGCCGTGCAGACCGACAGCAGTGTGTAAACGTGCAAAGGGGCCGGGGCTCCCCGGTGTAGGAGTGCAGGGCACGGGGTACCACACATTGCCCTACTCCCAAATTCCTGCCCGCAGCAGCCACGGCGGCTTTGACGTTTGCAGAGAACCTTCCATGTTCGGCCCTAACCATTACCGAATGACAGGAGGGTTTTTATAGCACGGTACAGCGGGGGCTGCTTTCCAGGAACGAGGGGGCTTCTCCTCCCACGCCAAGTAGGGAGTGGAAGTGTAAATGTGCCCTGGACACAGCACCTCCCCTACTGCCCTGCAGCAACACACAGAGCTGGGATCTGGGGTCACACAGCCCCATAGGTGCAAGGGCACGGGGGGGGGGAGGATGCACTGAGAGCAGCACACTGCACCAGTCCCACTCATCCCCTGGGACATGAACCCTCTGCCTGCACAGCTGCATCAACACAACGGCCTAAAGCAAAGCTGTGCGTGGTGCTCACGCAGCCAGCAGTGGGGCACCCGGAGCTGCCGCTTCCCGTCTGGCTGTTTGGTGTCCAGAACAGAAGGAAAGCAATAACGTCCAAAAGAGGGCCATGAAAATATCTGAACTCACTGCTGGGGATGGCGGTGGGAAAAGTCTGTGAGTGCCACAGTCCTGCTGGGAGCTCCTTGGGGTGCCTATGCCAAAAACAAGGGCAATAAAACACGGGGAGCTGGGAGGGCGTCCTCGAGTTCCTGCTCTGTGCCAGTCCTGTGCCCCCAAGGGAGAATTAAAGCGACACGCTGTGCTCTGCTCCCCTCCCACCCAGGCCAAGAGCGATGGATGCCGAGGTCAATTCCCATCATGGGGCTTCATTTTCCCCCAAGGACCACAGGAGCTGAGGGGGCTCCAGGTGCCATCACACCCTGCTAGGAAGGTGGGAAACCCCAAAGCAGGGATCACAGGGAACGGGGCAGCACCACGCACTGAGATCAGGGCTCTGGCTCACACCGGGGGCAGCACAGCAGCCCCCACCCATGTTTTCCCCTGGCACCCCATGGGGCCACCCCGCATCACACCGAACCCACACAAACAACTCGTGAACGGAGCAGGATTTGGGATTTAGAGCCCCGCAGCCTTTGAAGCCCGATTACCAGGAGCTGCAGCTAATCCAGGGCTGGGGGCTGCCCCTGCGGCACCAACCCCAACCCACCAACACCACCAAAGGTTTGCAATGGGTCACCAATGAGCAGCAGGGCTCCTGACAATGACAATGAACCCCAAAATAATAATAACAATAAATAGAAGTGGAGATGGGGAGCTGCGCTGGGGCCGTCACAACGGGTACCCGGAGCCCACCGCACATCGGTGCTCACAGCAGAGCACAGACCCCAAAGTGCTGCTGGAAGCAGTGGGGCCGCGGCTGCGTGCATCACACGCTCCGGAGCCTCCATCTTATAGGGAAGAGGTGGGATCGTTCTGCCCGGGCTGCGGGGGAGAAACCGAGTGAGATCAAAACGCTTCCCCCAGTGAAACCCCCAGCGCTGGGCACAGAGCTGATCCCTGCGGTGACCCCAACCTCTGGGACCAGCCCCCCTTAGGGACCCCACAGGACAAAGCAAACAGACCGGGGGCCTTTCCTCCCATCCCCCGCACCCTTTGCTGCCGGGGGCAGCATGCAGCGTTGTGACCCCCCCCCTTCTAAAAGCAGGATGATGGCAGTGGAACCCCACGAGGGGCAGCGGGAGGGGACAAACAGGCTCCGGGGGGGGGGGCTCACCCCATTCACCCCCAAGGACTCTCCTTTGTCTGGGCCCGGCCGCCCGCCCCTTCCCGCACACAGCACGGCGTTTTTTCCAGTTACATTTTTTCCATATTAGCCCTCAGATTTCATTATGTGGTGTGTGTGTGTGTGTGTGTGTGTGTGTGTGTGTGTGTGTGTGTGTGTGTGTTCCCCCCCTCCTCCCGCCCCCAACAAGCACAGAAATATGTCTGATCTCATTGCCATAATAGGATCGGGAGCAGAGATGGCAGCCCCCACCCCAGCACAGGACAGTGCCGGCCGGGGGCAGCATGGGGCTGCATTCCCCCCTCCTCCCTACCCCAACCCCAACCATAGGGCTGGGTGTGAAAGCTGTGAGGAGGAAGAGGAGGGGAAGAAGGAGGAAGGCCCATTTCTCCTCCACAATCCCAAAACCTACAGCCACCTTCTGCCCTGTCCATTGTTAATTTGAGGTGCTATAGGGCAGAGGACCGTGCCCAAAGGATCCAGGGGGGCTGTGCTGTTTACACCACAATACGGACATGGACCCAGGGAGTAGGCGAAGGGCCCCTATGGGACCCCCATGTATCCATCGGGCTACTGGATCCCCACTGGATCTCCAGGCACACTATGGGAGCAGGGATCAGCCATGGAATACCTGAGCCCCCCATGGGATCCATGGGCCCCAGTGCACCCATGGGTTCAGCAGGCGCCTATGGGACCCATAACAGCCCATGTTGCTGTTGGGAGCACCAATGGGGCACCATGCTATCCAAGGGACCGCTGAAGATCCCACAGGACCCTCTGCTAACTATGGAGCCAACAGAAAGCCATGGGATCTTATGTTATCCATACGACCCCGAGCTATTTACGGGGCCACTCAGCACCCATGGGATGTCACGCTATCAATAGGATCCTGGGCCATCCATGAGGGCACCAGGTACTCATGGCACCCCGTGCTATCCATAGGATCCTGGGCTATCCACAGAGCCTGGAAGCACCTATGGGACTCCATGCTGTCCACAGGAGCTTGAGCTACACCCAGGGTGCCAACAGGCACCCACAGAACCCCATATAATCCATAGGATCTTGAGCTACCTATGGAGCTACCAAGCACCTATGGAACCCCATTCTATCCATAGGATCCATGGGATTACCAGGCATCTATGGGACCGTATGGCATCCCGAGGGTTGTGTGCTACCTATGGGGTTACCAGTCACCTTGGGGACTTCATGCTGTCCATACGGCCCTGAGCTACCTGCGTACCCACCAAGCACCTACGGGACCTTCTGCTACCCACGGGGTCACCAAACACCCACAAGACCCTCGGATACCCACAGGTCCCACAGCCACAACACGGCACTGGGGGGTCGGCACAGAACGGGGGGGAGTATCAAAGAGCGGATTTGGGGGCCGGTCCCACCTGGTTGAGGTCCTCGTCGTTGAGCAGGTGCGACTCGCGGGGTTTGAAGCAGTTCTGGCACTTGCTCTTGTTGAAGATGTTGGCCTGGAACTTCCGACACGGGTTGTCCTTGGCGGCCATGGCGAGTCCCGCGTCCCTTCAGCGCCCCGCGGAGCGCCCGCACCGCCTCACCGCCAACACCGCGCCCATCGCGGGCCGCGGCCTGCGCGGAGAGCCGGGCTCGGAGGGAGAGCGGAGATCCGAAAGAAGGCCCGAATTCGAACAACAACCACCACCAAAAAAAATACCCCGAACCGCCGCCACCAAAACCAGCCGGGATGGATATGGGGAAAAAACGGGGAAAAACAATAAATACGCAAAAATCGGAGTAAAAACAACAACGAGCACACGGATAAACAAAAAGGGGGTGGGAAAGCGGGGGCACGGAGCGCAGCGCGCGGCTCACAGCGCTCGGCGGACGCGGGGCCGAGCGGAGCGGAGCGGGGCCGCGGTGGCGGGGCGGGGCGGCGGGCGGGCCGCGGTGGGAACGGCGCTGCCACAGAGAGCTTCCACCTCCGGAGCCAGAGGGAAGGGGGCGGTGCCACGGCGCTGATGGACGGCGGTTCTCGCCAATGGCGAAGGGAAGGAGATGGTAACAAAAGGCCGTTGCAGCCAATGGGCTGCAAGGAGAAGGGAGGGCTCCTCCCCTCCGGCCGGCCGTGGGGGAGGGGCGGTGCTGACAGCTGGGGGCGGGGCCGGGCCTCGCGGGGGGGGGGGGGGCGATGGGGGGCCCTGCGCTGTGCGGATATGGCCCGAACCAACGCTGTGCGTGGCCTCCACCCCCCCTTTGGCACCGGACCACCTTCACGCACTGAATCCATCCCCGCCCCATAAGGATCCCGACCCCTTCCACCCTGCCTGAACCCACTGCGCGCCCTATGGACCCTCCGCACCGTGCCCGGACCCTCCGGCGGTGCGTGGACCCTCCCCCGGCCACAGCCCAGCCCCCCAGGGAGTGCCACGCACCATCCTGCCCCATTCACCCCAATGATGTCCCCAACCTCAGGCACAGCCCCGACCTCCAGGACACCCCAATGTGTGTGGGGGGGGTCTCGGGGGGGCGCAGCCAACGCTCAGCAATGAGTGGCAGCGGAGACAAACTGCTGACGAGGTGCCGTCACCGCCCTGGGGCCCCCAGGAACTGCTTTGTTTGCCCAACGCGGGGCGATCCGGTGCGGAGCAGCGCGTTAATGTGCGCCGGTGGCGATAAGGGGATGTGAGCGGAACCTAAAGCAGGGCTGGGGACGGAGCGGGGACAGAACGGGGACACCGAGCGCCGATCCCCCTCCCAGCTCTGCCCCGTTGTTTGATGTGGGTCCCGGCCTCGGCCGCCGCGCCGGCTCCGCACCGTCATCCTGCAATAAATACAGGGCAGCACGATGGCTCGCTGCTTCATTCATTTGGGGTTTCATCAAAGGCTGCTTTAATCATCGCTCTCCCTCCTGCCAGCGCCGCTTGCTCGCAGTGCTCCTGGGGGGCCGCGCACACCGACAGCCCCAGACTTGGCTGCTTTGGGTGCGTTGCTCATCTTCCTCCTCACCCCGGTGTTACAGAAGCTATGCGGCCCTTTGCCGTGCAAGGAACAACACCCTCTGTGTCCGCATCCCCGATGCCATCACTGTGTGTCCTTACCAACCACAACGACCCCTCGGAGCACAGACAGTGTTCTCAAAAAGCTCTTCTGCCCCCAAACTCTCCTTTCATCCCATGATGTCAATGGGGACACGGCACGCCCTACACCTGGTGTGTCCCAAATGGAGCAGGGAGAAGCAGGGGGTGATGCTCCACAGTGTGGGTTTCAAGCATTGTGGGGGGCTGCCGTGTCCCCAGATGCCATGAAGGGGACAGTGCATGTCCCTGTGGAGGCTGTGATTCCCCAGATACCACAGGGCATGGGGTTGGTGCCCCCAGCAGCGCCAGCCCAACTGGTGGTGGCTCAGGGCTGTGACCTGGCGCCAGGGCTGGCAGCATGTGGGGATGAGGCCGGTGCTGCTGGTGCTGTTGGTGCTGCTGGGGCTGGTGCTGGGCTGGCTGCAGCTCTCCAAAAATCCCACAGAACGGGACGGGCCTCTCCATGAACCTGTCAGGCTGCATTCAGCTGCGCTGCCTCAGCCATGTGCAGCAAGCAGGGCTGCTGAGAATCCATCACTTTTGACTTCCCCTACGTGACCCCATCGTGGGCACAGCCATGACACAGTGTTCCTGTGCATGCCATGTCCCCACCATCCCCATCCATGTTAGGGCATGGCAGCCCAGAGCTGCTCTGGAGCAGTTTTCCCAAAGTAGGGCAATTAAAGTAATACAGGAAAATGGAAAGTATTTGTCAGGAGCTGCAGTGGCAGAAGGGGAAGGTGCTGCATGAGTCAGCGAGCCCAAGCGGAGCCCCAGCAGCAGGTAAACAAGCAGGAGGTGTTACTCACCAGGTCCTACTTTGGGATGGGTGGCACAAAACCCTCCTGCTCTGTAAAGGTGCTTGGTCACACCGGGATGCCCAGCACAGAGGAGAGCTGCATCACTGCCTGGAGGTGCCACCAGGAGCATCCAATGTGAGGGCATCAGTGTGATGGGATGTGGGACACGTGGCCCAAGGAGCATCCAGAAGAGCTCTTCTCTGCATGCATGACCTGGGGCGGCCTGTCTCCCCACACCTCCACTTGGCCATCATTACATGGAGCCAGGCGGACGGATGCCCAGGGCAGAGGGGAGGGCTCAGTGTGCAAAGCCATGCATGTAACACAGGGAAACTGCTGCTTGGAAATGGGCGTGGGTGAAAACAGCCTCACAGATGGAGCAAAGGCCCCCAGGTGCCTTGAAGCCTGCACCCAGCCTTCCCATTGGGAAAGCCAAGGGACCCACATGAACCTCTGGGAGAAACACGCAGAGCTCACTTGCAGCTGCTGCAGCCAAAAGCAGCATGCAGCATGCACAGGGCTGGAAGGCTCCTGCACAGCCCCTGCTTTGCACACATGCACACAGCCCAGGAGCTGGGTTAAACCACATCCCAGCAAGCAGAGATTTCCTCTCATTCAGTGAGCGTGAGTTCATAGCCTTCTCTTAAAATTGGGCCAATGGTTAACGACTCTCCCAGCCAGGCTGTGAGGAACCACATCCCACAGCTGCTTCCTGCCTTCAGTGGGGAAAATCTGGTTCTTTTGTTCCCCCCAGATTTTGGCTGGATCCCTGTTTGGAGCAAATCCCCACCACATCCCCTTCTTGTGCTGCTCACGACCCTTCTGTCCCCATCAGCACCAGGGTTGTCCCACACAGAGGGTCTCCCCCCATGCATAGCCCCTTGGCTGCCCCCCAGGTGTGCTCTGGTGACTCCACATTGTGCAGCTTTTACAAAGGGAAACATCACCTGGCCATCAATGAACCCCACTGCAGACAGTCATTAGGCAGCACGCAATTAGCCATCCGCCAGCCTTGCCAAACCCGGAGCCGCCTCACTTGACAGGAGCTGCCATCCATGAAACCAAACATCCATGAAACGACCTTCATTATATTTTTAGCTTCTAATTTGGGGCTGACACTGTCCCCAGTTCCCCAGCCCATCATTTGCCCAGGGACTGCCAGCAGCCCGACCTGCTCTGTAATTCCCAGGGTGGGCCCTTTTATCCCCTTTACCCATTCGGCTCCCGCTGGCCTCCCTCCAGCCCCATGGAATTTCCCCAGGGTTTTTCAGCATTAAAAATTAACTGCATTAACTCGACATCCTGCAAGCCCGCTCCTGCAAGGGGCAGCTCTCCTCCTGCAACACCCTCAGCCCGGTGTGGGGAATGGCTCTTTGTTGGGGCTGTCAGGATGGGGCCCTCTGAATACTGGGTGTGGGACAGGGCAATGGTGGGGATTTGCTCAGGATTGATTTGCTCACATTGGTGGTGCTTTGGTCCCGGTATGCACCATGGTGCTCCTGTGGCAGCAGCAGCAGTACAGGGCACGCTTACCCCAGAGGGAGCCAGGTTTGGAGACCCAGCCCAATTTTTGCTAACATTGCACTTCTGCACTTGGTTTTGGCTAGGCACCTTTGTCCAGCACAGCTGCTGGGTCAGACCCCACGGCACAGAGACACGGGTGGGCTCCGAGCATCCTTTGGGTGATGCTGCCACGCGACGGCAGCAGAACGAAGCCGTGGTGCAAAACGAGCTGCACGTGGGCTGCGGAACCTCCCACTTGGGTACGGGCTGCGGGGCTGCGGGGCTGCGGGAGCCGCAGAGCGGAACCGAGCGAACCTCGGCTGCCACCTCCCGGTGCAGAGCAGCACTCCGCGCTGCCGCTCCCTCACGTCCCTCTGAGGGCTCCGGGCTGCGGGTGGCGATGCGGAGCAGCAGGAGCTCGGCAGAAGGAGCAGCTGTGGGCTGCTGTGGTCGCGCAGCAGCACCGGGGGATGCGCGCAGCACCGCCCGCATCGCGGCCACGGCCACTCGAGAGGTGTCTGCAGGGAAGCGGGGTGAAAGAAATGAGCTCGGCACCATCTGTGTGCTCTGCTCGGTTTCGATCTCAATCTTCTCCTCTTTGCCTTCTTGTCTCCCCCTTCCCCCCCTCCCAGCCCTTTTTTTGGATCCCACGGGGTGCACGTGTGCAAGAAATGCCTTGGTCGAGGTCCAGCCCCGTGTGAGCACAGGGAATGCAGGAAGCAGCAAAACTGCCCAGGAAAGCACTGCTCTGGGTACCGGTGTTTGGCAGCGCTCACAAGCCATGTGCCACCTCAGAGGCCTCAGTGCTGCTCCGAGGTACCCGACCAGGGGACAAGGTCCCAGTCATAGCATGAGCTGAGGGTTTTAAGGCTGAGCTCACGGGGCCTTCCTCTGCTCACTGAGGAGGGACAAAGCACCCCCAAGTGCTTCTCACTTCCCTCTTGAGGGCACACAGAGTGGAAACTGCAAGAGTCTCGCTGCTATTTGCAGAGACAGGTTTCTCCCACAAAGTCCCAAGAGCTGCAGAGCCGTGGCTGCAGCTCCAGGCCTGGCTCCACCACGTTCACAATGCCAACATTGCTTTTTCCTCTACCGCCAGCCCTGCAGGTGGGCAACCCATGGGCTCCTGAAGCACCGAGCTCATGGGCTGAGGCTGCAGCACGAATAGCCACAGGTATGAGCAGCAAGGGGCACTTTTTCCTCCCCAGACTCCATAGCATCATTTCAGCCATGCAGCCGCCCTCTCCAAGCCGTATCTCTGCCTTCCTGCTCCTTCCTGGCTCTGCTTCCCTCCTACAGCTCTCACCCTGACCGTAACCCTGATCATCAGCCACATGTGCAGAGCTGTGCTACGTTCTCAGCTTCCCTGCTGCAGCATCGCTGTGGGCTGCACACAGCCGTGGGGCTGCTGGGCTGCTCTGCTCCTTGAGCAGATTCACCTCTGATATCCCAAGGCAGGGAACGCAGCCCATCGACAGAGATTTAGCTTTGGAGTCAGAGCTGTAGATCCATGGGAGCTGCTGCAGCAGGGAGATCCCCAGGGATGCCCGTCCTGACATGAGATGCTCCCAGCAGAGCTGTCTCCTGCTCCGTTCTCTGCCATGAGAGACGAGCTCCATCCCACCAACACCAGCCCCACCAGCTCAGGGGGAGGAAGGAGGGTAGGAGTTTCTGTGCTGAACGGAAAACCCTTGACGCTGCCCTGCTGATGTTTATAGAAAGTAGCAGGTATTGCTCCTTCCTCCCCCTCCAGCTGCTTCTGCGGAACCATCCCCGGGGCTGAGCTGAGTCACCGCTGTGCGCTGCAGTGCTGTGGGAAACGGGGAGAGACTGACAGAAATCAACACTCCACCAATAGGAAAAGGGGGAAAGAGCGGCTGTCCAGCCTGGTTTGCTTTCTCTAAAGAGACCTCATGGAGTGTGGAGGTACCCCCAGGTGGGGGCATCACTCCTCCCCGCTGTGCCGTCCTTCCTGCTGCACAGCCCCCTGCTCCCATCGCTGTTCCTTTCCTCTGCAAAGTCTGGGATAGCAACAACACAGCGCCAGCTGGCCCAGCCCAGGGTGCTCGTTTTGCTCAGCAGAAGAACTTTAGAATCACAGAACATCCCGAGTCAGAAGGGACCCACATGGATCGTGGAGTCCAACTCCTGCTCCACACAGCACCACTCAAACCCAAACCCAACATCTGAGGGCAGTGCCCTGATGTCCCCTGAGCCCACTGCCATGGGAGCTGTTCCATCTGTTCCATGCCCACCACCCTCTTACACAGAGCTCCCCCCTTATCCCCCACCCAGCCCTTCCCTGACACAGCTCTGAGCTGTTCCCTTGGATGGAAGAGCACCCATGGAGATGGGTGATGCCAGGGACACAGAGCTACATGCCCCATGGGACCCCTTCCTGCTGTGAGGACCAAGACATCTGCATCTTGTGCCTGGTGACAGTGCCTCCCTCCCATCCCTGAGCCCCCTGCAGCTCAAGGAGCCAATGCACAGTGCTGTGCGCGTGGCCAATTTGCATCGAAGGGATAAGGGGAAGCCCCAGGAAACGCATGGCCCAGGCATTAATCAAATCGACCTCTAATTATAAACCTGCAGAGTAGCACACAGGGCTGGAGCCGGCAGCACGATGGCAGCAGCCAGGAGACAATAGGCACTGCAGGAGAGCTGAGTGTGAGTTACTCCGTGTGGGGCTGCTCGGTGTATGGGGTTGCAGGGCTGGGGGCTGCATCTGCGGGGGCTGGAAGGGAGCAGAGAGCACCGTGGGGCTGTGGGGATGGCTGGTGCTGCTGGAGTGGTTGCATGATGCTTTGGATGGAGATTGGGTGCTGGGCTTTGGGTGGGTGCAGGGGGGATGCATGGCCTGGCTTTGCAGGACAGCACTCAGCTCGCCCCCATCCATATCTTGGGGGGCAAAAAGTCCTTAGAGTGCATCAGAGGAGAGCGCAGGCCTGAGCCAGGCTGAGCTGCAGGCACTGCTGTCAGCCAGCTCCATAGAAAGCAATTAGGTTCATAGCAATGTGAATGGAACAACTGGGACTACAGGGGCTGTATCGCACTGCAGAGACACAGACCCCTCCTGGAGCACAGGACCATTTCTATACTGAAGCCAAACTGTGTCTCCATGAAGGCAGCAGCCCCAGCCGAGGTACTGCATGGACTTCAGCGCCACGTGTCAGAGCCTCAAACATTTCAGCTCCCCATATCCAGGGCAGCCGACCCACAGGAAACAGCTGTGGCTCCGCAATGGGATGCGGGCACCCACATCAGCAAATGGCTGCTAAGAACGAAACCCTTACGGCGACAGCATCCTTTAAATTATCAGCTGTCCGAGGCATTTCCACTGCTCAAGGCTCCCACCAAAGCCCCCCATCAGCACTGCACCCCTTTGCTCTCCCCAGCCCCAAGCACAGCCACAGAGCGGGGAACAGCAGAAGAGCTCCCACTTTCGGGGCCCCCCCGTGTGCTGCTGAGAGCTGCCCCCGAGGGACGTCGCTCCTTCTGCCGCTCAGGAAAATGAGACACATCAGAAGCGGGTTTCGGTATGATGCTGACACACCAAAGTGAGATGTCAGAAATTACACGCAGGGTGGTAGGAGCAGCCCGGGGGACACAGAGGAATTCAGAAGGTTCTAGACTTACAAACCGATCCAGCTGCCGGTACTGATGAGCCCTGTGGGTGTCCCCCTGCACAGGTCCCGGCGTAGGGCGCACCGACCCCACACACGGTTCCCTCCCCCCCCACAGCCATGGATGGGACGTGCCTGGGAAGAGCCGCCGTGAACAACTGCACCAACCAGCAGTACTGGGACAGCCTCCTCTGCCTGTGCATCCCCTGCAGCCTCACATGCAGGCGCTCGGCCATGCAGAGGTGCGCGGCGCTGTGCGGTGAGTGGGGCACCAAAATGCAACCCCAAAGTGCAGGGAAACACAGCAGTGGGCTGTGGCAGCATCTGGGTGCAGTACAGCATGGAGTTTTCCATGTCATCACGTGCTGGAGAGTTGGGCAGAGTGGAAACCCATCAGGTTCAACAAGGGCGAGTGCAGAGCCCTGTAAGCTGGGGAGGGATAACTGCACACATCGGTACAGGTTGGGGCAGAGCTGCTGGGAAGGGCTCTGAGGAGAAGAGCTGAGTGTCTTTGTGGCCAGCAGGGTGACCAACAGCCAGCCATGAGCCAGAAGGGTGCCCTGGTGGCCCAGAAGGCCAATGGTTCCCTGCAGTGCATTGCAGTGAGGCCAGCAGGTGAGGGAGGTGCTTCTCCTCTCTGCTCTGCCCTGGAGAGGCAGCATCTGCATCCCAGTGCTGGGCTCCCAGCCCCAAGCGAACAAGGAACTGCTGGAGAGAGCTCAGCAGAGGGGTGGAGAGATGGTGGGGGCCTGGAGCACCTCCTGATGGGAAAAGCTGAGAGCCCCAGGGCTGTGCACCTGGGGAAGGCTGAGAGGGATCTGATCAGAGCTGACCAATACCTAAAGGGCAGGAGCCAAGGGGGTAGGGTCCTTCCAATCCCAATTCCGTGATGTCCCTGCACTATTCCTTCCTGGGGTCTGATGGAGCCTTTCTGGAGCTGCATTAACTCCAATAACCCACAGTTGTCACCTGCTGTAAAGACACATCAGGTGCAGCTTATGTGTGTACTGACCAACTCAAGCAGGAGGAGTGCAAAGCTGCACTGTGAGCTCTGCGTGGGAGGGGAACAGAGGCACAATGCCCCCAAACCCTGTATACAGACCCACATGTGTGGCCCCATCCCTCCCCAGTGGGCCATGGATGTGCTCAGAGTGAGCTCTGCTCCTCTCCTTCCCTTCCTGCAGAGTCTGCAGTCTGTAACAGGAGAGCTGGCTTCTACTATGACGAGCTGGTGAAAAAGTGCATCAACTGCAGCACAGTGTGTGGGCAGCACCCCAAACAATGCGATGCAGCATGTGGAGGTAAGCTGAGGGATGAGGAGTGGAAGAGGTGCGAGTTTATGGGATGGAAGCTCAGGAAGAGACAGCAAGCACAGCCCCATGGTCCCGGTACAGGGTGTGGCTGCACAGCCCATGCAGCTATTGCATTTCCCACCTGGGTGAGCTGCAAGTCCCACGCTGGAGTTGAGAAGATCTCCTTTGCCAGCCCTGAGAAACGCAAGCTGCAGCGCTGCTTCCAGCTTCTCCCCAAGCAGAGTGCATGAATGCTGTTAGCAGCATCCTTTCCCTGTCAAAAAGCTGATGGTGTGAGCAACACAGCAGAAAGGTTTCACAGAATCTGAGGATGTTTCGGATTGGAAGAAAGCTTGAGGATCAGAGAATCGTAGGATGACTTGGGTTGGAAAGGTGGTCCCTAAAGATCAGAGAACGGTTGTGTTGGAAGGGACCATGCAGTCCCACCCCTGCTGTGCTGCCCGACCCCCCAGCTCAGGCTGCTCAGGGCCCATCCGCGGCCTTTTGCACCTCCAGGGTTGGGGCACCCACAGCTCTGTGCCCTCTGCTCTTTGCCCCTCTGCCCTCTGCTCTCTGTCTGCCCCGCAGGATCTCTGCTCGCCAGCCACTCCCCGCCAGCCGCCCTGATTTCAGCATCACCTCCTGCAGCTGCACTGGAGCAGAAGGTGTGTGTGGAGCAGGAGCCGTGGCTGGTGGTGTACCTACTGCTGGGGCTCTGCCTCTGCGCCCTCGTCTGCTCCCTGGTGCTGGGCTGGACACACTTGCGGAGGAAGGGGGAGGTGGGATCCTGCCAGGCCAGCACTGGGACCTGCCACTGCCGGGAGGACCCCGCCAAGGGTGAGTGCAGGGGGCACTGGGAGGGGATGGGCAGCTGGGGTGGCTGTCACCTGAAAGCAGAGCCACGCTGTGCACAGGGCTGGGAGGGAACAAACCCAGCAATGGGTCACACGGCCTGGGAAGGAGCAGGAATTACACCGTGCACTTCCAGCACTGCCTCCTTGCAAGCTATGGTGCAGCTCTGCGCTGCGTTTCTTGACTCTCTCTGCAGATCACCTGGTGGAAGCGGGCAGCGTCGGTGAGGGATCCACCGGCAGCAAAGCCTCAGAGCCGGTGGAAACCTGCGGCTTCTGCTTCCCCGGCCACGGCTCCGCTGTGCAGGAAACCAAACCGTGTCACAGCCCCTCCTGCCACGCAGGGGAACGAGCTGCTGCCCCTCACGCTGGGATATGCAGCATGGGCAGCGCGGGGGCGATCCCCGGCCCCAACGACGGTCGCTTCAAAATCATCTGTTCCCCTTCACAAGAGAAGACGCTCACGGTGTGATTGCGGGGAGCTCCTGCACGGGGCTGCAAAGGAGGGTGGCTCCCCGTGCTGGTGAACCACAGCTGCTTCACCCTCTGCCTCCAGCACCCACCTCCACCAGGATGGGAGGACTAAGCACAGCCTCTGCACGAGGGTCGCAGGCACAGACTGTTCTCTTCCACTCACCCAAACTCCCAGTTAGCAGCGACTCCATCCTCCTGCCCGACCTCTGCCGGCACCTCCGGTGGTTGGGGCCGACATCCCACGGGGGCTCCTCATCACAGTTCCTCCGTCAGCACCGCTTTGCCTCTGCAGAGGGAACCGATGCAGCCTTCTTCACATACAGGAACAGCAGAGCTGTGCTGGGCACCGGCATCACTGCTGCAATGGGGCTCTGGTGTGCAAAACCATCCCAGGCTGAGAAGTTTCTGAAGCGCTCTGAGTTTTGCTGTGCTGCTGGAGGGGCTGCTGACAGAGCTGGGAATGGTGATGCTTGAAAGCTGCTATGGAAAACTGGGGGTTCAGTGCGTGTAACTTTAAGTTTTCACTAATGGAGAGTGCAGGGCTTTTGCTTGGTGTGGAATCACTCCTGAGAGGAGATTCAAGGCCTTGAGTTTGTTACTCAGACCAGAGCTCGAGACTTGAAAGAATACATGGGAGTGTCATCAGATGTGTGAACTGGTGATGGGAAAATAAACAGCTGGAGAAACCATGAGCAGATGCAGTCCTTCCCCGCCCTGCTGTGCATTGCTTTCTTGCTGTCTCACCACCAAGGCCGGCAGGCAGCACCGGGCTGAGCACTGCCTCCATCAGCCCCTCACATCCTTTTTGATTGACCCAAAGTTCCTCAGCCCCCACTCACGGTGAGCTCCTCACTCCCCCTGCTGGGCACTGCTCAGACTCTGCACCACCTCGACTTCCCTTCTTTGATCCTCAGCTGGTGCTCAGCCCCCTGCCTCCTTTCCCATCCCTCCTCCAGTCCCAGCTGGATGGATGAGGGCAGCAGCCCCTGAGCCATCTGTGCCCCAGAAAGCAGGCAACACACACACACACAGCCAGGTCCTTCCTTCCAGCCCTGATAAGCTGGAGGGGAACATTCCTCACCATGTGGGGAATCATCCGTTCTCCTCATCCATTCTCCTCCATGCCTGATGTTCCATGACGGGGATGCCCCGTGGTGGGGGTTGCTGAGCTTTGGAAGGGGATGGAGGAGAATGGATGAGCACCCTGAGCACCCCACTGACCAAATGGTTATGCTCTAGGTGTGTTCCTTTGCTGAGCACCCTCATACCCTCAGGTGTGTCCCCAAAATGCGGCATGGAAAAGTGGAAATGAGTCCTATAGGATGGGAGTGATGGCATATGCATGGGGCAGCTCTGGGACACACAGGAGATGGTGGGGTTTGCAGGGCAGGATGTGTGCAAGGGAGTGTGTATATGTGCAAAGGCTCTTGGGGGATGTATGTGCATACATCCAGCTTGGAGCCATGCAGGTGTGCACATATGAAATGTGGGGGTGCACAGCATGCATGCAGGACGGTGCTTATGGAGTGTGTGTCCATGGGGATGTGAACTCACTGATGGCAGTTGTGTGGGAGCAGCACCCTGCTGCCAGCTGAGCCTGAATCTCTCTCCAAAGCACCAGGTCTGAACATGGCATCATTTTAATGCAAGCTAAGGGCATCCCACAATAGCAAGACCCCCGAGAGCACAACCTCCTTGCAGAGGCAGCATGCAGCAAATCAAGTGGTTACAAAGCTTTGCTGGAGCCAGTGGTGCATCGACTCCTCACTGCTGGCAGTTGGTGCAGGTCTCAGCGGGCCTTCAGCGTCACCTCCACTGGGAAATGGTCACTGACGGCCAAAGCCTGAGTGCAGGGAAAGCACAGGGGTGGCTTTGCTTGCCCAGAGCTGGTCTCTCTGCTGCATACAACTGAGACTCAAAGGTTCTGCTCAGCCCCAAATGCAGACCAGTCCCCAAATGTTGCTTTGCAGTGGTGCACAGGCGGCAGCAGGGCCACCCTTGGGTGCCTGTGCATATTCACAGAGGCTTTGTGGACTGGATTAATGTAGCACCAGCTGAAACCCTCAGCCCATCTGCAGGCCCCTGCCAGCACCCAGCCCCTGCCCCCTCACTCACATCCTTGTTCTGGATACGCAAATTCTCCTGGAAATTGTTGACGGTAGCAGATCCATACTCAACCGCTTGGCGCAGTGCGGAGCCACAAGCAACGATGCTGCCAGGGCAATGGGGGAGGTCAGCACCTGCTGCATCCCCCACGGCAGCCCCCGTGCCCACTGCTGTGCCACCCACCGGTCGTAGGCGCAGTCGGTGCTGGTGACGGTGGTGTCGGCGCTGTCGGGGATGAGCCACTCGCAGGAGCTCAGGGTGCGCAGGCGGATGGAGGGCCACTGCTCGGCGGTCACGTAGGAGCAGTCAGCATTGAAGTCGCCCATGAAGAACATGTTCTGCAGGGCAGCACTGCGCTGAGCCTGGCTTATGGCCCTGGTGCCCACAGCAGGGCTGCGCATGGGTCCAGTGCCCACCAGTGAGCTCTGATCTCGGGTTGCCCCAAGAGTCAGTGGGGTTTTGTGGCCATATAGCTGGCGTGAGCTGCCCTCCAGAGCCTTTCAGCCATGCCTATAGGCTAGGAAAAGATATTACAGGGCAGCAACGTCTCCCCAAACTCTTACAGGGCAACTTTGTGTGGCAGAGAGAGAGCACTGGAGCCAGCCAGCAGTTCTATGACATCTCTGTGCCCACACACCGTGGGGTGGCACCCACTCTGACAGGCACACAAGGTCTTCCATGGGATGCATCTATGTTTGGATAGCTGCTGAGGTGTGCCACAGCCCACCTGCGTCCCCAGGAGGGAGTGGGGACATCTCAGTACCACTTACATTGGTGGCCCACTTGTTAATGACATCCGTGTAGACGTCAGCGAGTGCGTCGATCTCATCTGGAGCATTGCTGGGCTCTGCGTGCAGGGGCACGATGACAAACTCATCCAACTCTGACAAGGACAGAACCATCAGCCTGCAGGCATGGAGCCAGGGCAGCCTGAACAATGGGGACCCTATGATGGGTTCGGGCAGCCCCAGAGGCTGGCAGTGGGACTGATAGGGCTGGGGGCAGCAGTGCCAGTGGGAACAGTGACACAGCTGCCATACAGTAGCTCTGCTCACGCGTGGTGGGAGAGGAGAACTTCACAATGAAGGGCTCCCTGCTGAAGATGTCCGTCCCGCAGGACTCACAGCCATCATCATAGTAGTAGCTTTCCAGCACAGAGACGATGTCTGACCTGAGGGAGGGGAGTGGGAAGGTGCAGTTCCCTCCAGGAGGGCACAGCAGTTGGCAGGGGGACACTGGTGGCATCCTTTACCTATAGATAAAGACGTACTGCTCCTTGTAGCTGTTCCGACCCAGGGGGATGCTGCTCAAAAAGTTATGGGGGTACGATGATGCGCTGGGAGGAAGATGTGGAGACAGTGAGGGAGGATCTCTCTGGCCAAGCTGGAGGTGTTGGGGTGAAGCAAGATGCTGCCCAGGTTCTACCCTAGCACACATTTGCTGGCACCTGGCACCCAGTGCCATCAGGGTCACCTGTGGAGCTGGGACATCAGCTTCTTCATCGAGCTCAGGTCAGCATCCCGCACCTCCTGCACCAAGACGATGTCGTACTGCATCAGGATCTGCAGGGACAAGCTGTGAGCTGCTCACCCATGGTTTGGAGCTGCTCATGGGGTCACCTGGGAAGGATCCCTCCAGCTTGGAGGCCCACATAGGGATAAAGGGGCCTCCAACATCATCTCTCCAGCATCCATCTTGCCAGCAGCATATTAGGCACAAGCTGCTCTCAGGTGCCTGGTTGGCACTGAGCAGTTCCTGCCCTTAGGTCAGTGAGAATGAAAGCAACCTGGGCTGGAGATGGGGAGAGGGGGACAGCAGGTGGGAGGGTAGATGGAGACATGGAAAATACACAGATAGAGGCGCAGATGGATGAAGGCATGGATGCATGCATGAGTGTATGCACACACATGAATGGACAACCATCTCCAGAAAGCCAATGCCTGGCTGCCCCAAGCCAGCTACATCCCAGGGGCAGAGCACGGCCAGTGCTGCTCCTCTCCCCCAGCACTCACAGAGACAATGAAGTCTGCAACCGTCTGGTTGGACATCTTGCTGTCTCCAAACGTCCTGATGTTGAAGGCACTGATCCTCAGCGTGGCAGCCACATGCAGCAGCATCGCTGCAGCCAGCAGCTCCAGCACCAGCTTTGGGGCTGCCATCCTGCACACAGAGGGGCAGAAACGGTCTGCAGACCAGGGGGATGAGTCCTTGTCCCTGCCTCATATGGGACCCCATCCTGCTGTTCCAGTGCTGCCCATCCTCCTGCAGGCAGCCCAGACCTCCTGCAGAGCCTGAGCTGATAACTCTGGCACAGAAGCAAATGCCGTTCTAAGTGACTCAGAGCAGCTGCTCCTTCACTCACGGACATCTCTCTGGGCTTGGTGACAAGTGCTGTGGGAGCAGGAGCTGCTGGCCCAGCTGGAGTCCTCCCCGGCCCTGAGCACAGGCACAGAGCAGAGATTTTCTGGGCATTTTATGTGCTGGAGGCACCTCCACTGGAGCTGTGGGTCATGGAGATCCCTGTGCTGTGCTACAGACCTTTAGGTCACTGAGCTATGCACAGACACAGTAGCTGTCACACAAGTGCTCATGGGCTTTCCGTGCTCTCCGTGACCCACTTGGACATCTCCATTTGTGCCTCTCCCATTGCTCCTCAGGTCTGCACCAGGTATCCTAAAGACCCTATGGTAGCTGTGCTGGAGCAGAGTGAGGGATGCATACCCCCAGCACCCCTGCATGGCAGCAGCATCCTTCCCTGAGGTGGGCAAAGGCCCCCTGCACCCTGATATCTCTTTGCAATTGGGGCTACCATGTCACCCCCCCCTGCTCCTGCCCCATCTGCACCCGGGAGAGGACGGTAGGACCCTGCTCTAAGCCTACGCAGTGGCCCCTATCCACAGTTAAGGAGTTTAGGGTAATGTTTCACCATGTCCTTCCAACACGATCAGATCTGAACTGCAGCCAAGCCTGCGTGCCCTGAGCACCTGGAGCCACAGTGGGATCTGCTGGTAGGACTGGGAAGTAACCCCAGCTTTGAGCCCCCCCCCCCCCAGGCTTGTTTTTGTGGCCGGGGTAGCCAGTCTGATAACAGCACCAAGTTTTCCCATTTTCCCCTCCTTGCTACAATGGCAAATGTTGAAGTTTCTAATTCTACAGCTCCTGGTAATGCTACCAATGCCCCAACTCCTTCTCCTTGAGGCACGCGTGAATGTGTGCGTGCAGATGCTCAAGTGATGCCTGTGAGCCTTTGCACAGAGCAAAACTCACCTGAGCTGCAGAAAGTGGCTTTGCAGAGAGATCCTCAGGAGGGTGATGTACCTGTGGAGCCGTCCCCTGTTTGCTGGAAGGGGAAGGAGGAGCGACACCTGTATATATGGGGAGGGCAGTGCTGGCTTTGCCAACAGCCCCAGCCAACAAGCGTTGGAGGCCTCGGGCTCCATATGGCATTTTTCAATGGAAACAAAGGTCTGTTGAGCGAAACAAATAAATAGCTCTTTCAATCAACGCCAAGAGGGAAGGAAAGACTGAGAGTGGAGACGGTGATTGCTTGATTGATGTCCCCAAGCTGCAATACACCCCAGGTGAACAACGTGGGGCTTGTGTGGGAAAATGACCACTTGAAGCCTGATGGTTTGGGGAAGGGGGGAGGGTTGTTATCATGCACTCAGGCTTCTGCCACGGGTCCCTGTCCCCGAGACCCCCCCCGCGGCCTTCAGGGCCGCGGGGGGGGTCTCGGGGACAGGGACCCGTGGCCAAAATAGCACCCCGATTGACACTCGCCACCCACTGCATGAGGGTGCAGTGCGCAGCTCCACCAACAGAGGGCGCTGCAGAGCAAAAGCAAAACGCTTTCGATCTCTTTTGGACTATGCGAGCTTCCGTAGCTTCCTCACGGTTGTGGGCCTGCGCGTCTTAGAGTAGGCCGCACCGGGTCGGGAGAGGAGAGAGAACCATGAGTGACATCCGGCACTCGTTGCTCCGGCGGGACGCTCTGAGCGCCGCTAAGGAGGTGTTATATCACCTCGATATCTACTTCAGTAGTCAGCTGCAAAACGCTCCGCTGCCCCTGGTGGATAAAGGCCCGGCTGAGCTGTTGGAGGAGTTTCTCTTCCAGGTCCCCAAGGAGCGAGGCGCTCCGCCCAAGGTGCGGCCTTCCCCCCCGAGGCCTTGTGTGGGCCTATGTGGGCCTTGTAGGCCCTTATGTGAGCCTATGTGTCCCCCTCTGTGGGCCTTGTGTCCCCCTATGTGGGCCTTTTGTGCCCCTATGTGTGCCTTGTAGGCCCCTCTGTGGGCCTTGTGTGCCCCTATGTGTGCCCCTATGTGGGCCTTGTGTGTCCCTTTGTGGGCCTTGTGTGCCCCTATGTGTGCCCCTATGTGGGCCTTGTGTGTCCCTCTGTGGGCCTTGTGGGCCCCTATGTGTGCCTTTTGTGCCCCTATGTGAGCCCCTTTGTGGGCCTTGTGTCCCCCTCTGTGGGCTTTGTGGGCCCCTATGTGTGCCCCTATGTGTGCCCCTCTGTGGGCCTTTTGTGCCCCTATGTGTGCCCCTCTGTGCCCCTATGTGTACCTTTACATGGGCCTTGTGTGCCCCTATGTGTGCCCCTCTGTGGGCCTTGTGTTCCCCTCTGTGGGTCATTTGTGCCCCTGTGTGGGCCTTGTGTGCCCCTCTGTGGGCCTTGTGTACCCTTACATGGGCCTTGTGTGCCCCTCTGTGGGCCTTTGCTGTGCCAAAGGGGCTGCGGGGGTTTGGTGAGGTGGTGGCAAACATCACCGACCAGCCCTTGTTTCCTTATGAATTCCCCCACAGTGATTCTCAGCTTTGCTTCTCTTTTGTTCCAGAGGTTGAATTCGCTTCAGGAACTTCAGCTCCTTGAAATCATGTGCAATTATTTCCAAGAGCAAACCAAGGATTCGGTTCGGCAGATCATTTTCTCATCGCTCTTCAGCCCTCAAGGGAACAAAGCAGATGACAACAGGATGGCTTTACTGGGAAAGCTGGTTTCCATGGCGGTGGCTGTGTGCAGAGTCCCTGTGCTGGAGTGTGCTGCCTTCTGGCTGCAGGTGTGATTTGTGGGTGAACAAATCAGTGTGGGAAGGAGCAAGGGGCTGTGTTTGGTTGATGGCAGCTGCTTGCAGACAACTCCTCTTCTATGGTAGTTTTAACTGATGTAACAGCCGGCTGTTGCAGCTTTCATCACACATCTCTGTGCTCACATAGAATCACACAATGGCCTGGGTTGAAAAGAACCACAGTGCTCACCCAGTTCCAACCCACTGCTATGTGCAGGGTCACCAACCAGCAGCCCAGGCTGCCCAGAGCCACATCCAGCCTGGCCTTGAATGCCTGCAGGGATGGGGCATCCACAGCCTCCTTGGGCAACCTGTTCCAGTGCGTCACCACTCTCTGTGCTCACATCTATCCTTTGCTCCAACACAGGGCAGAACTTTTGCTAATCAATGTACAGAGTTCCATCTGTTGAGCTTTGATAGAGGAGGGAATGTATCCTGGGCAGCAGAAGAGTCTGCAGGTTATTTTAAAGAACGCAGCTCTTAAGTAATGTGAGGGCTGCAGAGAACTTTTCCATGTTAAGATTTTACTCCTCTCTGTGAATGGGTCATTTGGGCAAGTGGAAACACAGATGTTGAAACAGCAAAGCATCTGGATGAAGTGAGCAGGAAGTATTTGGGCAGAGTGAACTGAAAGCCAGCTCTGTAGAACTTTCTGTGCTTTGTTTTAAACTACTTCTCATGGTGTGCTGCCTTCCATCCCTGCAGCGAACTCCTGCGGTGTTCTGTGTGAGATTAGCCCGAGCCTTGGTTGATGACTACTGCAATTTGGTGCCAGGGTCCATCCAAACTCTGAAGCAGATATTCAGTGCCAGTCCTCGCTTCTGCTGCCAGTTCATTACAGCGGTCACAGCTCTCTATGACCTCTCCTCAGGTAAATGTTTCCAAAGCAAGAGGTATTGTGTAAAGCAATGCAGACTAACAGTTATAAACATTAACTGCAGAAATTCTTAACATGCTTGTAACAGTGGAGCTATTGCTGGCAGCAGCTCAGGCTGTGACCTCAGCTGTCACTGGGGTGAGGAAAAAAGTAAAGAGTAACTGAAGGGAGAGTCTGTAACAGAGAAGTAGACAGGTAACATCTGATAGTGGGCAAAGAACAAAAGGACCTCCTTGATGGAGTAGCATTAGGAATGAAGGAACATCTACTTGGGCTGGGCAGTTTTTCTTCCCTATTGTGTCTGCTAGCCAGCAGATACACTCAAGTCTGTTTGTCAGTCAGATTCCTTCTAAAAAGAGATAAAATTCAAATTCAGAATGTTCACAAGCTGGAGATGGATTTCGCTTGAGCAGTGATACAAAATGCAATTTACAGTATATCTCCTGTGTGTGTCTCCACTGTGTTCGGAGGACAAGATTTGGTTACACAAACAGCAGCATGCCTGGAAAGCAAATAACAACAACAGAAAAAGCTTTGCTGCGGAAAGGGTTAAATCTTGCTGTGGTGCCTTCAGAACAAAAGCTGATGTTAACAGGAATATGGTTGTGTCACCCAGGGGCAAAATTGTCTCTTGAAAAAATGGCAGACTTGGGGAGATTCTGAAATGGCAGTTGTGACAGTGCAGGAATCGTGTATGTGTGAGTGAGGTTGGAGTGCTGTCCTGTCCTGCTCACTGCTCATTGTCTTCCCTGTCTTCAGATGACCTCATCCCTCCCTCAGATCTGCTTGAGTTGATTGTTTCCTGGATCTTTGAAGACCCCCGCTTGATCCTCATCACCTTTCTGAACACTCCTATTGCAGCCAACCTGCCAATAGGGTTTTTAGAGCTCACGCCACTGACGGGGCTGATCCGTTGGTGTGTGAAGGCCCCCTTGGCTTACAAAAGGAAGAAGAAAGCCTCTCTCGCCAACGGACACCCAACCAGCAAGATTGCCAAGGACTCGACTGAAGGAGATGATGGAGATTGCCATCAATTGTATTCAAAACTGCATCTAAGTGTCCTGCAGGTTCTTATGATGCTTCAGGGACACTTAACAGAGAAGAACCTTTATGGGCGCCTGGGGCTAATACCATTTGATCACGTGGTTCCACTTGTGGAGGAAATTAACAGGCTGTCTGATGAACTCAATCCTCTCAATGCATCCAAAGAGATTGAACTGTCTTTGGACAGACTGGCTCAGGCTTTGCAAGTGGCCATGGCATCAGGAGCGCTCCTCTGCACCCGAGGTAAGTGGTCGGTGGGGCTGCCAAAGAACCTGGCCTTGGATTCTTTTTCTCCAGTCTGTGGATGTCATGTAAGGTACATGATCTTATCTCGCTGAGGCTCTTTGTTTGGGTCTTGGTCCCCCTCTGAACTCCTCCTGCTTTGAAAAACAATTCTGGGACCAGCTTTTGAGAGTGGAGGGCAGATGTGTCACGTGAAACCACAGCACTTGCCCCACTTGGGACACTAAAAGCTTAATTTATTTTTCTACTGGCTTTGTGAACTTGCTGTGAAATGCTGAAAGTGATGCTCAGGAGCCAGAGGGAGCCCAGAATTGTCTTGTTTGGCCTAGCTCTCCAGCAGAGACTCCAGCCTGCAGTTCATCCTGTGTTTCTCATGAGAACAGGCTGGGCTGCCTTCTAACTGGCTGATGGAGTCACGTGTACATCATGGTGTTTACAGCAGGAAGAAAACATTGAAGCTATTTCTTATGGCAGTAACCTTATAAGTCACTAAAACTTCTGTGATTAAAATAAAGAGGTTTTACAGAGCAGCATAAACCCAATCTGAAATCCTAAACTGATGAGAAGCCGTGCAGTGCTGACAAGCATGCAGCTGAATGTCAAAGGTTGCTCCTTCACCAGGGGGATGGGGCACAGTATTGGCTCTGTGTCTGTGAATGTGCAGCTTGCTTTAGCTGAGGGTGTGGGCAGAGCTTGATCCTGACGGTATAATTGCTTTCCAGGAAAGCTGTGCACTTCCCCATGCAGTCTGGGGCCGGGGATTACTTGTAGTTAGTTAAAAAGCATTCTTTAACTGCTCTTCAATTTGTCTTCTCTGAATTGCTGGAGGAGAGACTGTGAAGTAGATTGCCATGAGGTTCATGTGTTAAACAAGGGATGAGAAAAGCAAATTAAGACTGTTTATCTGGAGCTTCTGGGCCTTCAGTTCTCCTTCAGTGAGTCCGTGCATTTAAGTTGAAGTTATTGAAGAAGCCTGTTAGTGTGGCTTTTGTCTGTCTTTCCTGTTTCCAAAACCTGTTCTTTTCCTGTCCTTTGACTCAATGCTTTTGTCATCATAAGCACTGTATTCACGGAGCAGTCACACCTTGTATTAGCTATCTTAGTTACTTATTGATAGACCCCTTACTGCTTGACCCTTATTGATACATACTCTGTTCTCTTTCAGATGACTTGAGAACCGTGTGCTCCAGGCTACCACACAACAAGTAAGAGACCTTCCTGTACCTGTGTCTCAAGTACCTGAGGCACACTGAGCTGTTGAGACCTTCTGTATGAATTTGTACTTGCTGTCTGGAATCTGGCCCTTGTTCAGACACAGCTTAGTATCAGGTTAAGGGTGATGGTTATTTTTCCCTTGCAAGCTTGACTTGAGGAGGGTTCTGTGACTCCCACTATAGAAATGTTTTTACCCAAACTGTATTAAACCAAATGAACAGAAGGGAAAACAAAACGACTGTGTGAAACCTGTCCCGAACTTAACCCATCCTCAACTCCCCTGTGGTTTCACCCAAACCAGAGCTTAACTGTACTTTGTTTCTCACTTCTTACCCTTAGCCAACCTCTGATCTTTTCTTAGTAGTAGCTGAACGTGCTCAGAGGTGGAATCTCCCCTTGCAAAAGCCTGATGGTGCCCACGCTGTGGAAAGCTGCACCTGGTGTTTCCTGTCTTGTTAACCTGTGAGGATTACAGAAAAAGGAATGACGCTCAAAGCAGCATTGCTGCCTTCAGAGAAAGTGACAGATATCGTTTCTGCTCACAGCAGTGTTTTCTAATAGAACACTTTCAGCAGAAGGCGATGTCCACTTGAACGAAGAGCAGTCACAAGGTGAAAACGAGCTTGCTTTCAGCTCCTTTGCCTTCTCAAAGTAACACAACTGTCTGCACTTCTCTCTGCAGCCTGTTGCAGCTGGTGATCTCAGGACCTGTACAGCAACCGGCCCACAACACTCTGCCTCCAGGATTCTATCCTCACATCCACACCCCCCCGCTGGGTTACCCTGCACACGCTGCTCACCCAGCCCTCCCTGCTCACCCCGCGCTCCCGGCTCACCCCGTACAAACGTTCATCCCAGGAATGACGTTCCCCTACAGGCCGATCCGCTAACGAGCTCGGACTGCAGAAGGTCGTGGCTCCCCTCGGTTCTGAGGAAGCCTTGCAGTGAAAAGAGACCATCTCCAGAGCCACCTTTTCCTCTTTGTTGGGAAGCTGGGCAGCGCCTGCAGGACGGCTCCACCTCCAGGAGCAGGGAAGAAGAACTACAGGGGGAGGACAGCAGTTAACTCTGAACGTGGGCTGAGGATACGAGAGCACCACATGGATGAAGGGAGGGAGTGGAAAAAGGCAAACCAAGAGGAACCCTCTGGAGCACGGGGCCATCTTTTTGATCCATGCTATTTCACACAGCCACCAAACTCAGCACAGCCCCCAGCAGGGTGTGTCCCAGTAACCCCTGTGTGTGTGGCACCACGAGGGCAGCACAGCCCTGCTCTGGGCAGTGGGGTCAGATGGAAAGCCATACAGATTGTCACGTGAGTCCCCTCCAGCCCGTCCATCTCTTTGTAAATGTTTGTATCTATAGCTACAGAATGTGTACACTGTATATTTTTGGAACGCGGATGTTTGCTTCAGAAGCACAAGGTAGAATAAAAACATCACTTCCTATTAAAGGGAACCACTTCAGATGCATCGAACAGGCCTGTCGCTTTATCCTGCGGTAGCGATTAGAGGTGCGGTGCGTTATATCGGTGTTGGGGGAGCAGCCACTGCTGGGCTGGGGGCGTGGCCAGCGCTTTGGGGGGGCGTGGCCAGCGCTTTGGGGGCGTGGCTTCGGCGCTCTCTCCCTATCTGTGCATGCGTCGCTTGATCTGGTCACATGACTCAGGCAGCCAATGGGTGGTCGTGTTGTTGCGCGGTGCCCAAGGAAGGAAGGAAGGAAGGAAGGAAGCCTCCCCTGCCCGCCCGCCGGTGTCCGCCTCGGCTCCGGCTCCTCGCCCGGCCCCGCCGCTACGGCATGTGCTGAGCGCCCGCACCGCCCCGTTCGCTGCCCGCCCGGCGCCTGCCGGCACCGCCCGGCACCGCCGCCCCTCCCAGGTGAGCCGGGGCTGCTGCTGCTGCTGCGGGCCCGTTCCGGTGGCACGGCCAGGCCGGAGCCGTGGGTTGGCCGGGCCGTGTGGTGTGAGCGGTTCTGCTCGGGAAGGGCGCGGGGAGCTGCGGGTGGTCAGCATGGAGGAGGCTGGGGTGAGGCCTCAGCGCGGCCTTCGGTGCCTCAAAGGAGCTTAGAAACGGGAGAGAGAGCGGCGGGACAAACGGGAACGGCTTGAGACTGAACGAGATCGGGGGGAGGGGGAGATCCTTCACCGTGAGGAGGCGACGTGCTCCTCACTCACAGGAGTGTTACTGCTGGCGCTGCTGCCCGGAGCTGTGAGAGCGGCCCGGGGCAGCCTGAGCTGGTGTGTGTAGCCAACCCGTGTCAGGGCTGGAGCTGGGGGGGCCGTAAGGTCCTTCCAACCCAACCGTTCTCTGAAGCGCTGCGGTTAAACCTGTTTGAGCTCTTAAAGGGAAGAGGTGAACTCTGGCCAAAGAAGCTGAGGCTGTGGCTGGGCACGGCAGTGCTGCTAGAGAAGGGCATTTCCTGGTTCAGCTGAGGTCGGGCGGTGCTGTGGCTGTGCTTACAGCCTGCTGCCTTGCTGGACCGGCTCTAGGCTTGCCTAAGGAGGCTCAGCCAGCAGCGTGGCAGCTCTGCAGCATAACCAGGGCCTTGCAGCTCCGTCCTTCACAGCAGGGCTTTGCTTGGGAGTGCACAGGGGGGCTCAGCAGAACTGTGGCCTTTTCTGTTGCTGCCTGGCAGCTCACACACCACCCATATGCCATTTAATAGACTGCACTGAGACAGCTCTGCCCTGTGCAAGCATTGTGCCTGTCTGAATGTGCCTGTGCCTTCAGCACAAAGCAAGCAATGCTTTGACTTACCGTGTAAGCAGGGAGGCAGTAGCATGGATTTGCGGGATGTGTCATGTGTTTAAATGTGCTGCTGAGCTGATTAGTTTGCTCTGTTGTGTTTTGCTTTCACACTGTGCATCTTGTGCCAGGCACGCTGGTGAGCTGTTGAGAGCTGCAGGAATGTGCCTGTCCTCTGCTACCCTGAAAATCTGTGCCTTATCCCAAAGAACTGTTGACAAACTTTGATGCTCATCTATTAAGCTGTTCTTCCCTCCAGTTGTCATGGATCTATTGAACGGATTACACCTGCTGTGTCTTTCCCTTAAGAACTCATGCTGGATGTTATTGCCTGGCAGGCAGTGCAGCCACATTCCTGCTTTGTTCCCTGGTGCTCCGTGACAAGCTGTTCAGTGAGAGCTCTGCCTTCTCTCAGCTCTCCTCTACAAACTTTAAACACTGATGTCTTCAGTTTGGGGCACTGCAAAAATACTCAGAGCTTTATGCCTTGTTCCGCTTCCCCCTCTCCTAGCAGGAAGGCAGGAGCTGCGGCTGGTTGGTTTTCCAGCATCAGTTTGTAAGTCAGTTTGGGATTTCTTGGTTTCACCTTCTTGCTGTGGGCACCAGAATCTATTTCGAATGCCACAGGCTTGTAGCTGAACCAGGTGTGGGTGTCTTGCACTGGAAAACACCACTAAGAAAGGAAGAGGAAAGCAGTCACGTTGGTGCACGTTTTAGGTACAGATCTTAGAGAGCAGCGAGTCTGGGAGCTTGTCTGCCAGCTGGGGAAGGAGTTTATTTTCAGTTGCTTTTAGTAGCCTCTGGAGGTTGGCTGCTGGTGCCTCTGTGATGGAACACGTGCAGTGCCTGACTTGAGACAGCTCAGTAACGAGGACAGTGCCTCGTAATGGAGGCAGGCTTGGAATTCCCTCTCCCAGCCTTTGCACTGTGCTTGATTTCTGGCTCTTTGAGTCACTGCGTGCATCTTGTGTGCAGCTGTTTGTTCTAATTCTGGGATGGCAGCGGGCCTGCATGCGGATGAGCTGTCTGGGGTTCCTGGTTCTGGGAGGAGCAGCTGTGCTGTGCTCAGTGTTCACGTGGTGCTGGTTTTCCTTCAGTCACCTTCTGCTGCTGAACGTGCCTCTGCTGGGACCCTCCGCTTTCAGCTCCTGCAGTGCTGCTGTCACAAAGCAGATTTTCTCTTCTGCGTCTCAACAAGAGGAGCTTTAACAGCAGAACCCTCCTAGTGATTCTTGCTCACCGTCCCCCAGAGGAATGGCTCTATCTGGGGCAGGAGGAAGCTGCACATTCCGCAGTGTGCTCTGGGGACTCTTTGTATGGTAACAGCTTGCATGAAATCATGGCTCCAGTGATGTATCCCGAGCTGTAGGGTGAAAGAACAGCCCTGAGAGTCACTTGTGGTTGCCAGATTAGCATGAATGTGAGTGAGCAGAGCACGGGGAATACACGTGTAGCCGGATTTCTCTGACAGTAAGTGCTTTGATTTCAGATATAACTGCTGTTTGTTCCGCAGGTAGAACTGGTTTATCTCCTTGCCAAGTATCCTTTGGGGTCTGTTTCATACTGTGATCCTCCCTGGCAGAACTGCTGCGATTCCAAGAGTTTGGCTTTTGGACTTCAGTCCCTTGGTGAGCAAACTGCAGTCTGGGCACAACGAAAGCAAAGTGCGGAGCCAGGGACAAGGTGCCAGTGCATTTCCTTCAGTGATGTCTGCACTGTGTAGGTGCTGAGGCAGGTCTGGCTGAGTGGCACAGCCTGGAGGAGGGAGCTGACCCACTCTTCAGTGAGGTTAGGTAGGAAGGCAGGAGTTTGGCATCTTTTCGAGTCCAGTTGCAGTTTCATTGTATTAAATAAAAGGAGTGTGATAACAGGGGTATCTGTGTGGGACGTTCCCTGAGAGATGAGTAACCTAAAAATGCAGCACGCTTCAAGCGAAATGCAGAAGGGAACTCATTACTGCGTGGTTGGAATTAGGCCTTTGGCTGTTTCATGTAGATCTGATCCCCATTGCTGGCTGATGTGAGGTGAGGGCACAGAGCTGTGCAGTCCTGCAGTGCTCACAGCCAGCAGCAGAGCCTGGGGCTGGGAGTGGTTGCTGTGCTCCTGCTTTGTGTTTGGAGCAGCTCTTCCCATTCCTTCCAGGCTTTGTCTCATCCTCTTTATTTGCAAGTGGGACAGAATGCCAGATGTGAATTAAAACTTTTCTTTTTCTCCCCTGGAAATCTTATCCGGGGGGGCTCTGGGGGCTGCCTGTGCAGTCACGTGGGGGTTTGTTGCTGTGTTGGGGGCAGCCCCACAGGGGAACCCAGCTCTGCAGTGCTGTGCCTGCACATCTTCCAGCCTGCCAGCCGCCCTGCCTGTGCCCAGCACACGATTCGCTCCTGTGAGTGAGGAGCAGCTACTGCACGCATACTGGCCTCTGAAGCAGGGCTGTGGCCAGGCAGAGCCAGTGCACTCCTTGTTGGAATATGTGTGTGTAATTCCACTTAGTATTTGTTTAACTTGAGTCTTAGTTTATCTCGGGTTTATTCTGCCAGGGAACTGGGTGTTCTTACTTCTGGTTGATAGCGTTTATATTTGGGGTTTTGATGAGCTTCTCTGGATGGCAGCGGAAATCCAAACAAGAATTTGTGGAAGTGGCGTTGTAAGGTTGTTCACTGCTCAAATCCAGCTGATGCTTGCAGGACACACAGAGCAGGAGTGTTGTTAGAGCATGTGTAACAGCCCTAAAAAAGGGAAGCCTCATTCGATTGCTTGGCCAGGCTGTGGAAGGCATGGAATTGCTTGAGGGATTTTCTAATGCCCTTACATAGTTTCTCACTGGATTCTAGTGAGTGTCAAGCTTTGTCTTGCATTTGAACAACCTCTTAGGTGGTGTGTGCTCCTTCAGGGTGGTGAACTAAATTTCTCTAGAAGTAGAATGTTGTGTAGAGTTTCTCACCTTATTTCTTATGTGCAAGAGCTCTAGAAAGAAAGGAGAATTTCCTGCTTTGGAGAAAAGGCTGAGCTGAGGTTTCTTTGCTGTGAATCATCTCTTTCAAGGCAAGAACGTGTCCCTTAAGCTGCTGGCTCAGCTGAGCTCTGTGCATTGCTGGGTGCCAAATACGATGGGTCAGTTTACAACAGGTTCATCTGCAGCCACCCCATCCACATAAAGCCAGAACTGCTTCCTTACATCTGGGGCTTTCGTGTAATGTTTTGCTGAGTTTATTGCAGTAAAGCAAGGCAGAAGGCTGTGGGTGCTCAAAGCCTTTATATTTCCATATCGGTTTCTTGAAATTCATTCGTAAAGATCTGCAGTTTTTAGGTAGAAAATGGACTTAAAACTGGCTTTTTTCCTTCTGCGCTTCTGATCTTTTGTTCTGAAAAAAAAACCACCAAGCAACCAAGCTGACTCTTAAAGTGATGCGTAAAACGGAGCTTCCCTTGGCACAGTCACACCCTGTCAGCCCTTACATCAGAACTTGGCCAGCAAATGCAGATGAGATGTTATTTTCTCTGAAGTGTTTTGCTGCTCTAATTGTGCTGCTGTGATCTCAAGCTCTCCCTAATGGGGATAGGAAAGGCTTAGAATTCAGTTCTGGTAGCAGCTATGATGGCTGTACTGCAGATGTACATTGATATACATGATGTGAATTAATGTCTGCCTTATATAACCATCAGGTGTTTGATTATAACCTCGCTTTTTTGTGTGTCAGGAAAGCACGAGGCTGCTCTCAGGGCTGTGAGCTTTTGGATGTGAGGGCAAATTGCTTGGATGCTTCAGTCTCATCTGCTCCATATTCAGCTACTGTACTCTTTCCAACAGCATCACATGCAGTTCCAGCCTCCTATCTGTTTTCCACATTAACCATCCCCTCCCAGCATGGTGGGGTTGGGCTTTTGGGAAGGTCTTTAACAAGCTATGGGAGACTAAAGTGGAATTTACTCTGTTCTGGTTGAAGAAGCCAGGTATAGCTGCCTATGGAGTAGCTTCCTCAGGCTGGGCATGTGCATGCTTGTCTCCTGATGCTTCGGTGTTCCCTTGGTCTGTTTTTGACCAAACAAGGTTATCAAGGAGCTGGTACTGAAGGTGTTTGAGCCCAGCTGTGTGTATAAACTGGCACAGCAGGCATGTGGGAGGACCACTGCTTTGGTGCCCAGCAGATTTTGCATGGTGTTAATGTCCTATGCTGGTAACCAACCCTGTCCTGCATGTATGGTAGGCTCTGGGTTTTGGCACAGGTTGTTACTTCCTCAGAAACCATTTTCTGGGCACATCCTGTTTATTAGTTGTCTCTTTGTGTGACCTGGCCTGTGTATTTTTCCCCTGTTGGCAGTAGTTCATGAATATTTCAATTCTTAATTGTTAAGCAGGTGTCTTCTTTCCTGCAGGTGCCCACTGCAGCCTTTCCCAGCTTCTTAAGGGCTGTGTGCAAGCCAAACCAAGCATCACGTGTCACCACGGTGCCCAGCTTGCACCCAGCCTGCAGCCCAGAGAGATTGCAGCCTATTGGTGCTTCAGCAAGCAGTGAGGCAAAGAAAAATAATGACAAAACACTGTCACAGCCCATAATCAGCTTATGCGTGAGGATTTGGAGTTCCTCTGTCGTTAGTCTAAGCGGTGTCACTCCCTGTCACTGCCACTTGAGCGTGGTTTATCTTGTAACTTTCTCTTCACTTCTCCCTGCAAATCTGGGGAGGGCAGAAGAATGTTCGATCAAGTGCTGTTGCAGACTGCAGTTGCCTTCCATTCTCCTTGATTTGATAGAGATGGACCTACCAGATAACACACAGTGCTTGCCCTTCTCTTGGAGAATATAATGATTGCTAAACATGAACTAATCCTCACAGGGATGTTTGGAGTGATTATGAAAGCAGCTCAGTAAGGATGCAGCCATGGCCCTGTGAAATAGCTGCAGTTCTTCCTGGGTACTTCAGAGAGGAGCAGGTGAACCCAGAAAGCTGCCAGTGTGGAGCTGGGGCTGGACCTGCTTTGGCAGGGGGAACAGCAGAGAAAGGTGTTTCTGAATCCTTAGGAGAAACATTGGTGCATGGTTCTGTGTGCTGTCAAAGCAGATTGAATTCAGATCATTGCTGTGCATTCCTTTCATGTGTTTTTGCTGGTTACTGAGTGTTGTGATGGGATTTTTACAATGAAGCTGCTCAAACAACACATGCAGCCCACTGTGTTTGAATCTGCTCATCTGAAGTCTCTGAATTTAAAAGCAAGGGTGCTGGAGAGCTGAGCATCCCCATCAGCAGCAGGGAGTACCCGAGTGCTGCAGTTTGCAGCTTGGTGCCATCTGCAGACTCACTGAGGGTGCGTTCAGTTGGAAGAACAACTTCCTGCACCCCGAGAGCTGCCCTGGCACAGATACTTGGCTGCGTTCCGTCATTCCTGCTGTGCTTTCTTGTCTTGCAGGTGTGAATGACAGAGGAGGTGCCTCCCACTGCACTCAGTGACGTGAACCTGCGTCTCCTGTGCCACGATGACATAGATGCAGTGAAGCAGCTCTGCGGCGACTGGTTCCCAATAGAGTATGTTGCTGTGTGGGTACGGGTGGTGGGAGCCTGGGGCCAAGCAGGAGCCTGTGCTCCAAGTGGCAGCCCTGGGCTGCTGCTGAGCAGGCAGCAGTGCTGGAGCTTCTGTGCACCACGGTGATGGTGGCGGCCTGCTGCCATGAGTCCTGATGTCAGCTTGAAGTCCAAGCGTGCAGGTTTGGGCAGAAAGATGGGCTTTGCCATCAGTGGTGCTTCCTGCCAAACACTGCAGGAGATGGGAAAGAGAGAGTGATGGACACCCTCTGCAATGGGATTTTGTTGAGGCCAAACCTCTGGATGGAGGAAACGTGGAAAACTCGTGTGAGATCTCACTGTTTTGTGCTGTGTTTTTTTTTTCCCCATTAAAAATATTCTTGCTCTCTGTTAGCATAAAAGCCAAGAGTCTTTTCTGTGTGTCTGAAGGAAGGCTGACCTGTGCTTTGAGCACCAGCTCAGTTCCCCACGTGGTAAATGCTTGTGTCTGGAGGCTGCTTGTGTGATATTATTTTGATGCATATTGGTACAACATATTATCTTTTTTCTTCCTTCCAGGTACCCTGACTCATGGTACCGAGATATCACTTCCAACAAGAAGTTCTTTTCCCTCGCAGCCACATACAGAGGCTCCATTGTGGGAATGATAGTGGCAGAGATCAAGAGCAGAACAAAGGTGCATAAAGAGGTAGGAAACTTGTGCTTCAGTATGAGACGCTCTGCCCCTTGCTTTGGTGAATTGGGATGGAGCTGTGTGGGGGATGTGTCCCAACTCCACTCAGAAGCTGTCCTGAACTGATTGTGAGGAGCCAAGAGCTAGTCTAAGTCAAACTGTGTCTTCAGCAGCTAACAAAAGGTTCTTGTTCTAACCACATTGAAAGCCAGGGCTTACCCAGATACTCTCCCAGACAGCTGGGCCTGTAGAGCACGTTCCTTATCCTCTTCAGCAGTATGGAGCTCTCCAGCTGATACAAAACCCAGCAGGCAATAAAGTGTTGGTGCTGAACTCCTGGCTGGTCCATACTCTGATGTTTAGCTGCAGACTTGGCAGTGTGAATCCTTGTTGGTCCTGAGTGCAGATACATTGTGTCCTTAGGCCTGCAAAGAACGTATGTAGTAAAGAAACATTGTGATTTGTGTTCTGTGGCTGGAAAGGCCACGTGAAAGGAGGAGCTGCACCCAGGAGATGGTGCTCCTTTCATGTTTTCCCACTTTTAAGTGAAGATTCCTGCTTTGTTTTCCTGTGTTCTGGTGCAGGATTCTTGCTTTCTCCTCTGCCTTCCCGGGTACCTCACTAAGTAACTTGTTCTATCTCTACTCAGGATGGAGACATCCTAGCTTCCAATTTTCCTTTGGACACTCAAGTTGCTTACATACTCAGTCTTGGAGTGGTGAAGGAGTTCAGGAAACACGGGATTGGTAAGTTGCTGCTGCTGAGGATTCTGTTGCTGTCTTGCTTGCTACGTGTGGGTGGTGGGCCTGGATGATAAACCTGCACCACTTCACTTTCCTTTCAAGAAAGCCTTCTCTGTGATTTAGCCCAGCACTTGAAGTGGTGCTCTCACATCCCCTTTGTGTTGCTCGTGGGGCTTCAAACTTACAACTTAAACCAATAGAAGAAATGTTTAGAGAAAGCTGAAGGAAACTGGAGAAGGAGTGTAACTCAGACCTGATTGAACCTGTCACATCCACGTAAACTCTGAATCCCTGCTACAACACGCAGCAGTTTTGCATGCATTGGGAAATCTTGCAGTCAGAAGGGCTCATCTCCATTCAGAGCAGGATGTGGTTTGTCATCAGTAAGTGCCCTTCTGGTGCAATTTGAAGCATGATCTGTATCTTTGATCAGCCAAAGTAAGGAGGCCGGGTTTGGCAGCATGACTCACTGTTGCACGTCTGGGGTCTCTTCGGTGGATACAGCTAAGGGCTGTATCTCCCTTCTCTCCTTTAGGAAGGAGTTAATCGATATTGATGCATGAAGACCTCAGTGTGAGGGCTGTATTTAAATCTTGAAGTGTTGCTTTAGGTAGATTATCTGTACAAAGAAGAAAATGCTTACACAGAACAGTGCTTGGATAAGTTAGTAATTAGTTAGTGCCATTGAAATCCTTTAGTGCTGCTGTATTGAATGTCCTCATGTTGCTTTGGGGAGTGAGTGGGATCTGAGCTCTTACATGTGTGCAGCAGTTGCTGTTTAGCTGCTGGGTGCCAGAGATCTCAGCCAGGAGCCCTGCGGGGCTGTGCTGGCCCTGAGGGATGCAGCTGCACTGCCTGATTCTGCTCTTCTTTCCTTCAACAGGTTCGCTCCTGCTTGAAAGTTTAAAAGACCATATATCAACGACTGCCCAAGATCACTGCAAAGCCATCTACCTGCACGTCCTCACCACTAACAACACAGCAATAAACTTCTATGAAAACAGAGACTTTAAACAGCACCACTATCTTCCCTATTACTATTCCATAAGAGGGGTCCTCAAAGATGGCTTTACCTACGTTCTGTACATCAATGGTGGACACCCGCCCTGGACAATCTTATATCCTTTAAGTTCAGCCTGGTGTCCACAAGGCATGCTAAGCAGACACCAGACCATGTTGGGGGCTAAAAATAGCAATCCAACCGAGTGTGACCTGGCTGTGTCTGGGGAATGATGCCTGCTCAGATGTGAGCTTAATTGGACAGGTTTCTCTGCAGCCAGGAAGAAGGCAGTGTTAGACAGGTTCAGCACTGAGCCACTTGTACCCAGACTTCCCCAGCTCTTCTGGGAACAGCGAAGGATGGGAAATTGAATTTGAAGCTGGAACCATTTTCTGTGAATGCTCTTGTTAAGCCAGCATTCCAGGCATGCTTTGCCTTGCGTGGTGCAGGATTTGGCTGGCACTGTGGCAGAAAAGCCCCTGGTCTTGCTTCCTGTCACTGGACCCTGGCCTTGCCTGGATCTCAGTAGGCTGCTCTCAAACTGGATTTGGGGGTTTATGTCAGGTCGTTGGGTCTTGGTAAAGAAACATTTTCAGGTATAGCTAATTAGTCCAGACCTCCCCATGCAGGTGAGTGTATTTCAGCCCCTGCAGTAAGTTACTGTGGAGTGCCGAGGAAGCAAGCAGCTGCTTAGATGGGGTATTTCCCACACAGCTTGTAGCTGAGCTGGAGTTGTAACAGTAGCTGATGGCTGGCCCAGATGATCTTAGAGGTCTTTTCCAACCTTATTGATGCTGCAATTCTATTTCTAAATCATTTTATGGTACCGGCTATACCTGCTTGTGACAGAAAGGAGCAGTCACGTAGTGCAGGGAGCTGGTCTGTCTCATTAGCTGAGCAGAACAGCCCTCACTGTGTCAGAGGGTTTCTGTAGCAGGTAGCAGTCCATTGAGAATTCCAAGTTATTTCTGAAGTTAGAGTGTAAACGTCACTGTCCTTAACAGATGGCCACTGACTACCTGCAGCACATCGGATCAACGCTAGCCAGCCTGAGCCCGTGTTCCATTCCCCAGAGGATATACAGACAAGCCCAGAGCCTTCTCTGCAGCCTTCTGCCATGGTCTGGCATTTCTGCTAAGAGTGGCATCGAGTACAGCCGGACGATGTGACTCCATCAGCAGACGTACACAGCACAAAGGTAGGTGCCCGAGGATGGGCTCCCTTCTGGCCCACACCATGGCCGTGTGCCTGGCCCTGTCTGGGGAACTGGGAGTGTGCTGGAGCTGCCTGCCCACCTCCCTGCTTTGCCAGGTGTGTGAAGCATCGCTGTGTGAAGCCTCCAGCTGCCAACCTCCTGGTTTCATGTGAAGGGAGTTTGAACTCTGGTCTTGTTTATGTGGGCTCGGAGCTTTACAGCAGATTAAAATTGTCCCTGTTGCCTCTGGCCTTTTTCCCAGCTGTTAGACCAGCTTTGACAGATGGAGTAACTGAACCTCCACTTTACTGACGCAATGTCCGAGCTCAGGAGCTGATAGCCAGTGTGCACAGATCTGACTGTGTCTGTGGAACAGCAGAACTCCAGTACACTTTGAGACCCACTAACAGCCATTTTCTCTAAGACAGCTTCCCTCTTTGTCTTTCCTTAGGGATTTTTCTTCCTTTCATCTCCTAAACCATCTGGCTCTGCACTGATTCCAGTGATGATGGCTCTTGGTCAGTGACCCACCCCTTGGAAAGGACTCTTTATTCCACAGATTGACCAAGATCTTGCAGACTTCACCCTGGACGGGCTGCAGCTCTGACTCAACCTGCGGGCTGGAACCCGTGAGCTCTCCTGGGAGTCCAGGCTGCCAGGGGGCACCAGGCTGAGGGCTTCCATGTCACCGGTCTGTGAGCATGTCACACTGTCCCTGCCACTTCTCTCACCTCTGGATGGTTTTCTTGTATGTGATGTGGAGGGGTTCTGTTGCTGCTTCCACGCCATAGCTGCTGAAAGCAGTGTGAGTGAGATGCACTGACTGTGAGTGAGCAGTGAGTACCCTGAGAAGAGAGGGGGGCTGGATGGCTGCGTCCTGCCCTGCTAGGGAATCCAGGCAGGGCATCTGCCCCAGGTAAGATCCCAGCCCTCCAGAGTTGGGGGTGTGTAAAAAATACCTAATCCAGGATGCACCAAGTAGAAGGCAGGGGATGAAATTGCTATTTCATAGTGAAATATATATTATACTGTATAGACCTTTCTGCCTCTTTCCAAGCTGGAACAGAGCAGGGGAGGGCCTGGGGCTATGGGACCACTGTGGTAGGCAGAGCCCTTCCCCTCCCCAGCATGCATCCTCCCTTGGCACTGGGGCTGCACACTTGCAGGGTCTTTAGGGGAGAGCACTGCACACAGATCACTACAGCTCTTGGTTGTAGAGAAGCCCCCCAGCTGCTTGCTTGCATGCTCCTGCCTGCAGTGTGCGGGCATTGCCATGGGGCTGTGCTGTCAGCCGCCCTCCCTGCAGCACTGGGGCCAGGCTGGGGGCTCCTCAGCACCAAGTGGCCCCGCTGCAGGGAGAGCCCTGAGGCTGCTGTGTGCCAGGTCCCTCCATGCTCCCAGCCCCTGGGAAGGAGCGCTTTGCTCCTAGGTGCGAGTCTGCAGCTGCAGCAGTGCTGGAGGAGGGGAAGCATCACTCCCCTCTGCGTTCCCCTGCATCCTCTGCCCTGGTGAAGGCTTCCCACACTCAACGCTGTGCTGTTCCTCTCACTCTCTCATGCCCATCTTGAAAGTGGGGCTTAAGTGAAGGGCGGTGTAAGCTGTGCAGGACGGCTCTGGTGGCAGCAGAGGGCACAGAGTGGGGATGAGCCACAGTCTAGGTTGGGTTTAGACCTAGAAGGAGCAAACACGGTAGGAGCTTGCAGCCCTGATACTGTATGAAGTGATTTCAGTGTTTGAAAGCCCTAAGATGAGACTTAAACAATAAAAGGGTGCGGAGGAGAGCTCCCTGCGTGCTGCTGTGCTGCTTCATGTCAATAGAGGCCAGGATGGCCCAGCACTGCCTCGGCTCCAGCATTCCCTGCTCTGTGCAGGACTGCAGGAGGCGTTGCAGGCTGGCTGACGGGCTTGCAGATACTTTATATGGGGGAAGCAGAAGCTGTTTGAGGTGCTGCTTTTCTGGAATGGGAGCAGGGCTGGATCCATGATAGGAGGAAGAAAATGTGTTTCTGGGAGGAGAATTACTCCTGCCAAAGGGTGCAGTGCAGGGAGCTGCAAGGCGAGCCAGGGCTGGCGCACTGCGCTGCCCATAGTGCAGCTGGGGAGGTTCTGGCTGGGCTGTGCGCATGGCTGGGGCACAGAGGTGATGCAGTGTGGGCTCAGCCGGTGGCTGTCAGCATTCCCTGCTCATGGGGCTGCACAGCTGCTCCCTGTGTGCTGCAGCCCAGCAGCCAGCACAGTGTGGTGCAGCTGCATGCAGAACAGAGCGTGCCAGTGCCACACACAGTGCAGCAGAGCTGCTCAGGGCCTCACAGCAGCCCCCTGAGGTGGCTCCCCGTGTGCATTTTGCCCCTGCTGTGGATTCAGGGAGTCCTGTGGCCGAGCACCCCCTGCCAGCAGCTCACAGCGGTGGTTGGCAGCGGCACAAGACCTCCTTACCTGCACCCCAAGGGCCAGGTGCTGCACCAGCCCTCATGCACATAAGGGCACCACTGCCTGATGCTGCAGGGTCTGATGCTGCATATGGGCCCCATGCATGCGTTTTCCTGCCCCCTGGCTGTGCCAGCAGAGCCGGCCGTGCTTTGGCTTTGCCATAAGTGTGCCGGACAGCTGTTAGCTGCAGTCCCTGCTGAGGCTGCTCCTGGCAGTGGGGGAGGTCACAGCAGTGTTGGCTGCAGCCCCCCCTCATCACAGCTCTGGTATTGGGGAGCCCCGCGCTGCTCCGTCACCATTTGTGTCACTGCTTTCTACTCCAGCTCTGCCACTTCCTACCTGAAGGTTTCTCTGGGTCTCTGTGGGTTTATTTAGCAACTGAAGGTCCCGCTTTTCTTTGGCACTTCGTGTCCTCTGGGCCAGAACGAATCTCCTTGTTCCTGGTGCTGACATCCCCCCCTGCACACCCCAACTCAGCTGCAGCCCTTGGGCACATCCCTGGGGACCAGACTGGTCTGTGTGCTGCCCTCCTGTCACCCCATCCCCTACAGTGCCACCCCCCACCTCACAGCCCACTATTTATTGAGGAGCACCGCGCTGCCACCGCCAGCCTCACTCTAAACGTCTTCAATTAAACCAAACCTCTTTTGTGAGTCGTTTGTTCATCACCCTGTGCAGGATCAGCCTCCACTCACTGCTCAGGACCTTCCCCCGGTGCTGAGCTCTGCCATGATGAGTGCAGGCCGTGGGCTGCTGCCTGCAGGGCACCACTGGGGCCCTTGTGCAGGGCAGGATGGACACAGGCAGCAAACAGGGAAAGCAACAGCACTGTGTGAGCACAGAGCCCGGACAGGACAGCGGTGGTGGAGGCAGCTCTGCTCTCACCTGGGGCTGAGCTCAATCAGCAGCTGTTGGTGCAGAGACCGCAGGTTGGGGCACAGCTCAGCACCAGGATGGGGATGGGAAGGGGAAGCTGAGCTGCCACGGGGCAGTTGGGAGCTGGAGGTTTTAGCACATGGATTCGGCAGCTGCAGGGCTGTGTGCTGCAGTTGTGGGCTCAGGGCAGCTGGACCAGGCACTGAATGCCCACGGTCCGGCAGTGGCAGCTGTTACAGAGCAGGGAATGCACACAGCTCTGGTACGTGGAGCAGAGCTGCTGGCATCAACCAGGTGCAAGAACCGTTTTGGGGTCACCCGACAGCAAAAGCTTCAGAATTCTGCAGAGGTGCAGCACCCCGAATCCCGCAGCACCCTCTTCCCTGCCCGCTGTCCTGGCGGGTGCCTGAAGCCCGCAGCCAGGAGGTGCTTTGCTGGCTCCTCTGTGGACAGAATGGCCCCTGTGGGGGCAGCAGCTCTGCAGCCTTCTGGACCCCCCCAGTGCTGTGCGCTGGCAGTCAAGAAAGATCCCGACTGCAAAGCGTTCAGCAAAGCCATTTATTCCACTTTCCTGCTCCCACAGATCTCCAGATAGAAACCCACACGAGTACGTCCCCGTGCCCCACAGGGAATTCAGTGCGAGTCACCGCGGGCACCGGCATTCCAATGGGAGCCCGGCCTCACTGCCAACAGCAGAGCTGAGCCCTTCTGCCCACAACGGCAAAGGCGCTTTGTCAGCAGCCTTATTCCTCAGCTGTGTCCACTGCAAAACGCAGCTGCGTCCGAGTCAACGCGGGGCATCCCAAAACAACACGTTTTGTTCCTTAAAAATGAAACCGGGACCCGAAAGCAGCAGTGTGTCCCTGAACTCAAAGCGTAATTCTAAGGCTTCAGCACCTTCACATAAGCACATGAACTCTCTGCAGGGGGCTGCGCAGATTGATCTGGGAAGCTCGCTAGAGTTTAATGGCCATAAAAATACATAGCTTTCCCCTGCTTCAGACAATTCCAAACCCTCCTGGCTACGCAGCCAGCAACTGGTTGGGAAGTTAGAAGAAAGTCTCTATTCTCCTCACCCACCCCATCAATTACAAACACGGTGGCGTCACTCCATGGCTTCGGCCACCGGCTGCTCCAGCACGTGGTGCTCCGCCATCATGGCCTCGGCCCCCGGCACGGCCGCCAGATGCTCCAGCACGGCCTGGCTCTCCAGCCCGACCGCCTGCTGCTCTGCCAGCTCGGCCGCAGCGTGCGCAGCCGCCTGGTTCTCTCCGCTATCTGAGTATTCATTGCCCGCTCTAGCGGCCGCTGCCAGCTCGTTGGCATGCTTAGCTGCCGCCACAGCTGCGTGGTCGATCGCCGGCTTCTTCGGCTTCTGCGTGGCAGCCACAGCCTCGGCCAGCTTCTCCTCCGGCACCATGTTCAAGATCTTCAGAGCAAAGAGCAGCTGGAATTTGGCAGTTCCAACAAAGGAGTTGGCCAGGAAGTTTGGCAGCCCACCCATGCGATCTTTCTGGGTGTAGAGGGGGACACGGACCATGCCCATCACCTGCAACGGCACAGAGCGCGGCTCAGCGCAGATCGAGGCACCCCCCCCCAACCCTGCACCCTCAGCCCAGGACCCCCAACCCACAGCCCCGGTGCTTGTTCCCCCCCCGCCCCCCACCGCAGCCTGCTCTCACCTGCCTCCAGCCCCACTGAAGCCCCTGTGCTGCCTCTCCCCACACCCCCAATTCCCTGCTCTCCCAGTTCCCCGGTGAATCCCGCTGCTCTGGGCATCCCTGCTTTCCCCTCCGCACTCGGCCCTGCCTGGGGGCACCGCTCCACCTCTGCTCCCTCTGCCCTCTGTTGGTGCAGGAGGAGCCCTTGTGGCCCCGCTCTGCTTTTGTTCGACCCCCAAACAGCGCGGAGCAAAGCAGCGCGTGGCCGGGCTGATGTTCTGCTCCGGAGTGAGACGGATCCGCCCACATCCTGACACAGAGCGGGGAAATGGGGCTCTGCCCTACTGAGGCTGCGAGGGGCTGGAGATCACCGCGGGCCGTACAGCCATAGAGCCATACAGTCATATAGCTGTACAGCTATAGAGCCATATAGTCATAGAGCCATACAGCCATATAGCTGCACAGCCGTACAGCCCCGGCTGCGGAGCTCCCGGTGGCCGCGGTCGGGGGCTCTTTGTGCTCCTCCCCACGCTCCCACCTCCAGCCCGTGGTCCCGGGAGTGCACGGCGCTGATCTCGATGGTGTGCAGCTCCTCCAGGGTCAGCTGCCGGGCGTACAAATGTGCCACCACGCGGTGCGGCCCGTCGGTCAGGTGCGAGCACAGGTAGTCGGCCTCCGTCAGGCGCACGCAGCCCAGGCCCAGGCCCAGCACCCGGTTCAGCCCGTCCTCCAAGGACCAGTACCGGCGGTCCACGAACCCCCCGGGGAAGCCCAGCAGGCCGTCAAAGCGCATCTGCATCTGCAATAGGGGGCGGGGGGGGGGGGGGTGTTAACGGGCCCGGCCCGACACGCGCCGCCCCGCGCCCCGCCTACAGCCCCGGTCCCGGTCCCGCTCCCTCGCCCCGATCTCCCGCCCCCCGTCGCCCCGGTCCCGGCCCCGCCCGTGTCCGCTCACCAACACGGCGTAGCGCAGCGGGATGCGGCCGAACAACATGCCCGGGTTGGGCGCGTACAGCATCGCGTGGCACGAGTGGCTCCAGCCCGGGCCCAGCCGCATCGCCTCGTACCGCGTCAGCGGCTTCAGCTCGGGCACGCCGGGCACCCCCAGCGTCGGCAGCGGCGGGAGGGACCCCGCGCCCGCCGGCAGCGCTCCCACGGCCGCCATCGCTCCCATGGCTCCCATGGCCGCCATCGCCTCGCCGCCCGCCCGCCGGCCCGCTCTGCGCACGCGCGGACGCGGCGACGTCGGGGGGCGGGGCCCGACGGCCGCCGAGAGCCAATGACGGCCCCGCCGCCAGCCGCGCGACCAATCGGAGCGCGACTCCGCCCGCCGATCCCCGCCGCCGTCCTCGGAGGGGCGGCCAATAGCGGCGGCGCCCCGCGGTCCCGTGACCGGCGGCCAACGGGGACGCGCGCCTCCGCCCGCGCCGCGCGCCATATTAGGCAGCTGCCGCTCGACGCTCGCGGCGCCGCGGACCAATCAGATCAAAGCTGGGGGAGGGCGCGCGGCCGTCCCGGCATCCCCCGCGCTACGCCGCCGAAGAGCACGCCGGGAACGAGGCGGGCACGTGCTGCCCCGTAGCCCCGCCCCCTCCCAGGCCCCGCCCCCGCCCGGTCCCGCAGCAACACGAGGCGGAGCTCAGCGCGCTTTATTCGCACCGACACGCGGCGCACCGGAAGGCCGCACACGGAACGCAGGCCGCACCGGAAGGCAGACAGGCCGCACGCGGAACGCAGGCCGCGCACGGACAGCAGCCCGCACCGGAAGGCACGCGGCGGCGCCGCCCGGTCCCCGCGGCCCGTTATGGCGGGACGTGGCGCTCCCGTTGCCGCGTGTGTTTTTGGCGCCGTCCCGCACGTCGGTGGCGGCGCTGGATCCTCCCCGCCCCTCGCGGTCCCGTCCCGGGGCTCCCGCCGTCCCGGCTCCGCTTCGTGCCGCTCACGGCAGCCGGGGCTGCTCCTCCCGGTGCGGGCGCGTCTGCTCCATCAGGGCGGGCTGCGCGGGGCCGGGCGGAGTCTGCGTCAAGTCGGACGAACCTGCGGGAGGAGCGGGAGGAGCGCGGTCGGCCGGCGGGAAACGCGGCGGGGCGGGAGGAGGGAACGGGACGGGACGGGACGGGGTGCGGGAACGCGGCTGAGCGCGGGGCCGGAACGGCCGGGGGAGACACAGGCGGCGGAGAGTCGGGCCGCGGTGGCTCCTCGGCGACCCAGCGCCGGTCAGAGCGGCCGTGGGGCCGCGGGGCGGGCGGGGGCGAAGGGCGGTGCCGGGCCGGCGGGCACGGATTGCTGGAGGGGACGGTGACCCCCCGGGCCGGGATCGGCCCCGGCCGCCAGCGGGGACGCGGCCGTTCTCAACCACGGCTGTCCCGGGTCGCTGCTGCCCCGCCACAGCGATGCAGAAGAAGAACAGAAGACGTACCAGCTTATTCCTCTATACCAATAGAGCAGGAATCGGGACCCAGTGCTGCCCAAGACAGGAGGGAGGAAGGCAGACAGAGAGGGAAGGAGACATTAGAGAGCTGCTCAGCACAGCCTGCGACTCTAGGGAAGAAAACAGGCTGCAACGAGAACAGCGCGGCCGCTGCACCCACAGCCAGGCTGCCGGCAGGGCACGGCCCACCGGAGCTTCCCAGACCGAGGCTGGGCTGGTTCCCATCAAAGGGCGTTTTGAGGCTGTGTTTGGAGCTCGGAAACAGGAGCTCTTCTCACCCCACCCTTGCTCGTTCTGGCCTGTGTGGGCAGCAGCCAGGAGGCCACATGTAGACAGTAACAGGTGCTGCACCAGTGGCTTGGCCCAGAGAGGAGAAAGGGGGGAAGGACGGAAACAGAAGGGCAGGGGAGGTAGAGAGAGAAAGGGGGATGTTCCCTCTGTTAGTCCCCCTCACCCGTAGCGGCCAGCTCTGTGCACTGGGAGAATGCAGAGCCTGTGCTCCAGGCAGATCCTGACCCCTTGGGTGACATCCAGGCCCCAGAGGAGGCAGGGCTGCAGCACCCTGGGAAGCCAGCAGTGAGGGATGGAGCCCACAGCCTTCCCCTTCCACCCCAGCACAGCACACACCTCCGGCCCCAGCGGTGCAGCCGTTACCTGGCAGGTAGACATCAACTGGAGGGTCAGGGTCCGACTGCGTCAGGCTCCTGTGCTCACCGCAGCCTCCATCCTGCAGGACGTCTTCAACAGAGGGAGGGCAGCCACCTGGAAGCAGCCAGCAGTGCTGCAGTCAGTGCCAGCCGTGAGCAAGAGGCAGCTCACCGTGCTGAAAGGCTGCTCTTCACACACGGGCTGATGTCCCCACATGCACCCAGCACAGCCCTCTCGCCCCATCCTCATGCCCTCGTGGTGCTGAGTACCACACACCCTTCCCCTGGTATGGGACACACTGTGTGCACAGCCCTGGCTCAGCAGAACCACAGCAGTGCATCATCAGCTCCTCAGCAGTGAGAGCAAAAATCTCATGGCATTCACAGCTACAGCTGGCAGAAGCTGGATCCATAGCTGGGCACCTTCACAACACAACCCAGGTCTGACGGCCCCCAGGGCTGAATGAACACTCACTCTTCTGCAGGGATGAGCTGTCCTCCATCTCTTCCCCAGCCACACTCTGTAAGGAGAAACAGCACAAGTTACTTCAGCCTTTCCTGTACTCGTCTCCTTCTCCAGAGTGATGCCTGAGGCAGGGACCCCCTCAGGAGACAGTTAGAGCCCCAGAAGCCCCACAGGGCAGCTCTGGCTCAGAGCACAGACTTACTTCTGGGGAGCTGGTCTCCCTCAGGACCAGTTCACCCCCGCCCAGTGCTGGCTGTGAGTCCGAGTCCTCGGAGAGCTTCTCTTCATCCTCCTCGTGGATTGGGGATGAGGGAGACCGTAGTGTGCTGCAGCAAGAGAAACTGTTTGGTGGTGGCAGTTCCAGCTGTCAGCACCCTGCCCCATCCCTCTGCCCAGCCCACCTTCCAGCAGCAGCGTAAGATAACTCAGAGCAGGAGCTCAAACCTTTGAGCCAGATTCACCACAGCTCTAAAGATCAGCTACACAGAGAGCAGCAGCTCTGTGACACAGCCACAAGTCCCTGCTGGCTGCCAGGATGCACAGTGTACTTCTAGCACAGCCCTGATCCCACCTCCTACCAAAGTGACACACAAGCAGTTTCAGTCCCTTTCTTTCACTTCCTTTTCCTCCTCCTGACCGTTCTAGAATCTTTCTCCTCTGTCAGATTTTTTACATGGCTGCCCAAGAGGGTCCTGAGCTAGTAAACAAGTACAAGCTGTGTGCAGGAAGACACTCATCCCGCACCTCCCGGGGCAGCACCACCTCCACCTCATTCCCCATAGCCCATCAGTTGAACCAGAACAAGGATGAAGATGGCAGCTGGGCTTGGGGAGCAGAGCCTGTTGGACAGGATGGAAGAGCACAGAATGTGTGATCCCAGCCAAGTCCTCCAAGGAAAGCTGAAAACCCAGCAAGGTTTGGATGTCACCTGCAGGTGGAGGCACTACGCTGCGTTGGAAAGGAAGATGCTTCCAAAGTCTGGGTGAAATTTCCTTACTAAAACTCCTTCTCTGGATGTCAAAGCTAACTCCCAGGACACATAAGCTGGTCACTTCAGGCTGAACACAGAGGTGGCGTCCAGTTCTCTCACTGCCATGAGTACCCACTGGCCTGCTAACAGGACGAGCTAGCAGTGCCACCAGTGATGGCATCAGCCAAAGACACAGCTCCCTTTCAGCACCCAGTGCACATGGCCACAAGCCCTCAGGGCTTAAATAGGAGCAGACCCCTCTGCCCCCATGCTGACCTATCTGGAGACTTGCTCCGCTTGCCCTTCTGGTGGCTGCTCTCCACGGCTCTGTCCATCCCAACAAGCGGTCGGTTTGCAGGGGGCATCCCATCCACCACGCCAGAGTAGTTGATTTCATCATACAGAGGAGCTGACGGGATGGTGGGGGACACAGAGCGAAGGCCATTCAAAGCTTCCAGCAAGGAAATAGGCTCATAGCCTGGAGGGATGTTGTCAGAGCTCTGTGGGTGAGAAGAGAGGGGCATGTTAACAAAACCTCACCAGGTTGGAGACAAAGGTAATGGGGGACTCAGCTGCAACCCAGTAAGAGCCCCACCACTGCTTCCAGCTGTGTACATGCAGCTGTTTCACAGCACCACCAGAGTCACTGAGAGAGTCAAAGAAGTGACTCTAGATGAAAGCTGGTCCTGCAAAACTACAGCACTCGCACTTTTCCCACTGACTGTGTTCCCTCAGCTGCTAATGCAGGTCCTGCACATCCAGCTTTGCTAAAATATGGAAAGGGATCACAGACCCACCAACCCCACAGGCAGGAAGCAAAACTGCACATTATCATTCCCTCTACAGTCCCAGCAATGGTCTTAACTCCAAAAATCTTGATCAATAAGGCCCTGCAGACTCAAGAGGTAAATGGAATTTATGTTGTATCCCAGCATGCCACAAGCAGCCCAGCCCATTGCAAATGAAGAGGCAAGACCACAGCAGCCCAAGCTCAGATTAATTTAATCTGTTCCAGCCTTGCATGTCAGGGAGGTTGTTGTATGCTGTTGCTGTACCAAAGACAGTGCTGCTGCTGAGCCTGGCTATGATCTCTGTAGCTTCTGTGCTGGACCTCCCAGTCATGCAGCAGCAGACCAAACTCCTCTGGAACTTATTCTTGGTTACAGTCACTAAACTGAGGCTGATAGCTGAACTGACTCACCTGTGGTCACAGAAGGAGCTAGATCTAATGGAGGAAGAAAGAATGAATGGCAGCCGGGGTCAAGAATCAACCTATATCCTCTATTAAGTACCCTTGTGACATTAATGACCTTGTGCCCAAGACCACAGATGGGGATTGTGAGATACTCAAATCAACCTGTAACCAGGACTGGCTCACAGTTGCTGCTACCTGCACAACAGATGTTCCAGAGCCACAAGCACAGAGGCATTTGATTTCCATACAGCAGCTCAGAGGTGCTATTTTGTAGACAGAAAGTTCAGGAAAACAAAAGCCATTGGCTCAAGTCTGGGGGAACATCTTCTCCTGCCTATGAAGAGCAAGGCCTGGGAGCTGAACACTCAGGTTGCAGGGCACTGCTCAGAGGCTGGAGGAGGATCCCAGCTACTGCCTACAACATCCTGGCTGAAAGCTTCTGAGCTTCGTTCTGGAGAGACACTGCCCTCTCCTGGGCCACTTTCCACTACACCACTCAGAGCTCCAGCAGAAGTACTGGTTGCTTGTGCAGAGCCAGGGTCACACTGAACTTGTGACCACCCCATTACTGAACCCACACTTAGGTTTCCACCGGATCTGATAAGCCACATTCCTCCTCAGCCTGAGCATCTAGACAAGCATGAGGAAAACTGCAGCCTCCTTAATATTACTGACAACTATAGCTGTGCAGTATTACACAACAAGGGCCCCTTCCTGGGGTAGGGAGGCCTTCCTCCCCATTCCCCTTCCCAGCCCCTGGTCCCCCACAGTTGCTTCAGCATGACATTCCAGTTACACACTCTCATACCATCTTGGACACTCCTCAACAAAACAAGCTCTATCCTTCCTGTTTCTGCAAAAGCAAAGCAGCCCGTTGCAGCCATGAGTCCTAATGCAAGACCAAGTCCAGCTGTGCCTATTTGCCTACCTCTACGTGTCAGAACCAGTGTGAGAACCACAGTGAGAAGTGCACACACCAAACTGGGTGCGACAAGTGAGAGGAAGCTTTTGGGTGAGCCAAGGGGACAGTAGCTTGCCTATGTTCCTATAAAGCTATGAATTGTCTTCTGCAGTCAAGCTCAGGACCCAGAGGCCATCACCCATCGGGTCCCTGTGGTTTACTCTTCCACACACAAGTCAGAAAGGTTAGTGATCCATTTGTGCAGGCTGTGAGCATCTCACCACTAACATGGAGACAGTGCTCGTGTGTCGCAGGCTGTGCAGGAGCACAAGTCAAATCCAGCATTTTAGCAAGCCCTCGTGTTTGTAACACTTTCACGTGCTCGTGATGCCACTGACAAATAATTGCCACGGGATACAAATACAGCTAAGTCCACTTACTGTTTTCCTTTTAGGTTTCCTGCTGGGCAGGGTGACAGTGTTCACTTTAGGGGGTTTAAAGGGACACTGTCAAGAGAAAACCATGTTTTAAAGTAGATTTTTCTGGAGGTTAGCAACACAGAGACACTCAGCATCTCCTCACCTTGCTCCAGGTGACAGCACCTGCTCTCCTCTACACTACACTCTGCCCTATTTCTTAGCCCCAGTTGCAGGCAGCAGGGCTACAGTGCTGAAGAGGACAGATGGATAAAACCAGGCTGTTCCTGTAACAAGCCGTTTCTGTTCTCATTAAGGCCTGCAAGATCATCTAGAGGCAGAACTCCTCCTCACTTTGACCTCATGTCTCGCCAGAGCCAGCTGTGCAATAGCACCACTCAGGCAACAAGCTTCTGCCCTCAGCACACCAGAGCCATGTGATTTGGCCTGGAGGCCAACAGCACTGCATTTTCCACCCTGCACTCACTCAGCTGCCTCCCAGACCTAAATCACTCAGGGAATCTGGCACAAAGAGGCCTTTCTCCTACTGTGCTGAGTATCCCAGAGCCAAGGGGTTTCATCACAACATGCGGCCACACAGACATGCATGAGAGTTGAACAGTAACCCTATTTGCTCAGCCTGTTGTACCAGTGTCTGCCACATTTCTGTACCTTTACTACTAATAGTATATGAAAGCAGAAGTCCCAGCTCTATAGAAGAGTTGAGGAAAGCCATTGCGTAATGCAGGAAGGATTTACTCCAAGGCCTGAGCATACCTCCTGAAGTCCAAGGAACACAAGCCAACAGGCCAAGAAACCTGGCATACACGAGCTGCTTGCCCACGGTGAGACCAGCATCCAGGCTTTGTGTAAAGGGTTACAGTGAGTTACTTACAGAGTGCTCATCATGGTCGACGCTCTGTGCCAGGACGGGGCTGAATGACACCGGTGACAGAGCCCCTGGCTTTTTCCTCACAGCTCGGATTTGCAGCAGGGCACGGAAGGCTAGGAGAAAAGAGCACACAGGTGAACAGACAGTAAGCCCTCAGCCTTCCCATCACAACAGCCTAAATCTGCTCTCTGTGCCACTGCAGAATGCAGATGAGATAATGCTGTTCCATGTCTTCAGCTGTGCTACTTATAGTCAAGGCTTGTCTGGCACTTCCTCTGATAAGATCTTGCTTTCAGTTACTGTATCTTTGCCAAGTTTGAACTTTTTAGATTTAATTTCTCAGGCCAAACATCTGTCTTAGGCTCTTTATCCTTTTCTTAAGAAGGAACAATCAAATATCTCCAAGATAAAGCACAGGGTAAAACACACGGATCTGCTGCTCCTGTCAAGACACAGGCATTTTCTCAGAACTCCCACTCTGTGCTTTTGCTAAAAGACGAGGAATTCAGCAAGTACTGTCTGAATGTCAGAACGGGTATTTCATTTATTCCAACTCTGGGAACTGAGCAGTGCAGGTTTAAGCAGATCCTCTCAACATTCTGGGAGCCTTGAGTGGGAAGAAAATCAGTTGTATGCACTCAGTGCCCACCTTGCTAGCCCCAGAGCAGCAAGAAGGTAGAACATCTGGACTGATCCACACACAAACAGAAAAGGCAGGAGTACACAAGGCCAGGTCTAGAGAGGGGTACAAGGCCAGGAAAGCATCATGCAGAGTGACCTGGGGTTTCAGTCTGCTTTAAAAGAAACACTGAAGGAGTCGTGTTAACAACACTGGGATGGCACTAAGCCAATATTGCAATTTCAGCTGCACCAGAACCAATGCTGCCATACACCTCACTCAGAAGAGAGGCAGGAGAAAGGGCCTTAAGAGGACCTGGACAAACAGCCACTGTATTCCTTCTCTGTTCAAGGATAGTTTTCTTAGGTGCCAGGAAACTCCAGATATCACCCAGAAGAGCGGCACATTTGGTATTGAGCTTTGGGGTGGGGTAAATACAACACACACTCATCCTCACAGCCTGTACTCACTTAACAGGAGAGCTGGAAGGAAACAAGATGCCCTTGTTGCATGGGCAGGAAACTCACGCAGCCTGCAGATGGGGCAGTTGTTGGCCTGGTAGCGCAGAGTGTCAGCGCAGGAATTACAGAGACAGAGGTGTCTGCAGGGCAGAATGAGAGTGTCCCGGAGGTCCGACAGGCAAACCACGCACTCATTGCTGTTGTCGCTGTTCTCATCATCTGAAGGCTGAAACGAGAGGCAAAAATTTGGCACGAGAATGGAAAATGCAAAATAAAGCTTTTCTCTCTTGTCCCTTTTCAGGTGCTACCTGTTGGCACAGGCAGGCAGAGATTGCAGCACGCTTCAGGCAGGACACTGCGTTACTTGGAGAGGAAATCCAGCCTGTCTTGCACCATGGCTGCTCCACTGTTTGCAAATTACACGCTAATACTCAGAATAGCAGTCTGAGACCAGCACTTCGTATGCTCTGCAGCCCAGATGGCAGCAAAGGGCAGCTCTATGTAAGGTTACTGCAAGCACAAAGCAGTCACACATGCTTGGGGCTGTGCAGCAAACCAGGATTCAGGAGAAACTCCTGCCTGAAGATAGGCAGTGCTTCTGGTTAAGACACTTGCATATATCTGATATTACCGATGCTGTGCTCCCTCCTGTATGCAAATCCGGTTTGAGCTTGCAAGTTCTAGACAGCTCAGTTCCATGCAATGATACAGGAACATGCAGTTCTCCCACAGCAAAACAGAACAAAACAACAGAAGACATTTGAAGAGCCACCAGCAGAAAAGCATGGACACCAAACACAAGTACCTTGACTGTGGAGAGGCAACACTCATTTACAGCCAACGAGAAAAAAAGAGCCTCTTGGCTGTACACACTGGGAAGCACCCAGATTGGCCAGTAACCTCAGGGCAGATCACAGAGTCTTCCTGGCTCTGAAACACTGAGGGGCACACCAATGCCCTCCCCTCCCAGCATTCTGTGCTCCAGGAAATATCCTCATGAGCCTCAGACTATCTGAAATTATCTCAGCATAATCGTACTCTTTGAGACTTACAGTGAAGGCCTATCATCCCTTCTCAGGCTTCTTCAGTGCCTGCAGTAACACCACAGACTTGGTGGCCATCCTGGGAAGTGTCTTTACATTACACTGCCAAAACTCGGATGTAAACTTGAAAGTGGAAGCTGCAAGCTGGAAACCCACAGCCCAGGGAGCAGGAGCCTTCTGAGCACCCTTACCTTGGTCTCTTGGTTGTTTTTGTTCTCAATGCCATAGATCTCCTGAAGCAGGTAGCTCACCCGGTCAACCTAGGGAGAAAGATAACAGTTGGACTACCAGCTGCTCTGCCATTGCTGTTTTGAGATGATCTTCCCTCCTTCCCCATGTCAAAATGTCCATGCAACACCCGTGGCAACCAGCTCTCCTAGAGCTACTGAAAAACATTAATATAAACAAACGTCACAAAAGATAGCAGGAGAATGAATGTGTCCTCACTCCCAAGTGGTATCACATATGTCCAAAACTGAAATAAACCAGAGGAAACCAGCCTTCCACAGTCCCTTCCCTCTGTGAAGCACTGTTTACCTTTAGCTAAGATGGATTTCCATCCATCTTCATAGTCTCAGGCATGGAGAGACTAGAGATGGTCCTCATTGTGGTGCTGTGCCAATGGCTCATTACTAGCACATCCATAGCTGCACTACACTTCCCTCCTCATTGCCTGGGAACACAAGCACAAGCTACTGAGGACAATCTCTCTCCCTCAGTGCAGTGCCATTTATGACCATCTCCAGGCCCTGGTGGTATTTTTAAATTGAGGTGTGTGGTAGCAGAAAGCATTGCCAGGCACACAACCCCCAACACAGAATGAACTCCTCTGAGCCATGTCTTTATGCAGATGCTAGCAGCTGCCTGCAAACTACCCTAAGCAGCTGAATTAAAGCAGCACAAGAAAGGCTGATGGCTCAGATCCCAAAGAAGCAATTCCTCCGTGGTGTTCTCCATGGCTCCATAGCTCAGCCAGCAAGTATAGCACAAGACTCTTATTGCTGTATGGAGCATTACACAGATGTTGCTTTGGGGTAGCTCTGCACATGTGCTCCTCTTCACAAAGCAACAGCAAAGCAGCTGCAAGGTAACAAACTGACACATACGGTGAGGAAAGGAATGAAATACTTTCCTGTTAGCTCCAGAAACTGTCCAGTTGACACCATGCAGTGAAGCCAAGCCACCAGGAATGTAATATTACAATGGCTCAGCGTTTTTCTAGGGCTTTTGGCATTTCCATGTGTAATCAGCTTTGCTCCTCCTCCTCTGTCAAGCCAGGAGCTCAGAAGAGCAATGGCTGTGCTGTAGGATTTCAGTGCTGCAGAATTACAGAATCATAGAACCGCTCAGGTTGGAAAAGACCCTAAAGATCATCGAGATCAACCACAACCCAACCATACTACCCTAACTCTAACAACCCCCTGCTAAATCATGTCTCTGAGCACCACATCCAAATGGTTCTTAAACACATCCAGGGATAGTGACTCAACCACGGGCAGCCCATCCCAGCGCTTAACAATCCTTTCTGTGAAAAAGTTTTTCCTGATATCCAACATAAACTTACCCTGGTGCAACTTAAGGCCATGAACACATCCCATGCCAAGATGGGAGCACAGCCTAGTTACATCCAGTCTGCCTTCCAGTTTAGAAATGCTCTGAGCTGGGATGCAGCAGCTTGAACAAACCAATTCCAGAGTCTCCCCATCTAACTCAGCGTGCAGCTTACAATCTGCTGTAGGCCTGCATTTCAAGGCAGTGAGGTCAGCAGTTGGACTGTCGAGCAAAATCCTCTGCAGTGTCTCACAATCCACCCAGGAAGTTTGTGAACAATTATGTGGGAACTGTCCTTTTATAACTCAACACCTCAAAGAGTCTTTTTACAGCATCCCAACTCCTCCGAGGATCACGATGAGTGACAGCGAGTGCAAAATGGCCAGCTCAAAGAGCAAAATACATCAGGAAGGGAGAGAACCAAGTCTCTGCAGGATTCTGTATTCATTTTACTGCTTGCTTCAAAAAAAATCCCACAAGAAGCTCAGGGGGCCCTACTAAGAAAAGAGTGAGCAGCACAACATGGCTCCTACCACAAGATCCCTGGGGTTTAAAACAGTAGGGGTAAATAAAAAGTAGGTGATGCTACACAATGCAGTCCCTCACGTTCTCATCTCTCCCGCAGCACATCATCCTTCCCAAGGCTTCTGTTGCTAAATTCAGAGCCAGCTGATGCACACAAGAGCCACTGGCCAACTGCAGGTCGTATTTTTTTCTCAGTCCCATCTGTTCACATTCAACCATGTTCTTTTCTCTTTCTTTTTATTTAAGAGCACGTTGGTACATACACTGTAACTGATCCTGGCTGGGAGAACAAAGCAGTCCAGCTCATTAGCTGCTGCTTCCTGCTCCCAAAGAGCTTAAGAGATCCATGCACACACAAGGCACCCGGGAATCCTGGCGATGGCACGGAGGGGCAGACAAAAGAAAGGCTGCAGTGGGGAAGCATTTACAGCATTATACAGACGGACTATGCCCAACACATACTCCATAATGCTGCTCTATGCTCTTATAGATGCAGATGCTACATTAGTTTCAGTGGTACTGTGTGTTCTTCTAGCAAGAGTTCGCCTCTGTTTTAGAACGAATGGGAGAGAACATCTAAGCATTAAATTTTACAAACCACCAAGAAAAAAAGCACCGACAACCAAACACTGAGTGGGAAGGACACGTGCTGTGCCAGTACAGACAGACAAGCACACGCTGTTTCACTGCAGGATTCAGCTAACCACATCATGGTAGGGAAGGAACTTCCTTAGGGAGCACTTCTAGCAACACAGTCCTCCATTTGGGAAGCCCAGAGCACTAAATGGAGAATGAAGCACACGGTGCATTAGTGTGTACAGCAATCCAACATCAGTTCAGAGAGCTCACGGCCACGTACGCATGATCATTAAATAAAAAGGCAAGATAAACAAGCTGCTTTCTGTCAGTTCACCAATGTAGTGCTCCTCTCTGAGCAGAAGAAAATGTGGGAACAAGGTGCATCACACTGCTCTGCTCCCATGATTATCACACAAATATTGTATGTTCAAGAGCAACAAGGAAATGAGAACACTGCATGCTGTGTGTACTGCAGTGAGGATGGAGGTTATGGCAACAAGGACGGGAAGGGCCGAGTTTCCAAGCAACAAGGAAGTAATTTCAAGATGTGGGAAGAATCCAGACAGATCTAGTGAGTAATGCTCAGACTTGATGAGAGCTCCAGCAATGAAAAGGATGACAAGACTACAACAGATGCAGGAACGGTAGGAGGAAGCCAGTCAGGTACTGAAAGTCCCCTTACTTCAGCCAAGTTTTACATAAGCCGCTGCTCTGTGAGGACTCCAAACTAACATGACTGAATCACTGCTCTCAGCCTCACACGATCTGCTGAATTCCTGCCTCATATTTTGCATCCCTTAAGACCATGCACTAGAACAGCATCAGCTTGGATTGAGCTAACCTGAAGAGCGTTATCCTTCATACAAATACAAGACACATAGCGAAGCTGACAGACTATTTAAGACAGTTTCTCAGGAAACAGAGCATCTCCCAGATCCATTTGAACAGCTTACTTGTATGTTCAACCTTACCTCTTCTCTTTCACCAACGCATTTCAATCTGATCCTTGTAGCAGGATTGCTACCAATTTCCCTTCAGAAGCTTAAACTCTTGGCAATCTTTAGAAGTTTGCATTTGCTTATGTATTTCTCTCCACGCAGGACCAGGTTCAATTTCAATCTTGATAAGGCTTTGCACAGTTTCTGTGCATTGCACCACACTGGGCTGGTCTAAAAGAGAGCTACAAATCCCTAACATTTTGCATGCCATTCTCCCTTCTTCCCTCATGTGTGTGGTGTGCATAAACTAAGGTCAAAGAACAGCTGTGTCTGTGCCTGCTCAAGTCCCAGGATACTCACAAGGGACAGGCAAGTTGAGCCAAAAGGTCTCAATCCATGGGACTTCTCCAAAGATCTGCGAGGCAGCAATATATAAGGAAGACTGAACTTATACACAGTGCCCAACTTGCAGAGAACAAACAGGCTTGCATGACTGCACTGCCGTATTTGTTCCCCCAACAACACATGGTACACAACATCCAGCCCAACACTAAGCAGCAGACTTTGCTGGTGTTATCTGAGCCAAGTAGCCAAGATGTCAGGCCCTTGGTGAACTCATATCAGTTTCCCACCAGGTACTGCTGAGTGTCTGTGGCACACAAGTATGTCTTTCAACAACAAACGAGTACTTACAATCTGCTTCTGTTTTAATGGCTTCACGGAGAAACTGCCATCAACATGCTAGGAGGAAAAAAATAAAAAAGAAATGTAATAAACAGATGAAAATGTACAACAATTAGAACAGATTAATGATTAGTTGTCATCTCTTAGCTGAGGGAAAAGTGGCACGTGTATTATAACCTGAACAGCAACCACTCCCAGCAGGCAGTGGAACAGGGCATCGGTGTGCTCCTTGTCCACTGCAGCACAGAGGCAGATGGACCTGGCTCAAGTTAGTCAGCTTCTTAGCTCAAGTGGGACAGAGCATACACAGAAATCCACTGGCATGCTGCATGCTTTCAGGGCGCAGCCAGTCAAGCTGGGTGCAAACATGTCTTCATACAATTGCAGCCCCAGGAGAGCAGGGGGTGGCACGAGGCAGAGAGCAGGGCTTGGCCACTGGATGCAGTCTGAAATGCGTGCCCTGCCTCAGCACTCCTAGATTTCATTGGCATAGCTGCAGCAGGCACAACTGTGACAATTTTGTGTGTACCTAGTGTCAGAATTAGCATCAGGAATAATCCACAGGTGCCAACTGATGTGAATCAAACCAGCTCCTCTGCCAGAGCACTGAGAGCACGGAAGGAGACCAAGGGAAAACTCCAGCAAAGCCTGCTGCTTCGAGCAGCTGCAGACATGCATCTGTTTGCTGGAGGAGTTTCAGAAGGAAGGGACATAAAACATTACACCAAAAGACATAACAGTGCTGTTTTCCAGGCAAACACAAAATGCCAAGTTTCTGACTTTGGAAAAGCAACAAGGTCAGACGCTGTGCAGCGTCAAGGTTGCTGTTCTGCTCTTGAATACACACACAAACAGCAAACTGCTGAGGCTGCTGACCTGCCTGTCCTCCAAGCATGCTTTGCTGATCAGCAGCAGCGCTTATTAGCAAAAACCTCCTCCAGATTGATGTACCTACACTTCAAAAGCTGCAATTATTCTAAGGATAGGAGGAGAAAGAACTCTATGAGCACTCTGCCCTCTGACCTTAAACTTTATTATTATTTTCTTTTAATCCTGTTTTAAGCGTCCAGCTGGAAGATCAGAAGTAAGGAGTGGCCTCAACGGACAGCACCTCCCTCTCAGAGCACACACAGACTGGGAAAAGAAGGGAAGCAGATTCAGTCTTTGAGCTGGACACAAGGGATAAGCCAGCATAGATGGAATGGCCTGAGCAGCTTTAGTTGGTCCCTAGTACTGTTGTTCAGCTTGCTGAGCACCGAGGGGAAATCTGCCATCACCTTTATGTATCCAGACAGCTCAGCAGCTCAGCACAGTGCATGGAAATTAACTGTATTTCTCGAAAGCCTGCTTCCAAAGCTGGAGTGGCTAAGCTACTTTCCTCATGAGCCAGAAGTTTCCAACGCTTTACTTCTGCCCTCAGATTAATACATTCCTAATACACACCAGACCACTATGCGGGACTTGGCACTGCCTTCCTCCCCCAAAGCCAGCTGCATGGCCGTGCTCTCAGGGTTTGCAGCTATACAGGACCCAGAAAACACTGTAACAGCTCTAACAATCTCCAACATACCTGACATGCACTGGGAGATGTGGCACCTTATGGTATCAGTCACAGCTTAAGTGCCATTTCTCACAAATATGGGAACTAAGCCTGTTCCACAGGAAAGTATCTCAGGAAAAGATATTTCTACGCGGCACAGTTATCAAGTGCTGGCCCTGGGATTCTACAGTGCAGTCTCACCAAGGTGAGAGCAGGACTACAAACCCTACAGCCCTACCCAAGCACCTGCTGCCCACACTGTCCTCCCCCAGGTGCTCTCAAGAAATAACTGAGGGATTGCAGAGACTTTTTGATCTTTACAGCTCATCTGGACGAGGCAATTAGAAGAACAGCACCCCAGGAGTGCTGCAGCTGCCCATCTCATTTCTCACAGATCTCTAATTGTCCAGGTTAAGCCAAACAACAAAACAAACCTGGAACACTCGGAGCATCTTCCAACCACAGGGCTTCCTGAGGACTGGCTGTGCTGCACAGGCCCCCTGACTCAGCTTGTTACCACCCACACTATCCACCTAGGATAAGTCCTGGCAACTTGCTCCTGCTTACTTCTGGACATAGCAGGGACAGAGCAGACTGAGGAGAAGTCAGCCCATGTGCCAGCCTGGAAGTAGGAAACTTCTGACAGCACAGCATTGATGCTGCTCTCCTCAACATGCTCAACTCTATTCCAGCCTCATCTTAAGATGTCACTACACATCACTTGCCCAGGACAAGCCCAGACACAACATAAAGAAGTTAGGAATCTTGTAAGTGTTTCCAAGGTACAGTCATCATGTGAAGAGACTCTTATCAAGGCTTGTGCTTAGCCTCCCCACACTGGCAGTGCTCAGGTCAGCTACTACCCAAGAAAAGCAAAGACTTCATGTGGGATGTACCCTGAGCCCTATAAGGGCTTGGTCCTAAGCACAAATTAAGGCCAAACAAAGGTGCAGCAGGCTCTGGACATAGCAAATCCAGTTTTGCAAACTGATCACAAGGCCCTGGAAAGCTGCATTCTAGCCTCCATCTACCACTCTCAAAGACCATGGATACCACGGCACACCCTCTCGCCACACACAGGACACACCAGCTGCAATTAGCTGACTGACCAGCTCAGGAACAAATGGTGATTACAGACTGCACAACAGTCACTGCAAGCAATTATATGTCCTGCAGTACCAGTCCTGAACTCATGCCAGGACCCCATTGTGCTAAGTGATATATAAACACAAACTAATGACCCATGGAAATATTTACATATACGGTGATAAGGACAGAGGGAAAAGAGAAGTCATTTACCTTTTCAAATGCAGCCAGAAGAACATGGGCATGGCCTGTCACCTCAACCACCACTGCAGAGAGGGAGAACACTCCTGGTTAAACATTGAAAGCAGCACAAGCATGATATCATCATGAGCTGAATTTTAGTCCACTTGCACTTTTTAAACTGATGCTACCTTCACCTCCATTTGCAGTTTAAAAGGAGGACTTGGGGACCCACAGACCTGTCAGCTTCACCTCAGTCCCTGGGAACATGCAACAGCTCATCCTGGAAACTGCTTCCAGGCACATAAAGGAGAAGGAAACCATCAGTAGTAGACAGCATGGGTTCCCAATCACCAGGCCTGACCAACCTGATAAGCTTCCATAATGAAAGGACCAGCCTGATGGATGAGAGGAGAGCAGTGCACACTGTCCTCCAGGACTTCGCTAAGGCTTTTGACAGTGTTCTCTCTAAGATCCTCATAGGGAAGCTGCTAAAACACAGGATGCATAAACAACACTATAAGTTCAGTGGAATTCTGCTCTCTCCCTATGTTCTTGGGTTTCGTTACCTGAATTTACTGACTGCTATTTTAATTTCCCTTTCGATTCTATTCATTGCAACTTAGCTGTCATTTTCCAGGTACTCCAAACACTCCTGCCCATCTCATCAGTAAAAAGAACCAGAATACACAACAATTTGTCCCAGTCTTGTTCGTGTCACCTATTTTTCTGCTGATATTCTTTTCAGGAGAGGATTTAAAGGAAATTGCCTCTCCGGGTTATTAATATAGATGACAGTTCACTGCTGGCTAAGAGCTGCCATACTGTGTGCATAAATGTATGCTTCCCATGCTGCCTCCCGTTCTATTTTTGGTCTTTCTCGATATGTCTAACATAAGAAAGTGGAAATACATTGGCAAAAGCTCAACAAAGAATGGAAGTTGTTTTTTAATCTGTGGTCAAGAAATGTATGTCAATACCACAAACAGCACCTGAAATCAGTAAAAGCAGATGCACTCTAAAGGCAGTTTCTTTTATGCTGCACTACGCTGTGTTAGTCACACCTCAAATTGGTTCATCCAGTTCTGTTTACTTGGAGGACTGTAAAATAACGCAATGAATTCCTGTGCACTTTCACATAGGAAGCAGAGCACACAAACTGCAATAAACAATACAATCGAAAAGGGATTTTTTCCTTTCTGATTTTTCTTCAGTTTGGAACAAGAAGTTACAAGAAGCAGAAGAAGAATGCTGGTCCTGCTGAGCACAACAGCCATCAGCTGTAGGGAACATATGACTTTCTTGTGCCCCTTTCATTACCAGCGCTCAGAATGAGTGCAAACACACAGAGCCCAAAAGCACACACACCCTAGGGAAAACACTGCACAAGGTGATTAACAATCTAAACATTTACTGCCCACTCTTCTCTAAAAGGGCAGCGTGCTTTAAAAATAACCAGCCATATTATTTACTATCAAAAGCCATGCTCTTCTATTAACATCATTCAACTTCCTTTGGGAAAAAGAAGATAATTTTAAAGCGCTGCATTAATCTGTATGTGGTTAAACAGTGGCCTGAGGATTTAAAAGCCCTTTCTTTCCTTCTGAGAGTTCCTCAGCCTACAGACAGCTCTAGCTTTCACACAGATGATTCAAACCTCAAAGAGGTAGAAGAGACAAACTCCATCCTTGCTTTACAGGACTGCAAACACAAAACTAAAAGAGTTAACCCTAACCCTAGCTCTCCTAAACCCCACTCCAACACCAACTACCCGGTCAATTTTCCTGTCAAAAAATCAAGGTTATCTTTGAAAGCCTATCTTTATGCAAAGCATATCTTTATTGACTCTTAATGAAAGAAGTGATTGCGAATTCCTGAAATAATTTGATTCTGGAAAGGCTCCCCACACCTTTGTTGCATGTAAAATGTCTTTGCTTTTGCAGGAGGCCACCCCTGAAGGGTCACTTAACATCCAGCCAGTCAGAAGACTGAGTGAGGTTCCCCAGTGCTTACCATCCCCTTCATCCACCACTGCTCGGATGACCACTGGAAACACACCACGGTCCAAGTCAAAGTTCAGCTGAGGGAAAGAAACAACATCAATTTAGACAATTCACACCAGGCCTGTCTGAAGACTTGCAATAGCATCTGCAACAGAAGAATGGAGTTACAGGATACCAAGCTTTCACCTGCAAGAGCAGCAGGTCCTTCCACTGAAGGCTGTGCTACCACCCCAGCTGTGCCTGCAGGCCTCAGAGATTATGGGGCTTCAGGAAGCACTAAGAGCAAAATTCTCTGCATTATTTGTTGAGAATTTAGCCCTTTCTGAGGGGTTGGAGAGTCTGTTAAGGTCACCTCCAACTCAAGCCATTCTGTGACTGTAGAAAAGCAGTATACGCTCTGCTCCCTACACCACAAAAAAAAACCAACCTTATTCTTGTGTGACACTCTTGAAGACATAGAAAGAAATCTGCAGAACTTCAAGCTCACACTGCACTCTGAAGAAACACCAGACTGATTTCCATCTCTTGGCATGTTATGAAGTTCAGGTCCCTGACCTTCTAATGGATGCGAGCGAAAATTTAAGAGTTGAGAGTTTCCCTGAGTAAAAGGAAAATAGACTCAATTTCTTCCTTTGCCCTGCACTTCATTAAAGCACTTCAAAAGCTACGTGTGATCTTACACACGCAAGAAAAATACAACCTTACAAACACTGTCCTATGCCAGGAACGGAAGTGGCTCACAGGCTGGATCTCTGGTGTTTTTGTTAATTACTGATTTGGTTTTCTTGTCTCATCTCTTGCCAATAGAGAAAAAGATGTCCTTTCACCACGGTGCTCCAGGCAGTCTGCTTCCAGTTTCCCAGTGAAAGCTGAGACTCACTTCAAAGCACCGTGGGGTCCTTCAGGTGGTGTTTTGGGGCTTCCTGCTCTGTGATTTCCTCCAGTAAATCTCTCAAAAGATACAACAGGAGGATAATCTCAATCAACTGGCACAAATGGCAACCCAGAACAGCAGACTGGATGCAAGGCAACCCTGACAGCAAGCCCTGGTATAACTGGAAATGGTTCTACTATGAACTACATCTAAACGTTGATAACTGTACATGGATATGATGTACCCTGGCATGTACAAGGATGCACCTCTGTTACTAGCTGCGTGCATGTGCTATAGTCTACAACTTGCAGCCTCCCAAGGGCTGTGTGGGAACAGAAGCAATCCCAACCCTACCGCTTTTCTGCCAGCAGTTGAATGGCCCAAAGGAACACGATCTGAACATTTTCTAGAAACAGCTCCTAGCTGCACTGTGCACACAACTGTTCAAATATGCATATTCAACTCTAAATGGAAAGCATGTGCTGGAAGACCTTACGGGTTGAGCTCTGCTGTCTCGGATATTCTTCAGACCCGAGGGATACTGATTTTTCATTCTCTGATGATGATTTTACATTTTATTCCTCCTATATACGACCACAACCTCCTTCTAAAAGAACAGAGTAACACAGAGACCATAAAAGCATCATTTAACATCTCAGTACTTGTCAGATGAAACTCACAGGGCCACTATTTTCTATCCTGCATTTTTGAACTATTAGAGCATACCAGAGAAGGGGGAAAAAATAATTCACTGAGAACAGCTGATTAAGACTGCTGAAAGCAGCTTATGGCCTTGCTTTGCTTCCTGCACTGATTTATTACCATAACACAACAGCTACATTTTGTCCATGTGAAATGAAAGTCACATCACAGTAAAGCAACCAACCGTGGCTGCTTTACCATATAAACTATTGCATTCTCAAACAAAAGACCTCTTCAATGGTTCGTTTTCCAATCATTTTTAGGGGCCTGAAAACAACTGCCAACACATGCCTTGCACTGTAACACACGAGCAAACCAGTGTGTTATGAAAACATTGTAAGAAGAATGTTTTTATAAGGCTTTTCCACATAACAACTCACCATAACACTATTTTCCATTCTGCTGACCAGCCAAGAACTACATCATTGCTGAGCATTACACTGAGCAAAAACATGAAAGAAATCTCTTTTTTGACAACAGCAGCAATGAAGTTGGAGGGCAATCTGAACACTGCAACTGCACGCAGCTGAATGAGATCCCTCAGCCAGCTGTCAGATAAAAGCACTGCACTTCAGGGGACAGTTAAGAAGATTTAGCATTTCACTGGACTTGAGAAGGAAAAAAACCAAACAATGTAAACAGCCAAAGTGGGGAAAGAAACTTCTGAGTCAGTGTTTGCCCCACATTGACTCCACAACCAGAGCCCCCGTAAAAGCAATGAAAAAGACCAGAGGATGCAGCAGAATGAAGCAAAGAGAGCTAGAAGCTTACTTTTCCACTGCACCTCCCTTCCCCTTTAAGCTGTCAAAGGGACGTGACTTTAGTACTCAAATTAAAACCTTGCTGGCAGGAACAAAAGTGAAAACCAAGCTTTCCAATTCTTTAAGAAAGGGATCTGAGCTCCTACTTCCCAGTTTCCTCAGATGACAAAGGGGGTTGAAAAGCAGCTCTTCCAGGCTTTTGTAGGCTGAACTTGTGAAATCATATATTGGCAGAGAAACCAGGACATCAGGAGACCAGACTCTGCAGGCTCCTGCTAACTGCCACAGCACTGTTAAAGCACAGGACTGATTCTAGTTAAAACCGTAACTCCAAGACAATAGCTATTCAATCTTTTCAATATACATGAAAGATGACCTTTCTTTCCTTTTTTCTTTTTTTTAAACCTTAATTTTTTAATAGGTAGTGTTTCTTATTAGGGCTCACATACACAATACTCTTATACAAACCTGAGAGAAGAAATGAGCATTGTATTAATTCTGACCTGGGAGAAAGGTCCACAGGAACAAGTGTATTAGCAGTAGCTACAGGCCAGCTCCTCTGCATGAGGAATGTCTCAGGACAGCTCTGCACAGAGGAGGGCAGACAGCAAAGCCTTTCTGCTTTGTGTAACACGCAGGGAAGCCCTTGGGCCAACATTTAGAGGCTCAAGAAGCAGAGTTACTGCCAGGACTGGAATTCGGCAGAGATACCAAAATTAATAGGACTCCATAGATCTTGCTATGTAGTAAAAGCCACAGAGCTTAATGAAAACCAAAGCTTCATCTGTTTGCAGTTATGGGTTAAAGTAAAATAAAAGGATGAAGGCATCCCCTTATTCGGCATTAATGCACCAGTGTGAATCTGCCCCAGGAGGGAGAGCATCCCCTCACTGCATGGTACTGCTTGAGATAATACTGCAGGACACAGCCCTTAAATAGAATAAGACTCCAAACTATTTTGACTTCTCTCTCCCATCAGTATCACAATTTTGGTCATAAACCCCTTGTATTTATTTATTTATGAGTTATCAGCATTTACTGCAGAAGTTCTTCTCACACCCTAATGAACTGTCTTGCACGTATCCATTTTGAAAACCGCTGGAGTCTGGTCTAGATGACAAGCCAAAAAAAAAAAGAAAAGAAAGTGATAAAGACAGACCCTCTCAGAATCTTTATCAGCTCTCTCCCAAGGTAACTGGGAAAGACTTAGCAAGTGAACAGGGGCACATTTGTTCCCACAAGTTCTCTGGCTGACAGGGAGAACAAGGCTGAAGAGCGTAGGCTCCTCTGGGAACAGCTCCTGTGCCAATCTCTGCTGTCTCCCTCCTACGCCAGCTGTTGGGATGCCAGCTGATCAGTGTTATCAGAAGTTGCTCCTTTCAGTTTCTTTTCTTCCCTGTTTGCCTCATCTTCTTGCCAAGTTCCCAGGCAGTGTTCATATCTGCTCCTCCCAAGGCCCCGTTTGTCTCACACCCACAAAACATGCTGTGGCAGCTGTGAGTGCAAATCTTCCAGCCGTATCTCAGTGACACTAAACAGAGGCCACTACTTCTGAGGCAACAGAGCTGTGGAAAGAAGGCAACACTAAGAAAAGACTTACCTCGTCATCTTTCCAGTCTGAGAAATCAATCTTGAAGGAAGGCAGGGAGAACTGCTGGCTTACCCCTCTCTTGTAGTGAACTGTCTCAGACTGCAGAGAGGGATTCTTTGTGCTGTATCTGAAGAAAGGGGTAAAAGAAGACTTGCTGTAACAAGTGATTGCTCTCTGCTAGGCTCTCATTTCATTCATGCCTGTCTGCCTTCCAGGAATCACAAGTGGAAGCTCTAAGAGGCAGAGCTGGCAGGGGCTGGCAGCCATTCACTGGGAATACAAAAATGGGAGGGAAAGGTGAGCATGGGGGAAGAAAGCAGCACAGACAGGCAAGGTCAGATTGGATCCAGACTGACCTGCCGGGAAACACTGCATGTCAAAGGAGCCTTGGGGTGCAGCAGCCTAGCAAAAGCTAGCTCACTAAATCTGGAGCCAAAGCAACACCGGCTTCCTACCCAGCACACATTTATCTTCTGCAGGAAACCCAGGAAGAACAAGGAGTTATCTAACAGCAGCATCACACAACAAGGCACTAAGAGCTAACCTCTGCCTCTGCAGGACAGGACTGCAGTGAGAAACACTACTTGGCATGAGGCCATTCTGGAAAGCAAGACCCATTCAGACCAACTCTCCAGCTCTCAACTCCTCACATGCTTTCCTAGAGGCACACGCCATGAACAGCACTAGAGACCCACCAGCCAGCAACCTCTGAGGATCCAGGAGATGGTCTCCAAGGCTTGTCACATGATCAGTGTTTAATTGAAAGGTCATGATGAAGATCAGGACCATCATGTGCTCTCTGCTCTTCTTGCCAAGGTAGAAGCACTGACAATAGGTTACCCATAAAAGAATTTTCTGAACTGCACTAGAATAGTGCTGCTTTACTGGAAGGGCTGACCCCATCCTTTGCATTTAAAGCACGGAGTGGGAGAGATCAGGATGACAGATCTTTTGTATGTGAATTAAAGAGCGAGCAATTGAGTGAAGTTTTATTTACTGAGTTGTCAGGCACAATGAATAGAGCATGCCTGTATCTAGCTCCTTTTGTGGCTCTCTCTAAGCTTCCCAGCTATGCAGAGAGGCACAGTTCTCCCTGTGCAGCTGGGAAGGAGGGGAACAACTTATCTAAGGTGACAAGAGAGGAACGTACTGCAACTGAAGTGCAGAGGAGAGAGTGGAGGTTAGAGATGGCCTGGATGCTTAACATAGACAGTGTGCTTATTGAAGGACATAAGGAATCCAGGAAACTAACTGAAATTATTCCCCAATTTTTTGTCTCTTCTCCTCCTCTGCCTCCTCATAGGATCTGGTTTCCAAGCCAGGCCAGGAGGAAACAAACACCTTACCATGCAATGAAACCCTGCCATCCAGATCCTGTTCAGCACCTGCAGCCATCTCGCTTGAGCTCATTGCAGGAAGAGCTGCACTCCTGACTCCAGCCAGGCTTCAAAGACGGCAACTTACAGAACAGCAACAGAATGAGGCACAAAGGCCAGAACTCTTATTAAAGACAGAGGGCTTGTCTGTTCAATGAAATCTACACAATTTAGCTTTCCAGCATGTGAACTTTGTACACTGCAGTCCCTTGGGGACTGGTGCCTGCATAGATCAAAGCAGGCTTTGGCTGTTAAGGCTTGCACCAGGCAGAAAAAATCTCTGCCTCTGATTTCTTCGCATTGAAGAAATCTCTCTGTGCAAAGAATTCAGTTTAATCACCACAGTCCACAGCCAAAAGCAGCATGAGCACCTTTCAAAGGCTCTGAACAGACAGAGGCTACTAATTAAACAAAGGAACACGAGTGCTTCTGTCTCCCCTACACAAGCTTTAGTGAAAAAACAGCCATGTGCTAAGCTACACATTGCAGTCGGATTTCATTTTGTGAACTAACCGTTCAAATCTCCACATGCAGACAAAATCCATCATGTATTGCTTGGAAGACAGTGGTAGAATGTTTGTAATGTGTAGCAGGCGTTGCAAAACAAGCAAGGAAATGAGACAAAAAAACTCCAGCACATCCATTTGTGCATCAGCAACACGAACAGCATAATCCTGAAAAAGGGCAAAGACTAGCAGAGCTAAACTGGCACGTTTTCATTGCTTTCTCCTTATAATAAAGAAACACAGCACTGGCAACATTACGAGGACAAGGAAGAGTACCTTCTCTGTCCAAAGAGGAAGGTCTCTGTGAGAAGAAAGGACTGCAAAACCTCACATCTCTCACGTCACATTTATCAGCAGCTCATGATCTGTGCACATTGCTCCTGCCCTCAGAGCTGGCTGCTTTAAGTGCTTCCAGCTGGTCCAACTCCTTCCCCTGAGGAACATCCATGTTATAACTACACAACCCTCCCTGCTAGTCAGCAGGATACTCACAGCTGGAAAAGTCCTGGGGGCCCTCCCAGGAACCTAATAGTGTGTGTGCACATCAAGTCTGTGCCTGAAAAGGAAAGGATACATTCGCTGAGCACGCAAACAGAGAATATCAGCATCTTTGTACCTGCTCCCAAAAGCACATCTGTCTCCTACAATAAATCTGAGGGTACAAACACACAAATCATTCGCTGCAGAAAAAGGCAGGCTATAAACTGAAAGTCCTTCTACTATTCTCTAGGAACTGTTAGCACGGCAAGGAAAAGCAATTCAGGCTATCTTATCATTTCTGTGAGGGACAGCACAGACTTACAGGTGATCACTAGCAAGTAGTTGACGTAGCTCACACATCTGTGTGCTTGTGCATCCCTATGCTAAGGCAGATTCTCATACCTTTCAGCCAGGTCCCATCCCAGTCATCCCTTGCACACTTCCTCTCTGTGCTCCACAATTCACCAAGCAGAACAAACCCAACCGCTCGCTAATCTCCCATCTTTAAAATATCCTCCTGACTCAACACCCACCCCATGTTCTCCCCCCACACCAAATGTCCTGTCAGGGCAGTTTCCCAAAAACAAATAAAATGGACACAACCACAACAAATAAAACTGAGGATAACAGGGACTCTGAGCTGCTCAGAAGCAGCTTGCCATTAATTCCATGCTGCTAAAAAGGCTCCAGACACAGACAGATCTGGGCTCTGTTATGCTGTTATGACCCACATTCACCAGCTGCTCCTCCAAGAACTAACATCTTTTCATCTACAGATTCTTTAAACTCACTCTACCTGGACAAGAGATACTTAGCTAGTCAGAGCAGCGGTCTCCTCCAGATTTAAACTAATACCCCATGTTGTTCAAGAGGCTGCTACTGCATCTGCATTAGCACCAGAAAGTACTGGATACCTTTCCCCATATACATACATACAGTGTCTTCACACTTTATTGGTCAACTACAACCCCATAAGAAGTAACGACACAGCTTGTTGTGAAATTCAGAGTTCAGCAGATCAGGACAACAGGCAGATAGTGGTTGGGAGAAGACATGTTGCCAAGATCTTGGCTGGGAAGCAGAACAGCTGAACACATCCCCCAGCATCAATACCTGGGAGTGTATGGAACACACAAGGCAGGTCAGTACAGGCAGGACAGGCCCACGCTGATAAAGCCTGCAGCTTTTAGATGGAGCCCAAGCAGTTCTAGTAGGAGGCCTCCTGGATTGCAGAAACACTTCCCTCTGGTCACAGAGACCAGCCATTCACAAAGACAGGCTCACAGACCACAGGCAAAGGGAATGCTGTTGCTCCAAGGTGAGCAGAAACTTGACAACAAGCAATGCCTCATCTCACTGAGAGCCACATCCCCTCCGTCCTCCCACTCCAAATTGCATGAACATAATGATGTTCCCAGCAGCAGTTTCACAGGAGCAGAAGCACTGATGCTGTCAGGTTCGGATGCTATCAGGTTCCACAGTTCCTCCAGCAAAGAAGCAAGAATAACTTCTTTAGCACTTCTAAGGAGCCATGCTGCAAACCAGGGACCAGGAGGAAATTTCTGCTTTAGAAAATGGTCCAGAAAGTTTCTTCCATTTTAGGAATATAGGAAAAGTGGAAGGAAAAAAAAAAGGTGTCTTTATGACAAAGCAGTTTTCTTCCCGTTCAAGTGCTGGACAGCAAGAGACACAGTTTTGGGTTTACACACAGTGCAGTGCAACTCCTGCACACGTCTGTTACTTAAATGCAGGTGTCAGCACCATGAGAAACTGAGAAAAGGAGAAAAGTATCACCTCACGCAGAGGAAAGCTGCATTCCTGCTAGTGCACTAAAAAGGCACTCTCTATACTCACAGCTTTTTCCCCACTAGAACTTGAAAATAATAAATCAACGTAATTACAGCACTGTCCTTTCAGAACTGCTTTGCAAAGCTGAAATCAGAGCTTCAAAAGGTTTTTACTAGCAGCCAGCAAATCCAGAGAAGCAGAGATGCCTAATTTGGGCAGCTGCACTAGCCCCAGGATGTGCTTCATGAGCCACTTCCACATGCAAACACAGCCTGGGTTGAATTAAAACAGCTTATAAAGTCTATATTTATATCTCACTTCCCCCAGCCCCTATTACCTACACATCTGCATGAAATCAGGATCATGCCTTTCAAAACGTTTACTGGCTTCTGGTACAGCACCCCACACCCCATTTTTCTATAACATTTATTGTGCAAGCACTCCAGAGCAGAAATAGACAGCTCATCAATTCTATACTACGAGGAAATTAAACTATGATTTATTAAATAAAAGGACAGCAGTGGAAGCAAGAGCTGAATCCAAGTGCTCTGACTTTCAGCATGAAGTGTTAGTGCTCTGGGAACTGCTTCCATCCTAACTGGGCAACCCGGTCATATCAGCCACACGTGGCAAAGAAATGAGCACTGACCACAGATCCTGGCTTCATGCAGAGGCAGGTAAGGTCCTCCTTCATTATGGGAGCAGGGATCCATCTTTTGGTGAACCATGGACAGGGTGGATAAAAAACTTTGTATTTAAAAAAAATGTATTTTTATCTGAAATTGACGGTCACGTTAGCTTTCAGAAACTGTACCTAGGGATTCAATTTAAAAAGCAATTAGGTAATTCGTGTTTGTTGCATAAGCTTTAAGAAACATGGAACGAAAATTCAGTAAAATAACATCCTTTTAAGTGAACCAGAAATGGTGTTTTCCACCTCCAATCAATGGACAGAGTTCCTAGGTACAGAAGTGAACAGAGTCCAGAAACAATAAGTTCTATACAATAGCTATGACAGCTATCCACCCTGGCCATGGAGGCCTTCAGTGTGCTTCATTAGCCCGTAACAGTTTCCTTCTAGTGATGAAAACCAAGGAATGCTCTGCAAGGCAGCACAAGGAAAACTAGCTGCCTGTCCACGCTGTACCTGTATTAGGAAAAGAGGACTTCAGTCTCCAAGGTTGCCATTCCAGCACTTCACTAGCACTACATTCACAGGAAATCTAAGGACCTAAGAGACAGAACATGGAAACTTCATCAGGATTTCTAAGGTACCCTGCTGCTTCAGACTCAGTTTTTCAGAGCTGAAGGGATTTTCCGAGTTTGTGAGGAGAGATTTTTCAGTCACTTGAAAGGAGTTAATTAATTAACTTCCTTAAACAAAAGCAGTCACAATCTTCAACAGAAAAGAGGGGCCTAACAAAATCCTGGACCAGGACATCCTCCAGTTTGGAGGAATACACATCTGTATGGCAGCACTGAAGTTGTCTTATTTCTAAAGCCACCTTATTCTGATCATTAGTAGGACGTTTATACTTTGTATAAGGCACATGAGCCACTTTATGGTTTATCATACATATTTCTCCCTGCTGAAACCTCTACAAATCACCTAAATAAACCACGACTTTACCCCCAAATCAAGAGCACAACTGCAGAAGCCATCAGCACTACGTGCACAGAGCTCCTGGATCAGCCAAAAGCCTCTACTAGCAAAAGCCAAGAGCTTTTGCAGCCTTTACCCATAGAACAAGAAGAACTTTTTGTTCCATGGTTATTGAAGCCTGCAGTCATGTACCAGAAGCTCAAATGTGCCCAGTGCACACAAGGAAGAGCAAGTTTCAGCCACCATAGCCCTCAGCGAAGAGAGGAAACTTTTTGTAATCTTAGAGGAAAGACACAGTGTTGATTAGAATGGCTTAAATGTGCTCACCTAGATAAAAAGGCTTTGAAATCTGTAGAGATACATTACTGCAATGAAATATGGGAGGAAGATTCCATGGATCATGCTCAGACCACTCTTTTTACAGCAAGCCAAAGGTTAGTCTGTACCTGACAGGAAACATACAGGCAGGGTTTCTGGGCAGTTAATCTTCCTGACAGCCATTTTACAATACCCTGTTTTGAGGTGGTCATTTACCCCCAAACAGGACTTTGGATAGGCCTCAGTTCCTAACAGACTCGTATGAACATGTCAAGCTGAACTTTTCTTTGATGGTCCAGATGCTCCCACCTCAGGGAACACAAAAATCTACTCAGTGGTGTGATCTGGAAAAGCAGGTCATTTTTGAAGAGGGGAGCATTTGCTTCTGTAATTTCATAAATCGCCTTGCTGAAAAAGCACAAAGCTGTGAGTTCCGCTCCTTTGTTGCACGCAAAATGGTTTCCCCAGATCCAAAAGACAAACCAACAAGGGAACAAGAGAGGAAATTGGCTTTGTGCAGGAAGGAAGTGAAAGCAATATTCAAAGCCATCAGAGTACATAAAACAGAAAGAGAATTCACTTCCCATCATCTGTGGCAGCACTGCTTCACAGGCGAGAAAGGAAAGATGGTTTGACAGCCTCATCACCTGAGAGGTTCCATATCCCCCCAAGTGCCACAAGCCCAACACTTACACGGCCATGCCACCAACAAACTCCTCCGTAGCCTGGCAGTAGATTGTGATGGCAACACGAGCATCTGCATCAAAAGTGAACTCCAGACTGTACAGGACTTTCTGCTTCCCATTCTCCTCGGTAGGACTGTCCACATCATCTTTATACCTGCAAGAGAATGCCAAAGGATTAGAACATTTTTATGAGGTATTTCATAGCCACCAAGTTTACTTGGATATCAGGATAGGAATACTGCAATGTAAGGGCTCTGGGCAGAAAAGTCATCATGGGCTTCCATAATGCCCAGGAGATTTCCATTCTTTCCTCTGAGGAAGGTTGTTCCAGGATTTTTCTGAAGTTATTGAAGTGAATTATGTAACAATGATGTTGAGAGATCTCATCCAGTCTTATGGCCATGGAAAGCGCCAAGGTCAACTACTGAACATCAAACTTTAGGAGCAGAAATGTTCTTCATGACTGAGGCATTTATTATATGAACAAGAATTAACACATTCAATTGCATCAGATACATGATAACCTATTCAAGAATGAGTATTTCAGTGAACATAAAAGGAAGCAATAACTTGGATTTGGGCTACCAGACAGCTGTATCCCACTGAGTGATGGCTGATCACCACAACAGAATATTACTCCTCCCTCCTGCTAAAAACACAGGCAACAAATCCAGTGAGAAAGGTGGTATGAAACAGGCAGGCTGCAGGGCAGCAAGGTATAGATGTGGATAAGCTGTGAGTTAAAGTGTGCCAATGGTAACGCCAGCAGATTCTGGAACAAACAGCAAATACAACATACCATGAAAAAAGCTCCCTTTGTCCTTAAGTACTAAATGACAGAAAGGATACGACTCATTGTCAGAACAGAAGCAGATTCTCATACATTAATTCAAACCCCACAGTAACTCTGCAACTTCAGATCCAACAGTCAGTTCATGTATTATGTAGAAATGGTGAATGCAGCAGGTCGGCTCTGAGAAGTGTACCACAATACTGCTCTGCTGCCCAGTCCCAGTCTCACTGCCTATCAGTATTAGCTCAATTGCCAGGATGCCTGGGTCAGAGCCAGGCAGCTAAACTACTCAGGAAAAGCTTGGCACCATCTCTAAGTTCACAGCATTAATTGGCCTCTCCCCTCACTAAGCAGCCTCCACAAACATAACGCACTGCTGAAAATACTCCGAAATGGGCCAGGCACACCTCCATCATTCAATCTAAAAACTGTCAAGGGAATTCATATTTACCAAGTTCACTGAGACGTAATAACCGCTGCCTAATTAAGAATTCCACTATGAATTTTACTCAACACGCTAAACAAGAATGAAATGTTCTGCTTCAGCAAATTAATACAGAAGGTGTAAGTTTTATTTGAAGAGCAGTACAATCGAGTACCTGACACGCACATTTGTACTAATGTGACCTCACTAAATCTCCTGGGAACCTGCTTCAGCAGGAGGGGCTGGACTAGAGGATCTCCAGAAGTCCCTTCCAACTCCTGCAGTTCTGTGATAAGTATTGCACACACTCGCATTCCTGTCTGAGTGACTCAAAACAAGACTTTTGCCAGAGGTTCACTTAGGTCAGAGGAGTAAATCAAGTTACAATACATCCAAACTGCTAGTACAAAAAAAAACCAAAGCCCAGGAACGGGCAGTCTAAACATCTGCAGCAGCCAAGAGACAACAGCCAGTAACAGAATGAGTATTCTATTGTATCTGAGTATTCCAGGACTGTTTTCACACAAGCAGGTGAAATTCTGAACAGCAGCAGCCACAGTAAGTCTGCCTGCACATCTCCCATTGTAACAAGCTGGTGCTGGAGATTAATGAAAACACTGGCCATATAACTAGGAGTTCATGTGAGAAAAGGCTGCATAGGCAGCTCTGCCAGCCAGCAGCTGAATCAGGGGACAAGCAAGGACTACCACAGTGCAGACTTTGAGAAGCAGAGACATTCCGTGTTCCACCTCATGGTGCAGGATGTAAACTTCAGGGGATTAGCAAGACAGGGCCACGCATTTTGCATTTCTCCCACCTTTGCAACAAATGAGGCATACAAGGAGGTGGTTCAGGAATTTCAAGAGCTCTTCTGTCTCCATCTGTACTTGAAGTTTACCGTGTACACTTTAGTCAAGCCCTACAGAGAGTGCTGATGTGAGGGTGGCCTCAAATGCATGCACTAATTTAGAAACCAGTGACTTTGTTAGTGCGCCTTTTGGTCATGCACACAAGCTAACTACATAGCCTTAACAATCACACATACAGAGCAGAACAGAACGGCCACCTTGAGAACAAATAGCTGATCCAGTGCTATGATGTAAAAGTCAAAGCAGGCTGACCAAGTGAGCTGAGGCCACTTGGTCTGACATCCCTTCTGGATAAAACAGTGGAAGTGCTGGAACTTTTTGCTTGTCTGTTAAAGAATTAAAAGATAAAAATATAATTAACAGCAGCCATGACAGTGTTACAGAAATGGGTCAAGTTGAATCTGATTTCATCCTTCGAGGAGATTAAAATTTTTGAACAACTCAATAGACGTGCATTATAAATGTTAAGTACTGTGTGACTCTGTAGCATGATATACACTCATGAATGCATTAAGTTAGTGTTGAGGCAGTCACTGAACAAAGTAAGAACTGGCTGCCATCTCTAACAGTATTCACATTTCTGCTCCATGATGCTCTAATCATAGTACAAAGCCCACATTGGAGAAGAGTGGCTGAGCCAGGGGGCCCTGCTCTGTGAAACACTGCCTGATGAGCTGATCCTCCTCCTGCAGTGGGAAGTGCTTTCAAGGTGTGAGCAAACAACCTTTCCTGTCCATCAGCACTTCAGCTCTGAAAGAAAGCTCTTGAGCCAGAGCCAAGAGGGGCAACAAGACAGACACAAAACCGCTTTCTTCTGTCAACGCTTAACAGCAAAACTCATGCTGCCCTCCTCTGAGGTCTGCAGAGCCTCATCCTGTTAGAAATTAAGCACTCCATGGGCAAAGACTCACAACTCCAATATCAGCATCCAAAGGACTGCTGCTTCTCACCAAAGCTGCTGGAAATACTCGGGATTCAGCCAAGCTCAGAATTTTGGCTGGTGACAGCAAGGCAGGAAAACCAGGGTGAACATTTCTTCACATTCTTCCATAACGTTCAACATTCCAAATTATGAATCAACACTCTCTTCAGGGGAAAAACAATGAATTTTCAGTTAAACACAAGGAAAAATAAATGGACTATAAGGACGTTACCATCAGAGCCTACTTTGTACCTAGACACTCAGTTCAATGGTATCTTATTTACTTCTGGGAAGAATCTCCAAGCCTTAACCATCAACTGCCAATGAACTAAGCTGGAGGGGGCAGCAAGTGTCTTTATGTGTACAGAGGGAGAAATGAAAAGCCTCCAGTACAGAACAGTTGAAAAGCACATGACAGAATGTGCCCTTGAAGACTGGCAATTAAAATCCCATTTGGGGTCTACATTGTATAAAATGAAATAGAATAGTATTGGTGGTGCTGTCGTCAGCACCAACACAGCAGTACAAGAGCCTGTGAGAGTTCATGAGGCAAAGAACTGAAAGTACTGGGAATTACAGGGACACAAAACTAAGGTAACACCTTATAAAATATAAAATCACAGAAAACAGAACGATAGAACTACATGAACTAAACTAAACCCCACCAACAACTCCTCTGTTGCACTGTGGATGTCTGAAAGGAGAATGAAATGCCCTTTCCACAGCAAGCCTGGGAAGAATGCAAGACTGTGTTCTAGAAAAGAACTTCACAGCCCTTAGCTGAAAAAGCTGGACAGCATTCAAAACAGTTTGCCAAGGGTTACTTCTGAAGAAGTCCTCTCTTCTCCTGTTTAAGTGATTTTGAAACAACGGGTATTGCTCCTTTAAAGACAAACAAACAATGTCAGTTTTCAGATAAAAACAAAGCGGAGGTTTTGCCTGGTTATGACTCAACTGACTCACATTACACCACGCTCTCAGAATCACCTTGGCTCAGAGCTGAACCTGGTCCCCTGCCAGCACTCCAACCCTGCGTCCGTAACACAGAATTCAGAGACTCAAGGACCTTTGGGAAATGCTTAGCCTGGACATCTGCCCAGGTGCTCAGACCAAAACAAAGCACTCTGTGCTGGGTCTCTGCTTGTCAGACATCTGTGTAGAAGAGGGCAGCCTCAAGTCAAAGTGTTAACTATTGCATTTAGTCCAGAAGTCACATTTTTGTTAGCGTGGCCCTAGATCTCAGTGTAAAGCATTGAAAGGTAATAGATCTCCAAGACTACTCAGAACCCCTTTTCCTACTCATGGGACAGAAGCCATTTAAATGAGTACATAACACCAGGACCAAACTTCATCTTGGCAGCAAGAAGAAGCCGAGGAAGTTTCACTCAAGACCAATCAGTGCTCCCTGTCAGTGACTTGCACCAGAAGCAACTACTTTCTGGCTTCTCCTTACACAAGAATGCAGAAAGGAATCTGTCTGAAGAGTTTATTGACCCAACTAATATATTCCATTTGTGCTAGCAATAGCAGGCAAAATCCAAGGCTTTGATTACCACTCTAGTCTCTTTGTAGAGACACATACCGGTCATCTCGGAAACCACAGATTGCTCAAGTCCAGGGATGAAGCAGCACACAAACTGCCTGAAAGCTCTGCTCAAATGGTACCCAGAACCTTCTGAATATATCTAGCAACAAAGACCTGGGATTCAGCTGTTCCTCTAAACAATATGGAACTGACAGTTTGGCTCCAGGTGCCGGATCCCTGGGCTGAATGAAATGAGTTCAGGCAGTAACGGTACCTCACGAGGCGGAGAGAGTCCTTGCGGATATTCACCAAGCTTCTCAGTGTCTTCACGGGCTCATGGGGAGCTGGAGTCACATAGGGGAACTGAAATACAAAAGCAAATGATTGTTGCCTTATTACTACATGCATGTTACCTGACAAACTATTTACCCAAATCAAGGAACATTCATCTAACTCCAAAGAACAGAGCAACTCTGTGACAGAGATGCAGAGCTACCACACAGGCTCTCAAGTCTGATGGTTATGGGGAACATAACCAGCAATAGTGACACCTCACAGCCACATCAGAGGTATGGACCTTCAAACTCAGAGCTACCAGGAGCTGCACGGTGATGCTGAGCTACCAGGGAGTACAACTAACACAGAGGAGTATCAGGGACCATCAATATGTGTGTCTCCATAGAAATGAGGAATCTGCTAAGCAGGCAGCCTACTGCTGCTCCTGCTGAGCTTCAGGCAGCTCCAGCACACAACCCTGTAGCACTGTTCTCTTGGGCCACAGAAACACATCGATGTGGCAAGATCCAAAGCCTGAAAGAAAACACGCCACTTGTGACCAATGTGACAGTGCCAATCCACAGCCACAGGCAGCAGAGACTCCATGGGGCGCAGCAACTGCTTTCTTTGTGACCCCACTGCTCAGCACTGCGGCCAGCAGCAGCGCTGCATGCACAGCAATCAAGTTATTCCAAAAGGAGAAACTGGCCAATTTCCACAGGGCCCTGTTGCTGCTGCCTGTTCAAGTGCTTTTTTTCTTGAAGATTAATCAGAGCTGCCAAAGGGCATTACCTTACATTGGCAAACTGCAGACCACGACAGCCTCCCACTCTTAAACCCATTTGGCAAATGTCCCACTGTGTTAATAGTGTTCTCACCCACTCCCCTCTGAAGAAATGAAATTCAGTGCCAGAATGTCTGCTAGAGAACCCAGGCTGAGATACACAGATAACACAACTCTGCGACTGCAAGACCAGTCCCTGCAGCCACAGGCACATCGGGTATTGAGCTGACAGCTACATCTTCTGTTTTCCTTGGAATGCTGTGCAGCTGCAGCTCTTCATCACTGCCCTGCATACAGACGTGGCACAGGGTATTCGGTGGGCCTCCTCCTGCCTGCACAGCATTGCATGTCCAGCAGGATTTCCATGTGAAGTCCCTCCTTCCTAACTGTGCTCTTTACCTCTCTGTACTGCAGCAGGCAGCTGTCCACAGTCTATCTGTGAGCCTCAAAATATTTCCAAATTCCAATTGGGAAAACTGATGAAGATGCTTTATAAGTAGGAAACAGAAGTGCAAAACAGGATATAGGAACTTGCCTGAACAGGTCTATTCCCAAGGAAGTTTAGATCCATGTTCTCACCAAAAAGGTACCCCTCGGGGTGAGGGGTGTCAAACTTCTCACCTCCCATAAAGAAGTGGCTTGCAAAGTAGTTTCCTAGGGAAAAGAAAACAGAACAAAAAAAAAGAAACAGAAGGAGTTGGTCTCAATGATCCTCACGGATCCCTTCCAGCTCAGGATTTTCTATGAAAAAAGTTCAATCCATACTTCCTGGAGAACAGCTGGTCTATGCATTTCTCAATGCACAAGACACAGAAAATACTTGATTGTTCACTCCTTCCCTGTGCTACACAAGGTTGTTGCCAACAGCAGAAGCAGAACAAAATCACCCTGGAACAAATCACTACAGGAGATGATCCCATTCTAACTTGTTTTCCAGAAAAGAAAAGGCTCTTCCCAATATTTCTCAATTCAAATGAATCCTTCCTCCTTGTCCCAGCGCTGGATACCAAGTTCCATCCCACAAACACCCGCCCAGAGAAGGCCCAGGCTTCCTCCCCACACACCCCCAGGGGCTCCTGATGGGCACTTGGCTTTCCTTCCCATACCCCCACACTGCAGCCACACACACGTGTGAGAATGCTACAGATGTAGCTTCCTTCTACAAAGACTTTGGGACAACACTCATCTGAACTCTACAGAGTTGGAGTTTCCAAGGAATAAGAATCAGGAGGGCGTTAAGAGGCTCCATCCCAACCATTTTCCTTTAATTTTCAGAGTGGGGTTTTTAAGTTTGGAGCCAAACACACGTTCACTTCTCTAGGTGCACAGACAGTCTAAAATTTGCTTTACAATGAGTGGCAGAAGCAGTAGCCATTTGTGTGAATGGCTATGGGGGCATTATGGAAGGATTTTCAGCTAGGAGCATGATTTACTCAGAAATGGAAGGGCTTTCATGAACGGTTCTGCTTTTTCCATTACAGATTTCTTTTTATATGCTTCAAGAAAGGCTTCTCTTTCTCTGCACAGCTGGCAGTGCTCTAACGATGAGTGCTCTCTGTTGCTGAGCTCAGCCTACAAGCGTCCAGATGTTTATATTAAACACGTCTGCCCTTCCAGATACAACAACCAACCTCAGCACAGAATCCACTTAGAATCCACAGCCTGGAATACGGGTACTCCAACTGGCAGACCACCTATTCCCACCCCTCCCTGAAGCAAGAAATTAAAGTGCTGATCTGCACATAACCTCCAAGCACAGCCAGCTCGATGCAGTCCCTCCAGCTGAGATACACCACCGTGATTTATGCTTACACGGAGGTTCAGATAAGCAAGACGAATGCTGAGGGATAGGAATTAATTTCACATTTTATGTGGGTCAAGTAGGATTGTGTTTTGGAGCATTTCATCTGATTAACTGCGAAGAAAATGCTTGTGCAGGATGTTTCAGAATTGCAGCAGATGATTATCCAGGATCACACTGATGTGGGACTCAGCTCAGCCCAACCTATATTTCTGGGCCTCTCACATCCATGACAGTGCCCAGCCATCCCAACCTGGGCTAAACAGAACCCACATCAACAAAAGCAATTAGAATGGCAAAGGAAGAAACTGCTGCTGAGCCATAAGCCAAGTGCCTATGAGCAGCAATGGAGAAGGTGGCAAGGAAGGAACAGCAGGTGAGGCTGAAGGCCTCCAGGAGTACAGCATAGGAACAGGGACAACGGGACTGCACTTCTGTCCCAGCACTGCCACAATGCACACGGCTCATGAGCCAATAGCAAGGTGACAGACTGGGTGCAACCTGGGCACTCACCGTTAAAATCGCTCTTTCTTTCATTACAACATTGCGTCCAAACAACAAAGCAGGTTTCACACAGGCATCATCTCTCTCTCTCCTTTTTGCTCCCCAAAAAAAGCCAAGGTCTGCAATTTTCTTGCAAGCACCTATTCCAGGGGGGAAAAGCCATCCCAAGGACACGTGCACCCTGCCCTCCACACACTGCAGGTGAGCTCTCTGGAACAAGCCGTGAGCTGACAAATGAGCTGCAGAAGCACTGGTGCATTGCTCACTGGTTGCTAAAGTGATAGGGGCATCACACAGCGAGGCTGCATGCAACGACACGGATCGTTTTACTGTTCCAAGCACAGAAGCACAGCGAGGATCAGGAGCTGTTCCTTGTCATTACCTGCTTTTAGCCCATTATATGCAGGCACTGATTCCTCTCTACAGGCTGGGCACTCCTCCAACTCCCTTCCAACCAGGCAGGCATCGGCAATGCTTGCAGGCTCCACAAAGCAAGGGAGGTTAAAAGGTACCAGTGAAAAGCAATGTGTGGGAGTGAGGAGTCACCTTACAGCGCCTGGCTGGATGCAGGAAGGGAAATGCAGACAAACCATACCAAGAACCTCAGAGAACCACGCGAGAAACTTTCAGAGGAGGGCTCTTCATTACTCTGCTGCATGCTGGCTGTAGGAGGCTGCTAAATGATCTGCCAGCCCCTCATCAGCGACTTTGGTTCATTGGGACCAAGGCAGATTCCCTAACAACCAGCTCCATCTCCCACTGAGCACAGCCGACCCAGCACTGAGTACACCAACAGCCAATAGAAGAAAAGTGAATATTCATCACAGCATTTGCAGCCAGCCCTGACTCAACAAGATACCAACGCTCAGTACTGCCTGGTAAAGCAGCCCTGTTCCCTTCCCTTCCTTGCTGCTTCCATCACCACTGGGATGCCCACACTTTGTGGCTTTCTCCTTGCATAACACAGCCTTCATAGCAGGATGTATACTTGCTCCAGAATGCAAACCTACATTCTTCAAAGCAATCCCAGCCAGCAGCTGGTCAGAGCCACAGCAGCTTCCCCAGACACCTGCCATGAGTCAGGACCTGCTTGAACCCAGAGGGATGGGACACAGAAAGCAGCAGAGACCCCCCAGCACCACAAAGGGCCTCAGCAGTAGAGTCAGCTCAGGGAGCACTCCCTGCCCATGCTTCTGCATTTCACAGTTAGCCCGTGGGCAGCCAGGAACCTGCAGGGGTGTCAGACTGGCACTGCAGGGCAAGTACTCAAACATGCAACACATCAGATGGAAAATCTGCCTTATTCCAGGAGAGCAGCATAGAGCTTGTTGCAATATTGTCAAGTTGGGAATAATTAGCAATCATTTAGCATAAGAACTTTATGAACCATTTCCAGTGAGCTCAATGGAATCACATTTAATCACAAACACCCACTACAGGCTGTGTGCAAGAGACAGCAGCCCTGCCAGCCCCAAGTCAGACAGCCCAAGGACTGCAGGACCAGGGGACAGTGTCCATCTGAACACACTCCACCTTAAAATGAGACAGGCTGTGGCAATGGCAGGACTCCTTCCACTCTGAATCTCCAGCTTAGAAGTGCTCAGATCTGTTCTGCACAAAGCGATGTAAGTACCAACAGCTCTACTCCCTGAAGCCAACACAGCCCTGCTGGATAAACCTCAAGAAGGCAAAGAGAAAGGCCTAGCACGGCCACAGCCAGCATGCTTTCCAGAAGAGCACGAGCAAGCACAACAGAAAGTTCAGCCACAATTAACACGCACCTGATTGCATCCAAAGCTGTTAAGAAAATACATACAGTTTTTAATCAACTGCTGGTCAGTGGACAAGGGGCTGGACGTGGTGACAGCATCAGGGACAACACTGCTCCGGGGGCAGTGAGTGTGGAGCAGACCCCAGGAACACAATGATGCTGCCCCGACTTCTGTCTGTGAGTGCACTGGCTAAAAACCAACACACCTTAAACACTGATCCGACTAATTACAACAGTAAGAAAAGTGGATGGTGATGAATTCAAAGATGCAGTTTAAGGTTCATTGTGCGCAGTAGTAATAATTAATCCAGTTGGGATCTAAGATCTACAATGCTGTCACAGTGTCAGTGTGTGTCGGGTGCCAGCTCTGCTGTTACAGTGAGTGCCACGCAGGCCCGGCAGCTCCCGAGCAGCTGCACCAGGAGAAGGCTCTGGGAAAACCCCCATCCTTACCAAAGGGAAACCTGCAGCAAGGCAGGGTGCAACGACAGAAGGGCTCTGCTTCAGATCTGCCACCACAACAAACCAAAGGGAGCCCCGGCTCCATCACAGCCCGGACAGCGTGAGCACAGAGCTGCACCTGCCCTGTGGGGAGCCCCGAGCTGCTACCTGCAATGCCCTCCACCTGCCTGGAGGGCTCCAGCAGGACACCGATGTAGGAATCAGCATGAGCGGGTACCAAAGGGGAAAGGGACATCAGAACCCCATTTGTGACAGGAAGGGACAGATCTCTGCACACAAACTGAGCCGGGCCGGCCGCAGTAGCCGGTCCCTCGGTGATCCTCCGGCCGGGCCCAGCACACAGACCTCCGACTTTCCGGACTCCCCCGTTGACAGACAGGCCGGGCCGTGTCAGCCCGCATTACCGCCGTGAGGAGCCGGCGGTGGTTGGTCCCGCTGCCCCCGCTCCCTCGCGACGTTCCACCGCCTCCGATCCCCGCTCCGATCTCCCTCCGTCCCGCTCCCCGTCACCCCCGACGTCCCACAACCGGCGGCTCCAGAACGAGGGAAGCGGCCCCACTCGCGCCCCACACCCGGAGCGGGGCAGCGGGACATTGTGGGGCCGCGCAGCACACGCAGCTCCCGGGGGAGGCCCACGCGGGACACCGAGCAGCGCCAGGCCCCGCGGGAAGCCCCGCTGCCCCTCAGAGCGGCCATAGCGCCGCCCCCCGCCCGCAGCCGCGACCCTCACCGGACTTGGGCGGGTAGCGGTAGGCCGAGTTGGCCTGGATGTCGATGTCCTCCACGCCCGCGATGCGCCGGCTGAGCAGAGAGCCCATGGCGGCGGCGGCGGCCCGAGGGCGGCTCGGTAACGCGGCGGCGAGCGGCCCGCACCCGCACTCACGGCGGCGGCGCGGGGCACGCTGGGACAGCGAGTCTTCCAGGCCCGTGACTACAACTCCCATCAGGCACCGCGGCGGGGCCTCCCACAGCACGCAGCACTGCGCCGGCAGGGGGCGCTGCTCGCGGCGCATGCGCAGAGATGCACCCTGTGCACGCCTGTGGCTTTTCCCGTGGTCCGCACTGTGTGCGGGTTGGACGCAGGCTGGAGTGTGATGGATTGCGGGCTGCGGTGTGATGCATTGCAGGCAGGATGTAACGGGGGTGAGGAGCAGCGTGCAGGGAGAGCCGCTGAGACCTCTGTGCTCAGCTCACTACCACCGGCAGCCGTGGCACCAGCACCTCCTCCATGCAGAAGGTGCTGAGGTTGGACCTCGAGCACTGCAGCGTCAATCTGGGCATGTGATGGTCCTGCAAGGAAGCCCCCAGCCTCCCCCAGCCTTTCTCGGTGCATCCTGCAGTCACGAGCAGCCCTGTCACTAAGGGGCGTGTTTGCAGCCTGCTGCTTATTGCTCAGCCAAAGTCCAGCCGGCTGCGTGGAGTTTGCGGCCTAACAGAGCAAAATGCTTCGCCTTCTGCCCTCTCCCCGCTGCTTTGTTTTTCACTTGCTTGTAAAACAGCCCTGGAGACAGCGCTCACAGCTATTCCTGGCCAGAAGGAGTGGCACGCCTGTGAACTTTGCCTCCCTAACGCTGCACGGAGCTCGCAGCTCTTGCCAAACGCCCTGCTGGACCCAGGCCAGCCCTTTCCCCTTCACCAACCGAGCTGTGAGATCCCCACGGGTGCACGTTGTGCTCTAGCAACGGAATCCTGCAGGAGAATCGCCCCCCTGGCTGCAGAGCCCTCCTGTTTCTTTCCCCTCTGGATCACACCCCGACTCCGTACAGCTGGTTCCTTGCTGGAGCAGTGGGACACACGGGTGCTGAGGGGCAGCTGGCTCCAGGCACACAACTTTGGGACACGCTGGGGCAATGTGTGCCTGAGGCCTGCAGGCTCCAACCCGCTCTGCTCCAACACCTGAGCCACCCGCAGCCACGCACAGAGCACAGGCCTGGCTCATGGAACCAGCCAGGCAAAGCCCAACACGGCAACGTGAGCTGCAGGAAGGAGCCTGGAGCAGCTCCCTGGCGGCCCTGAGCGCTCCTCAAGGCGCAGCATTGCTCTCCATCTCGCTCTATCGGCCCCTTTTCCAGCCCCGCTGCCGGCTCCTGGCACTCAGCAGCACCATTGTCCTCGGGCAGCGCCGTCTGCGTCTCCCCCTCCGGCCACAGGCTGCTCAAAGGCCCCTTTCAGGGCTCAGAGGCCTCCACACAGCGCCCCACTCACAGGGTGGGGGTGAGGAGCGCACCCAGGGCTGGGAGGGACACAAGAGATGGCGGCACAGCCGGGGAGCCGCACACCGCCGCCAGGCCGGGCCTCAGCCTCGACCCTGGAAGCAACGCCCCGCAGGCCCCGCGCTGCTCTCAGAGGCTCGTGGCCGTTCGTGCCGCCGCTCCCCGCCCGTCAGCGCGGAACCGCACGCGGCCGCCTGTAAACGCTGCCTGTAAACAAACACCGCCCGTAAACGCCGCCTGTAAACACCGCCGGGCCCGCGCCCCCCCAACACCCCCACACCCCACTCGCCCGCCCACGTGACCCGCCCCGCCCCAGCCGGGCCCGCCCCCGCCGCCCGTTCATTGGAGGCGGCGGCGTTGTTGACCATATATGGTCAGGTACGACCACACCGCGGGTAGCGGTTGGCCGTCCGGAAACGTCGCTCAAGCTCGCGTCGACGCCCGCCGCCGTTCTGCAAACAAAGCGGGGCATGCCGGGAGATGGAGTCCGCGCCGGGTCGTTGCGCCGCGGCCGGGCGCTGGGCGGGAACTCCATTTCCCGGCGTCCTCCGCGCGGCCGCCCCTCCCGCCCCGCCCCGCGCGGCCGCCGGCGGGGCCGTCCGTGCGCCGTGAGTCAGTGCCCAGTAAACATTGGCGTGAGCCGCGCCGGCTCCGCGATGGTGGCGGAACCGTGAGGGCGGGGTGGGGGGGGGAGGGCGGCGGGCCGGGGCCATGGACGAGCTCAAGCACCAAGTGATGATCAACCAGTTCGTGCTGGCGGCCGGTTGCGCCGCCGACCAGGCCAAGCAGCTGCTGCAGGCGGCGCACTGGCAGTTCGAGGTGAGGCGGCCCCGCAGCTCGTGGCGGGTGGGCGCGGAGCGGCGGACGCGGGTGGGGGACGCGCTGCCGGCGGGACGTTGGGCCCGGCCCGGCCTCCCGTAGAGCGCGATCGTGGGGCCTCCACGCGTGTCGGCGGGCCCCCTGGCGGCGCGGGGCGGGAGGCGGCCGCGGATCGGCGCGGTGTCGGCTGGGAGCTGCGGCCATCCGCTCCCGCAGGGCGAGAGGCGGGCGGTGCCTTCAAACGGGGCCGCGCTCCTTCGAAACGGGGCCGTCTCTTTCCCGTGCAGCCCCGGCGCTCCGCGAGGCTGGAGCTGATGGATGTGACGCTCGTGGCTCCAATTGAAGCGTCCGTTCTGTGCCGCAGGGCTGAGGCGGGACGCAGCGCCCAGCCGTGCCCAGCCGTGCGGTCGGGCCGTCGGCATCGCCTGCCCTTAAAGGACCCCCAGATGTTGGCATCCAAAACCCGACCGCGCTCGGCCCCGCTGCGGCCATACGGGACCGAGCGCTGCCGCGTCCCGTTGCTGCTCCGTAACGCGGCCGCGGGCTTTGTTTACCAACACGGCGCAGCGCTGCCCCCCCGCTGCCCATAGGACGGGCCGCCCTGCACAGCGTTACGGCCGGGCGAAGCGGCTTTCCTTACAGCCGACTCCTTACAGCCGACTCCTTACAGCCGACTCCTTGCAGAACTTTGCCACCGTCGGGCGAGTTGCACAAGCGCTCGCAGCTTCTCCTGCCGGTTGGCGCTCACATGACTCAGAGGAAGCGCGGCTGTAAACAAACGCGGGCGAGGAGCCATTACCACGTTCCCACTCACTTTTGGTGCAACGGTCAGATCGTTCCCTTTGCAAAATGGCCGCTGGGCACGGCTTGCTCGGGGAGCCCCGCCGGGGAGCTGCTGCCTCCCCTCCCCGCATTGCCGCGTTCTCAGGCTTTTATCCTTCTTTGAGCTGCCCTTGTTGCAGGCTGGCCCGGATCTGCGCTGAGAATTAATTGCTGGAGTTCGGTGCCGGGTCCCGCTGCCTCTGCTCGTGCTGGCCGTGGTTGCACGGCGCTCCTCTGGGGGCAGGACGGCAGGCCGTGCAGTCACGGGCAGCCAGCAGGAGGCTGCGGGGTGATGGGGCCGTAGGCAACGTGTGGGTCACCTCCCCCACTTGCCGTCCCTTGGCTCCCATCTCACTGGGAAGCCATTGTGCTGATCTGCCGGGCTGATCTGCAGCTCGGGCTCCTTGCTCAGGTAGAAGAATATTAATTGGCTTTGTTACGTGCCGATTGCCCCTGGGGCTGCTGGGGAGGAATAAGAAGACGTCAGCTTTAAAAAATAGCTGGGTTCTGCCTTTCTGCTGCTGCCGAGTGTAGTTTGTGTTCAGGGGAGCGAGTGCAGGAGCAGGTGTTTGGCTCTGCTGTGCCTGTGGCTGGACATCCACTTCCTCTCCTGATGGATTTAAGGCCTATCCAGCCCCTTCCCCTTTACTTTGTGGCTGCAGCCCCTGGGGCCGCCTCCCCTCACATCCCCAAGGCAGATCCCCTGCAGTGGCTCAGTTAAGAGCATTAATTGCCTTTGCCGTTGCACAGATTGCTCCTGGCACTTGTGACACTGGCTGGAGACCAGGTGGCACCCGCGGTTCTGCAGGTGCTGGGTCCTGGGGGCAGCCATCCCTGGAGCTGGAAACGTGAGGCCCGGAGTGCTGGGAGCGTGGAGGCAAAGAGATGTGATGTTTGAGCACAGGGCACATGTTTTGTTCATGGGACAAAGCACCCAGGTAACCCCTGGCACTGATACGTTAGCCAGGAAGCCATAAACCCCGCTGGAAATGACCTGCAGCTGCACCTTTCCAAGGCCATTTTCCATCAGATCAATGAGCTGAACTGATCTGTGTTTCTTAGCCCCAGTTTGGTTATCACATGGGGCAGCCTCACGTGTTGATCCTGCATCCATCCAGCCCCGCTGCCCCTTCCCAGCCCTGTTCCTGGTGCCTGCCCTCCTCACCCTGCAGCCCTCAGCCTGTCACATGCTGCAGCCACGTGACACATTCACCACAGTGTTACTGGTCTGAACTGGAAGCAAACCAAACCGATGCTGGTCGTACCGTACTGCCTGGCAGCTGAATCCAGCATGCCCTGGTGCACACACGGTGGGCAGAGTCCCACCCATGGCCCTGGGGAGCTCCCAGCACAGCCATGGACCTGAGCACTATGATTGCTGCCCGCTTTGCTGCGAGCAGACACAAGCACAGCATCGCATGGGGCTGCAGGAGCAGCTGTACATGGAGCGCAGACCCTGGGCACCAGGGCTGTTCTGCTGCTGGCCCCAGAGGCAGGCGGTGGTGCCTGTGCAGTGCAGCCCCAGGGCCGGGCTTGGACACCGTCCTAGCTGAAACAGATGCTGGGCTGGGTGGCCAAGCTTGTGTTAGGGCAGCTGGGCTCTCACACAATGTGAGACCTAAGCTGGAAGCAGGCTGTGCGTGCAGGGCTGTGCGTGCAGGGCTGGTGTAGGTGCCCTGTTTGCATGTTGCTAACATCTTCCTTTTTTTTTTGCTTTTTCCTTTTTTTGCAGACTGCACTCAGTGCTTTTTTCCAAGAAACAAACATCCCCTACAGCCACCACCACCAGATGGTAAGTGCTCTCCCACCCCTCCCAGTCACAGCATCAGCTGGCTGGCACGGGGGGCCATCTCTTAGCCCACCTCGCTGCTTCCCAGCTCGCAGAGTGCAAGCAAGAATGCTTTGATAGAGGATGCTTTGGGCATGGCCTGCAGCCCCAGCACAGCAGGAGGAGGCTGAGGGGCTCTGGAGCACCACATCACATAGGCTGTGTAAATGTGTGAGCTCTTGTGTGCTCACTAGAGCAGCTGAGTGTGCAAAGCCCTGTCCCTGCGGAGGCACACAAAGGACATGAGGCCATGCATGCATGAAGGTGCTGCCTGCCCAAGCAATCTCAGATTCTGCCCCTTTAACTTTCATGCCTCAGCAACCTGTAATCTGCCTGGGCAGATGTGTCTTAGGGATTTGCTGGCTGCCGTGGCCTCATTTGACTCTGCAGGACAATTGGGGATTTGGAGCACACTGTAAGCTTGCAGAGTGAATGGCCAGCGGGGCTGGGCTGCTGTGGGAAGGGGCTGTGGGGCAGGAGCTGAGCCTGGTGCCTGCGGAGCCACACGGTTGCATGACAGTGGTGTGCAAGGAGCCTCCAACGTGGCTGGGCACAGGAGCACACACAGCAGGGTCCCATCCAGGAGCTCTCAACGAAGAATCAATCTTCAGAGCCTTAAACATCTGCAACCCACAGGGAGCATCATTGGTAGAGCTGCAAAGGGAGGTGAGAGGATTGCAGCAGAGACCAAGGCAGCGCTGTCCCAAGGCTGCTGGCAGCTGCTGTGTGTGGGATGTCATCAGGACACGATGTCTGGTCCCTCTCTGCCTCTGTGCCACTTCTTACCTCCACAACACCCACATTATCCCAGGCCAGGGCTGGGTTGTGCTGGCAAGGTCCCACAGATCAGTGCTGGGACTCTGCTGTGTGTCAGGTCCAGGCAGCTTTGTATGCAGCAATGCTGAGGAGCAATGCTGAAGAGCAATGCTGAAGAGCAATGCTGAGGAGCAATGTTGAGGAGCAATGCTGAGGAGCGCTGCCTCGGGCCTCGGTGGGAGGCAAAAGATGGAGACCACGAGCTGGGGACGAGCCCCGGCCCTGCTGACCACCTGTCTCCTTCCCACAGATGTGCACTCCTGCCAACACACCAGCCACGCCGCCCAACTTCCCCGATGCCCTCACCATGTTCTCCCGCCTCAAGGCCTCCGAGAGCTTCAACAGCAGCAGCCCCGTGGCCTCCATGGCGACATCCCCGCCGCCCCCGGCCCCACCGCTGCCCCAACACGGGGCCTTCAGCCCTGCCTGGCCCACAGCCTCACCCCCCGGCCAGCAGCAGAGCACGTGGACTCCAACCCCCCCAGCGCAGCCCGCGGGCTGGCCCGCCACCGTCTCCCAACAGGCCACGGCAGAACAGAAGGCCAACGTGACCATGGAGGCAGAGAGATGAGGCTGCGGTGGAGAGCGATTGCAGCGGGGACCCCTACATATAAATTTATATATATATATTTTTCCCCCCCCTCCCCAAAAGAGGAAAGAAACTGCTGCCAGGGGGTCTGGCAGCCACAGAGACATACGAGCAAATAGCTGCCTTGCATGGGTTTGGTTTGAAGTAGTTTTTACTTGTCCTAGAGCTGAACAGAGCTCCCCAGGGACAGCTGGAGGCTGCGTGGGACAGACTTGCTGCCAGCCTCTGCCTGGACTCAGGGAGGGTGCAGCCCCCTCCTTTGGGACACTGGAAATTGCATGCGAGTGACACTTAATGGAGGATGAGGTTCCTTCTCCATGGTCCCTGTGCCAGACCTTGCCCAAGTGCCCCCTTCCTTTGGCCTCGTGTGGCAGGGTGAGGGGCAGATACCCCACACTGGCTCTTTGTGAGGAGGAGAAGGGGAACAAGGGCTGCTCCTGCACCCCACGTGTGCTGTGCTGGGGGTGAGCAGGGCTGAGGCAGGCGCAGAGACCCGAGGGCAGATGCGGAGCCCTGGGTGAGCCACACACCATCCCCTCACCCTCCTGGGATGGGGTTTGCCCTGGGGCTGTTTGCATGACAAAGTGTAACCCTACAGACTGGGATCATTTTTAACCCTTCTGTTCTTTTCTTCTCCTGGCAGCTGCAAGTCTCTCTGGACACGCTGCAGCTGCTTGCAATACACGCTCTGCTTTGAACCCAGTGTCTTTGCTTCGTTTGCAGCAGTGGTGGGATGTGAGGAACATCCAGACCAACCCCACCATAGGCAGCAGCACCTCCCACCAACTCACACTGCCCAGGGCCCCATCCATGGCCTTGGGTACGATGGGGCACTCATGACTCGGACAGGACATCACTGTGCTCTGAGTGACAAGTTTCTTCCCTATATCCCACCTAAATCTCCCCTCTTTTAGTTTAAAACTGCTGTTCCTTGTCACTATGGAGCCTTATAGAAGCCCATCATTCTTATAAGCTCCCTTTATATACTGAAAGGCTGCAGTGAGGTCTCTCTGGAGCCTTTTCTTGCCCAGGATGAACAAGCCCAGCTTCCTCAGCCTGCCCTTGTAGGAGACACATTGCAGCCAGGGGCTAATCAGGTACCTGGACCAGTCAGAGGGACTCTGTGTGATCCAGAAGCATCCCTATGGGGAAACATCTCACAGTGCTGTGGGAAGAGCAGCACGCACCTGGCGGGGGCTGCAATGGGGCAGGAATCACCTGCACTGCCCCATCCCAGAGGCTGCATCGGGACCCCTGCAGGTCCTCCCCTAGGATGCCCTGTATGCCCAGGAACCACACAGAGCCTGGAGTCCAGGCAGCAGAGTAGACAGAGATATTTATGACATATGGTGTTACCCTGCTGTGATAAGAGGCTTTGAGGGAGAAGGAGAGGCTGGGACAGCGTGGCCCCCACCCCTCCAGTCCCCGAAGCCCCTTGCTGTACACTCACACCACCCGCAGCCAGCTCAGACACCTGCCATCCTGCTGCCACCCGCTGGGGCCGGCCACCGACCTGCTGAGACCGTCCTTGTCCTCGTGGCAGCATCTGCAACACAGGAGGACAAACAGCACAGTGTGGGGCACAGCCCTGGCAGCACACAGCAGGGTGAGCGTGCACAGCAGGGCTGGCAGTGTGTGGGACACCTGGGATGGGCACTCACATGAGTACGGGGACACGTATTGGCTGCCATACTTAAGGTTGCGACGCACCTTCTCTGTGGTGTGCTGAGCAGAGGGCTGGGAGGATTTGGTGCCTATAGGGCAGAAAGAAGCACTGTTAGCAGCAGGATGTGAGGCTGGGTCATAAGGCAGGTGGCACCTGAGCCTCAAGCACTGCTGGCTCAGGCTGGAGGTAACACGGTGCCCCAGGGCTGCTTCCCTACCTGGGAAGTCCCTGCTCTGAGTGCTGGTCCCATTGGTGGTCTGCGAGTTTAACCTGCCCTTGTAGATGATTCCATCAATGCCCAAAATATCCACTTGACCCTACAGGGAGGAGCAGCCAGTGCCATTGGAGGGATCAGCTCCCAGCATCCTACCCTGGCTGGGCCCAGCTGGTTTCCAGCACACACAGCACGTGAGGATGGGGCTCACATTCTTGCAGGTGAGGTCTGCAGGGACTCCGAAGGGACAGACGGTAGTGAGGGAGCTGGAGGCAGATGGTGACCTGGTGGGAGCTGTAGGATCCTGGCTCATCTGGTTGCTCCCTTCAGTCTCTCTGGGAAGGGAGCACTGATGTTACTATTCCTGCCAAGGAAGAAAGACCCCAGGAGGAGAGGCAGGGACATGGTGGCACCTGGCAGGACTCACCTCCCTGGCAGCTGCTGTGCCAGGCAGTTGGAGCCACCAGCACTGGCCTGATGGGACTGGAGGTGCAGGCTGGCCTTCTGCACTGTCACCAAGGGCCTGCAGGGGAGGACAAGGCAGAGCTGGGCAGTGCTCAGTAGGGCAGCGGTCTGACCCAGGGGCTGCACACTACTCACAGCCTTGGGGCTGCAGCCAGAGGTCTGTCGCAGGAGGTGCACTTCGTGGGACAAGAGAGGTGCCTGCAACACACAGATGGCTGCTGAGCATCACACCAGCGTGCAGGGACCACGCGAGGTCCCACAGATGGCCAGCACCCCATGGGCAGGGTGGGACAAATAGGATCTGTCTGGGATGGACGGGGCAGGATGGGACAGGATTGGAAGCGGTGAGATGGGACAGAGCGGGACATGGTGGGGTGAAGTGGGACGGGATAAGAACCAGCAGCCCTCACCTCTTGAAGCTATTGGCACTGCTGGCATTAAAGGAAGGTCCCTGGCAGTGGCACTGCTTGCAGAGCCTCCAAGTCTGCTGCTGCTGCGCCTGCAGTGAGCCAGCACCATACAGCACAAGTTCAGGGAGGGCAGAGGGACACCAGAGCAACACCCCAGGACACTCAGCCCTGGCACAAGGCAGGCTCAGGGCTTGCCCTCTCTTTGCAGACTCTACAGTGGGACCATCCCCTGGACTGGCACGTCCTTCCAACCTCCCTGGGTGACGCTGCTACCTTGGAGTTCATCTCTCTGATGAGCTCTGATGCTTTATGCCTGTCCTGGCCATGCAGGAACATCCTCTGCAGCAAGTCCTGCATCATCTCGCTCAGCTGGGCCACGGTATTTTGCAGCTCATCCTGGCTTGCTTTGGTCTCCATCATAGTCTCATCTCCTTTCTGAGAGGATACGGTGTCAGCCATTCCCAACAGACCTCCATCCCCATATGCCCATGCTCTGCTTCTTGAGTTGCCCCGACTCACAACACACACACCCCATTCTAACAGCACACGGTCTGCAAAATCCCAGCATGCTCAACTGCTCTGAGGTGGGAACACACCAAGGCAGGACAGGACTGTCTGCAGCCTGGACCTGACACTGACAACAGCACGAGTGGCTCCTGAGCTGAGGACCACACTCACCTGGGTGTCCTTGGAGTCACCCCACAGCTGCTCTACAGCCTCCTGGAGTCTTGTGCACTGCTCTTGCAGCTGTCCCACCTGGTCCAGCACATCCCTGCCAAAATCTGACCCCTAGGAAGGATAAAACATGGCCCGTGTAATGCACAACGAACCCACATGGGGTGGGCTCATAAGTGGCCCCAGCGAGCTCCTGGTGAGTGGGGTGATGGGCTGCAGCCCCCAGGCCACTGGGCAGCATCCCTGAGGCAACTGGGCAACTTTCTGTCCTTTGTCCTACGGGTGCCTTACTTCTCCCTGCATCTTCTCCATGGCCACGTCCTCTGAGGTCCTCAGGCCAGCTGAAAACACACCAAAGCTTTGCTGCAGGCAGCGCAGCTGGGAGAAAGACAGGGATGCTGGGGCTGCAGCGGAGTGAAGACTCAGCCAGGACGGCCGAGCATGGCCATGCCACGTGTTGCACGTAGCAAAGCCCCAGTGGCTCAGCCCAGCACAGTGACCCAACACAGTGGAGACGTCAGTGCTCACCGTGCTGCTGAAGTGTGCTCTTGCTGCAGGCGATGCAGGTCTCCACACCGTCCTGCTGCTCTGACAGACAGCTCAGCCTGCCCGGGGCCTTGAGGGTTGTCTTCTGTGAGGCCTCAGGGATGAGCTCCTGGCTGGAGAGCTTCTGAAATGAAACAGCCCCAAGGATTAGGGGAGGGAGAAGAGCCTTGTGCTGCTCCAGAGCTGAAAGGCACCGCCAGCCTCCAGCAAAGGAGCTGGTAAGCAGGAGCATGTACCAACCTCACCAGCAGGCAGCCTGCAGAGTGAGCACAACACACCGGTCTGACGGGGGAAGGAGCTCAGCTGCTGCCGCACCTCTGCCTGTGATCAGAGGAGAAATCAGGGAGAGCCTGAGCAGCTCCTGCGGTGAGGACAGGGACACCAAACCTCGCCAGCACAACCAACACCGCCCCGTCCCCAGCCCTGCAGGCCAGTGCCAGGGGTTGGGTACTTCCAGCTGCTTTGCCAGGCTCACCATTTGGCTCAGGATGCTCTGCAGGAGGTGGCTGTGCATGTCCTGCTGTACCGCCTGCTCTCGCAGCTCCTCCACACCAGTCTGATAAACAGGGACATGAAAGGGCTCAGCACCCGCAGGGACTGAGACCAGCACTGGTGTCCAGCACAGGTTGGGCTCTGTGGCTGTGGGCATTGCTTCTCCAAACCCCCTGGGCAGTTCCCATGTGTGGAGGTGCCCACAGAGCCCGACCCCCTGCTGAGAGCTGTTAACCAAGTGCTCAGCTCTACTCACGTACCTTCTGGAAACTGTCCTTCAGGACCTGCAGCTCCTCCTGGAAGGTCTGGATGGTGGTTTTCAGGGAGCAGGTGTTGGTGAGCACCTCCTGCAGCGTGTCTGTGACCTGAGGAACAGTGCCCAGCCACTGCCTCTGCATGGGGACAGCTTGCCCACCAGGCAGCTCTGCTGTCATCTGTTGCCTCTATTCTGCATTGCAAGGCAGAAAGGTTATGGGACACAGACCCTGACAGCACACAGATACTCCAAGGAAGGGACCCAGCAAATCAGAACCTCAGAGTTTATCTGCTGGAGCACCAGGGGCAGATAAAAAGTAGCCAAAACCACCTTTGTCAGCAGCAATGTTAACATACCGCAGTCTAATGAAACCTCACGGCAAAGCTACCAACACCTGAACTAGAAACAGGGCTCTGTGCTATGCCAGGTCCTCCAGTCCTGTCTCAGGGGACATCTCCAAGGACATGGATGTGACACAACACAGGCACAGCACAGTGCGGGATGCTGAGGATGGATCCTCACCTTTGCCATCCCCTCCTCAATCATCTCGACCCTCTTCATCAGCTGCACGACCTGCTCCGTGTCGGCGGTCGGTGCGTCAGGGCCCTGCCTGCAGCTCAGCAGTTCTGTTACACCCAGGGGCCCACCGGGATGGCCCGGATGGAGGAGAACGCGGGGCTTCACGCCGACCTCGGGCTGCAGGAGGCCCCTCTCGTCCTCAGAGAGGTGCGTGGCAGCATCCTGCAGCCTCAGGTGCTCCAACAGCCCGCGCAGGAGGAGCTGCAGGGCGCCGGCGTTGATGCTGCAGCCATGGGGCGTGCGGAAGGCAACGTCCGCCAGCTCCGCCAACGTGACCGCCACGCTCATGCCGCCTCCCGGCGCCCGGGCCGGCGGGCTGAGGTCACAGCCCCGTTACCCGGCGACGGCAGACGGTCCCGCCCCGCGGCTCACGGCGCAGCCAGGCCGCAAAGCTCTGACGGCCGCCAGCGGGGAGGGGGCGCCCGGCCCGCCCCGCTACGCCAGGCCGCGGCTCCGCAGGCCTCAGCCGGGCCCGCCCCGCAGCGCAGCGCTCCGCCCCGCCGCCCCGCAGGTGCCGACACGCAGCGCCGGGAGCCGCCGGGCCGCAGCGGTAGGTGTCCGTGCGGGGCCTGGGAGCGGGGAGGGAACCGCGCGGGGCGCTGAGCGACGGGAAGCCGCGGCTCCGAGCTGCATAGAGCCATAGAGCGGCACCGGGAGGCGAAGCTGGGAGAGGGCGGGGAGGCCCCGCAGCGCGGTGCAGCCGGTCCTTCGCGATGTCCCGTCGGCGCTCAGCAGGGGAAGGAAGGGCCGGCCGCACCGGGACGTGAAATGTCACCGCGTGGGAAGCGGGGAGCTGCGCTGGGAAATGGGCGGAGCGGGGCCCGGAGTGCGGCCCTGCGGGGAAGGGAGAAGGGAGCGGGGCTGCGCCGAGCAGACGGGCCCGGCTTCCTGGCAGGGAGAGAGAAGCGCTGCGGGTAACGGGGATCGTGTCCTCAACGCGTCGGCAGCTCCCTGTGAAACGAGAGGAGCCCTTCCAGCTGTTGGATGCCGCTGTGCAACAGCACGTTCCGGTTGGGAAATACCGGCTGGAGGCTTCAGCCGTGGGAGCTCCGAGGCCTTGGTTCTGCCTCCACGGGGACTGGAGCGGCAGCACCGCCACGGCTGGGATGGAGGCGTTGTGCTGCCGGATGGACAGCGCGGCGTGCGGGGAGCTGGGCAGTGCTGTGCCGGTACATTCCGGGCTGCCAAAGGAGCCACACTCAGGCTGAAACCTTTCTGGGTCTCTGCAAGGATGGGCGTGAGGAGTGGGTAACCATAACGCACATCCACTGCTAGGAACAAAACCACCTCCGGTCACCATGGAAAGCTGAAAACTTACCCTGAGGTTTTCCTGTCTGAATGGTGCAGCCATGTCCGCACGCAGCATCTAGCAATGGGTCTGCTCCGCTGTGCCTGGGCACTCTGTGAGGGAGGTAGAAAGAGAACAACCTGATGAATGCCTGTAAGGCTGCGCTGTGGGCTGGGGCAGAAGGGGCTGAGGCTGTAACATGGCAGGATGGTGGAGCAGCGCTCCCAGGCTGGCACACAGAGCTGGCACCTCCGTGCTCCCAGCTGCTGGGCTCTGATGGCTGCACCCACACAGGGCCGGGTCAGGGCAGAGCTGAGCACCTGCTGCTGTGACTGGGACAGGCCGTGGGGAGGGAACTTCTCGTTCAGAGCCTCGGCCCTTCCCAAGGCAGGAGGCGGTGCAGAGCTCTTGCTGTGTTCCCTCAACAGCTCCTACACAACTTCGGTCCTCCTGCAGTTCGGTTCCTCAGGCTCCTGCTCTGATTGGAGCCCGTCTCAGCTGCTCTTACACTGGGGAGGCGTCTCTGTTAGTGCCACATTTCGTTTCCTGAGTGTATTTTTTGGGACAGTTGCCCCCGCTTTGTGCACGTGAAGTCCTGCAGTTGAAGTCCTGCAGCGATGCAAAGCACAGCGACTGCTCTCCATTGGGATGGAGCACAACCAGTGGGTGCTGTCTGGCAGCTAAAGGTGCTCCAATAGGGGCCAGGCTAAGGTGTGCCCACAGCACCAGCATTACGGTCTGGGGGTTCCACGTCCTCAAACAACCTCTCCCAGTGCCAGCTTTACTCACCAATAGCACAAGAGAAGGGCTGCAGGCTGATGGGCTGAGGCAGTTTTTCTACACGAAGGCACATTGACTTTGCAATGGGATAAGATGGATGGCCGCCAGCCGAGAGCAGGAGCACAGAGCACTTAAGTAATGCAAAGATCAAGGTAATAACAAAGCCAGCAGGGCCGAGTTTCATTTCAGGCTTCCAGACAGGTTTGCCAGCTTCTAAGTGAAACGTGGAAGGGCACAGCAGCCCCTCCCTGTGCAAAGCTGCTGAGAGCAGGGAACTGGAGAACACCAGGTGGGAGCCGATAGCATCGCTGTGTGATAATCTAAGAGGGGCACAGTTAATCACACAGCGCTCCTCCTTCTGCCCAGTGCAGCGAGGATGGGCGTTTGCTGCAGGATCTGCGGTTGCTCTGCTGATCTTTGTGGAGTTCAGGGTTGTTTTTTCCCACTTCTGGGGTCTGGTTTTGCAGCTGTTGGGAAGGCAGAGAACTGCAGCTTGAAGGCGAGGTTTGTTCTCCCAAAGGTTTCAGTGCGAGGTGTGGGAGTATCACAGTATCACAAACACGGATGTGCCTGTACCTTGTGTGTCCAGAAAACACGTGACACACAACTTCTCCTTGGGACACGACGTTCACGTTGCTGTTTGTTTTCCTCTTGTTCCCTGTGTCAGTCCCACAACTTGAGAGCAGCAGCGCAGCTTCCACAGGCAGCGTCAGATCCGCGTGTGCTGCACTGTGTGCAGCATCCCCAAAGGGAGCACAGTTAACACAGAAGCCATCAAACCCACAGCCCACTTCTTGGGCAGTGCAGAGACATGGAGGCAGGGGCACAGCTTTCACTTGTGGCACAGAATGCTGACGGAAGCTCTCGGCTGCTGCTGAAACAGCTTTCAGCTCATTCACTCCCAGGTGCCTCATGGCTGCGCTCTGACACCTGCTGTGCTCTGACACCTGCTGTTTTGTGGGGGAGAAAAGGCTGCCTGGCAGCCCAGCGAGTGCAACAGGCACAGGGCTGCAATGGGGATGGAACCGTATCGTCGAGTCTAAGAGCATTTAAGGTGATATGCTGAGGTGGTGGGCCCTGCACCAAACATCCCCATTGATCATATCCCACACCTGCTTTGGTCCCGGTGTCTGCATTTAGGCAGATGATCTCTGCCAGCTCAGACAGCTTCTATGACCTCTGCAGCACCAATCTGATGGGCCTTGGGGGAGGCAAGGGAGAGCCAAAGCCTTTTCTTCATAGCAATTGATTAGAAAGACACTCAGCTGTTTGGGAGGAGCAGCCAAGCAGTTGTATTAAAACATGAGCCCATGCTGCTCAGAAATCCCCTGTGTTCCTACCCAAAGCCCCACAGCTGGAGAGTAGGTGTAATCTTTGGGATTACAGGCGAAGGTTGCCGTACCCAGGAGAATTACTGCACAATTCATTTCATTTAGGTCACAGAACAAAGATTGTCACGTGGAAAGACAGCAGGAAAACTTAACCATAGCCTGAGCCTTCAGGGCAGGGTGGGAGTCCTGAGCCTCCATCCTCGGTACAGCTGCTGTCTGTGTTTCCTCCCCTTTTGTTCCCCCCACCCATGGCTGTGTCCCAGCCCTTCCCTTAGCTGTGTTTCCTGGTTTCTGAATGGGCTGTTGTTGGGCCGGTCCGGCTGATAAGAGCAGGGGGACCCTTGTGTTGTTCTGCTGTTTTCTCCTCTCACCCACTGTTACACCCCGCTTTCCTCTGACCTCCTCCTTATTCCTGAATTAAGGAAGCACCTTAAGTGGCTGTTATGGTGTCCCTTGGAAGTTTTCCTTGCTTGATAGTTTTGGTCCTACAAAGAGCGATGCTCTTTCTGTTAAGGCTTAGACACGAGGGAGAAGCAGGCAGAGCTGGTGTCTATTTTGCCTTGAAAATCCAGTTGGCTTTAAAAGCAGCAGAGGTCCTCCGTGTGTCCTCAGATTCTGTGGTTACCACAATAAATGTCTGTAATACAACGGAAAGCACAGTTAGAGCAGAACAACAAGGTCCCAGGCTGCAGCAAGTGAGGATTCACTCAAATACAGCAGCTGTGGGCACAGAAATGAAGGAAGCTACTTACCTTCAGAAAGCCTCAGGCAGGGATCTGCAGTGAGATGCGTTCACCTTCACTGCCAGCCCTTAAATGAGGGCTGGGAAGGGGTGGATCCTGGCTCCATCCCTTCTGGGTACTCACCTGCATTGCACACACCTGAGCTCCCCTGGGCTGGCCCTGCCCTCCCACCAGGTGCTCCATCACTGCTTCAGGCCATGACAGCATTTCTATGCCAATGTCTCAGACAGAAGCATCAGAGAACTCCAAGCAGGTGATGCCCAAAGACATTCAGCTGGGAAACTCTTGTGAGGCTCATGTTGGAGTGTTACAAAGCTGATGTTCTTCAGTGTCAGCCCTGGATGTGTGAGAGTAATCCTTTTATTACACACAGCTTACACAGGACACGTTCAGTTCATACACATTACCTGTGTTACACATGCAGACGTTACCCAGACATGTGTTGGGTATCAGTGACCGATTCCAAGCTGGACCTCCTATTTCCTTGGTGCAAAGACTCAGCAGAACTTCCTTATCTCCTGGCTTCAGACACGGCTCTAGATAAAGATTGCAGGGCAGGAGTGTCCATCAACGAACGTGGTTGGAAGCAGTGGTGGTCCAGCCTGCTGCACGTAGCTTCAGTCCTGGGGCATGACCAGAGCGATGGGCACGTGGTGGTTCCCTGCACGCCACTGTTGGGCAGCAGGTTTGGGGTGAGGGGTTAGAAAGGAGCTGGCAAGGTCTCAGATCCTATCCCAAAGCTCGCTTCTTTGCTGTGGCCTTTAAGAAAAGCAGATGACAGTGAGTATTTCTCACGAGCCCTCTGGAAAAACACAAGGTGACACTGTGCTGCTAAATAGGAGCGTCAGCAGCTCCGCTGGTGCCAGGCAGCACTGCTGGGGGGGGGGGGGGGGGACAGAAATGCTGGTGTTCCGGAGGCTGCAGCTGGTCCTGCAGGGAACTTTGGCTGAGGAAACATCAGGACTTGGACAGACCTTGTGGAAGGAAAGCGGGCCTGGAATCACCACCCGGGTATTCAAAGTCACCTCGTTGTGTTGCACAACCTGCAAGGGAGCTCTCATGGGCTCTGGGCACTGACTAGTTCTGGTGCGGAATTGTGCCATCCTTTTACTGGTTACCAGCTCCCGCTGGCTCTCACCATCCTAAGCCAGATCCTCGCTGCCAAAGGGCACACACTGAGTGTGTGAGTCCATCAGACCTTCAGCTCAGGTCCCATCAAACTGTCTGTGCAGCTTTTATCTCCCTCTGGGTGCTGCTGGGGGGCAGCGCTGGGAGCGATGTGCGGGGTGGGCTCTGTCTGCCATCAGCCCTGTGCTCCTCGTGGAGCTCGTGAGTGGGAGTGGGCAGCAATGGGCTTTGTGCTTCTTGCCCTGAGATTAAAGAAAGCATGGCAGGAACGGCTTCTGAGAGGCTTAAAAGCAGCAGCAGGCTTTCCTTTCCTCCAGGGAGGGGCATGCACGCAAGCTCTCGCTTTATAGATCTCTTTTAATAAGCAGGATATTGCATTAGGAGTGGCTGAGCACGAGCAGAGCAGCTCATAAACATCCTCCCTTCCTCTGACGATGTCCCTTTGGGCCGGGGGCAGCTGCTGGGCCCACAGTGTGGGGTGGTAACGACGGGTACCAAACAGCTGCCTGTGCTCTGAGCTGGAGGCAGCAGCTCCTGAGTGGGGTGAGAACAACTGCTGCAGCACGGGATGGCACTGCTCGTGGGACTCACCTCCCTGTGCTTTGGTAATGGCTTAGGATGGTGGCTGGGATGTGCTGCGAGATGCCACCTTCTGGGAAGGCAGAGCTGAGCGGTGATGGGATCTTTCCATGTGGGACACAGGGAGCTCCGGGCTGCCCCAGGGGGCTGCAGTCCTGCAGGAGCCCTGTGCAGGGCAGGTGGGCTGGCTGCCTTCAGAAGAACAAACCCTTTTCTTTACATCCCCAGTGAAGCTAAAAGGAGCACGGCCCAGTTTGTGGCTTTGTAGGTCACGGAAGGAGAAGGAGAGCTCTGCAGCGCTCGGCTTGCTGGGGATGGCTGTTGTGTGAGCCTCATGTGGGCTGCGTGCTGCTTTTAAGGAAGAAAACGGAGAGGAAGATGCTCCCCCAGCTGCCCCAGCGTTGTGCTTGGAAGCAGCACGTCTGTATCATAATCGTTAGTAGCTCTGGGTAGATATTACTCAGTAAATACTGACATCCTGGAGAGATGCGGTGGCTGTTTGGGTTCTGCTCGGCTCCTTCTCAGCTGGTCCCCGGGGCACTGCAGCCCCACAGCCCCATGTGCCTCGGCCAGGGGGATTTGGATGCTGTGCTCAGCCCCGGGGGGAGCTCCGAGCGCTGCCTCCCAGGCACTGACAGCAATGTCACAGCGTCCCCTGCCCTGTGCTTGATGGCAGCCTTCCCAAGCACAGAGTGATCGGCCTCTTGGTATGTTTCCCAATTTAGTCACGTCCTACCAGCTGTAACTGAGCCAGAGTAAACAGGAAAATCAGGTTGCTTGATGTTATTGCACTTCCTTGGAGTGCCAGGCCCGCCTCTGGCTCCCATCCCTGCTGGGTCCCCCGCACAGCAGGAACGTGACTGCAGCACCAGCACGAGGCTGGGCACACACCACGCATGCTGGGTGCTGCCCGGCACTGCAGGGTCTGAAGGGGCCTCCCCAGCCCGTGGGATGAGAACTGCCCCAGGCTGTGTCCCTGGGCATGCAGGTGGGGTTCTGCCATGGGCTGAAGGCAGAGCGGCTGTGCCAGGCACTGGTGGGGTGCCCAGAGCTGCCCTCCCGTACTGGCACTGGGCAGGGGGATGGAGGTGGGGGCTTTCAGGCAGCTCCGCAGCGCTGTAACCTGCTTTCTCCTTTTGCACAGCTTTGGTGGCGTAGGACAGTTTCCAGGGTGCACTGCTGAGAACTGACCTTCCTACTTCTGCTAAAACCACTGCACTTTGCAGCAAGGAAGAGGCCAGGTAAGCTCCCAGCCATGGAGCCTGTCCCACCTTATGCAGCGATCCACCCTGGGTTTGTTGCCCAGCTCAGGGCCAGCCCAGCTCTGTGGCCAAGGCTTTGTAGGCTCTGTATTGCCCTTGGCAGGGCTGAGGCCAATGCTGCAGTGCTGCCAGGCCCCTCAGTCAGCTGCTGCCCATCCCCAGCTGACACCCCATAGCTCCCAAGGTGGGTGATCCACTAACGGTGCTTCTTTGCAGGGCAGCCCTCAGCCATGTCCAACGACCCTCCACCACCCTACCCGGGAGGCCCCTCAGCACCGCCAATAGAGGAGAAGCACGGCCCACCCCCTGCAACAGGTACTGCGGGTCCCAGCTGCCAGCGGGGTGCCCCTGCTGAGCGGGTGGGAGCAGGGGGAGCTCTGCCTGCTGCTCTGTGTGAATTCGGGCTTCTCATGGCCCAGGCTGTGAACTCTGGGCATGCTGCCCTGTGGCAGTGCCTGATGGGCGCTTCCCTGTGCCTCTGTCTTGTTCCCACTGTTGCCACAGGCCCTCCCTGTGTGCTTTATTCCCCTTCCTCGCAGTCCCTCCTTCTCGTGCTGTGTCCTCTTTCCCTGTAGGGGCTCTGAATTGCTCAGCCAAGCGGCCACCACCTGCTTCCGCCTCCTGCCCTGGCTGCTCACTCTGTGTTTCCTTTCAGATGGCATCTCCCCAGCCATGGTGCAGCCCCAGGGGGCTCCCATCCCTCCTCCTGAATTTGGACCCCCCCCGTATGAGCCTCCACAGCCGGGCTTTGTGCCCCCACACATGCCCACAGACGGCTCCGGGCCCTACATGCCTCCTGGTGAGTGTGGGGAGCAGCTTCTGGCTACAGGGTGGTGCTGGGTGTGGGAAGGCAATGAATGTGGTCTGGGCAGGAGGGGGGCACACACAGCAAGCAGCCTGCAATAGGGCTGCCCACACACATAACTGCGGTCAATGGTACGGCAGCAGGGCACAGTCCTTGGAGACATGGCCTCGTACCTCCTGCAAAGACACATCTGTCCTGTTTCTGTTTCCCAGCAGGTTATTACCCACCCCCAGGCCCTCACCCTCCCATGGGCTACTACCCTGCCCCGGGCCACTACCCATCGCCCAGCGGCCACACGGCGACAGTGCTCGTCCCTTCAGGGACCGCCACCACAGTGACCGTGCTGCAGGGAGAGATCTTCCAGGGCGCCCCAGTGCAGACAGTGTGTCCCCACTGCCAGCAAGCCATCACCACCAAGATCAGCTACGAGATTGGGCTCATGAGCTTCCTGCTGGGCTTCTTCTGCTGCTTTGTGGGGTAGGTGCCGCCGGTAGCCCCACAGCACGGTGCTCACTGTGAGCTGCTCCTGGTGACCCCAATGCCAGTGGCCGTGGCCGAGCTGTTGGGCAGCTCGCAGCTCTGTGGGGTGGCAGTGTGTGGAGCCCTGAGCTCCTGCCAGCTGCGGGGAAGCCGCCTTCCCCAAAGATATTTTGTAAAGCCACCAGCGTGAAAGAGGCTGCGTGCAGGAGCCATCAAGCCCTGTGCCCAGACCTTGTGGTGCTGCAGGTTGGCGGCAGCAGGGTGTTGGGTTCGGGGGGTTGCTGCCATAGCTGGCTCACAGCAGCAAGTTCTCACCCCTTCTCCAGACCCAAGAGCAAACCCCAGGCACGGCCCCTCGCCTGCTTTCCTTCCCCCACCCTCAGCTGGGAGCCAGAGCTCATCTCTGCATCTTCCTGTGCTCCAGGTGCGATCTCTGCTGCTGCCTCATCCCCTGCCTGTTCGATGACTTCAAGGATGTGACACACACGTGTCCCAACTGCAAGGCCTATATCTACACGTACAAGCGCATGTGCTAACAGCACCCTGGGAGCCTGAGCCACTGGAATGACACCGGCCCCTCTCCCACTGCCGTCCTAATCTATGTGTGTGCAGCACTCCTTTGCTTACCCTTGGTGGTGTGTACCTGTGTGTCCTTCCCCTCCCTCCTGCTCCGGGCTGTGACCGCCTTCCCCAAGCTCTGCTCCTCGCTGTGAATGGTCAGACTGGGGACACTGGTTTGAGGGCAAAGAATGAGGGGCTGAGCCCCAGCTGCTGTGTGCAGGGCTCCCTCTGACAGCTGCTCCACAACACAGAGGAGCAGGGCTGTCCTTCTGCACCCCATTGCTCCAGGGCATCAGCACGGCTCCTCCTGCCTGGAGCAAGCTGGGGATGAGCAGCTGCTGAAGGTGCCCACCCCTCACTGCAGCCCACTGGATGGAGGGTATGGATATGCTGCCCCACTTGCTGTTCTGAGGGGATGGAGGAAGCCAGAGCAGCTGGCAGAGCACACTGTGGATGCAGCACAGCCCCTGCACTTAATTGCAGTCCTTTTAGGAAATAGACCGGTGGAGGTTTAGCACTGAGAAGACAAAGCAGTCAGTACCAGGTTCCACCTGGCTCAGGGCCCTCTCCAGCCAGGTCAGCAAGGAGCGTATAGGCCACATACCCCAGGTAGAGGCACACGGAGCTGCCTTCAAGGCACAGCTAGGGAAGGGGCTGCAGCACAGCACCCCAAATCAGCCCATCCATCCTTGTAGGAAGCCCCGCTGCCTGGTGGCCATGGCTGCCCAGCTGCATGCACCTCCTCCCAGCCCTGCTGCAGGTGTTTCAGGGAAGGAAAGCCCCTGGCTGTTTCTCATCCACCTGGTAAGCTATTAGCAAAAATGCATCCAGCATGTTGCTACCTGCTCCTGGCGCTGTAGAATAGGGGACTTTATTACCTGACTGCAGCTGGCTCCCAGCTCCGGAGCAGATTTCCCACCCACCTGCTGCAGAACTGCACCCCACCCCAAGCCCAGCAGTGTCTGTGGGCACCACCCTGCTGTCACAGCAGGCGTACCCTGTGGGGTTCCTTGTTGCATGTGGGTGTAGGGGTTTCTTTTTAGCTCACTTCCCATGGAGTAGAAGAATGGGGGCAAGCAGTGACACAAGCTGCCAGCAGCACTGTGACAGATGAGGGCAGGAGAGCCTGAGAGCCATTCTCAGTCTCTGTGGCCACACCGCACACTGGTTCCCCCTCCTGCTCTCACCTCCTGCAGTTGGGGCAGCTGAGGTGCGCAGCCCCCAGAGCTGAGCAGAGGGGCTTCTCAGGGAGCATGTCTGCAAACAGCTCAGCCTGCACAGGCAGCTGCTGTTTGCTCAGAGGTGGAACTGTGACGATAGTCCCAGTATTTGTATGTAAATAAACAGAAGACCCTGAGCTCAGTGTATGTCTTTTTCTTATCCCCCTGCAAGCAAATATGTAAATCTACCCCAGGTTAGCTGAATGAAGGCTGTATGAGCAGGGGAATCACAGCAGCATCAATCACTGGAGGAAGAGCAGCAGTTTCTTACCCCAGTCCCAGGTGTTTGGGGTGGCACTGGGCCTGGCCCAGGTTGGGGAGCTTCATTTGCACAGCCCTGGGCTGCACTGCAGGCTTCCCCAGCTCCACCACTCAGGTATCCCTTCTGTCCAACTCCTCACCACAGACAGCACTGGAAGAAGGCAGAGGAGCTCTTGTGCTACAAGTCACCTCCCCATGAAAGCTGGGAAAACCCTCAAGAGGCAACAGTGAGAGGGTAGACTACAGGGACAGGAAGACCTCAGGATGTGCACGAGTCAAAAAACTAAGTGGGTCTTTATCCACCCTACTTTTCCTCACAGCCCTCCTCTCCAGCCTTCCATATCCCCATACAGACCTACACTCTCCTACAGAGGGGACTCCGACTTTCCCCAACTACAGCACAGCAGCTTTTTATTCCATTTGAGGCTTCAGCAAAGATAAATCGATGTTGCACAATACACATTTGACACCTTCGTACCAGCAACCCACACATTTGGTCCTGTCCCTTTACCCAGTGAGCTCCATCCAATGAGTTACACATGGTCCCTGGGTCACTCTGAGCTAACGGACCCACAGCACAGCCACCAGAGCATGACAAACATTTGTTTCTCATGGTAGGAAAATCATGTACTCTTCTCTGAAAAGACCAATGACACATTCTTGGGTTGCAGCCCAGGGCAGGAAATTCCTTCCAAAGACTGCTCCAGCCAAAGAGATGAAAAGCCAAGCATGTGAAGGCTTTGCCACTACAGGACAAGACATCTCTAGCTTTAAAAGCTGCTCCAGCCAGCATAGAGCAGTGTTGAACTGGAATCTTCACATCCTCTTACCAGATCAGTTCTGTACGCTACTTAGCTAAAGACATTGCATTGCAGTGCCTGCATTATTGTTGTGCAAGAAGTCTTGGATAGTCCCCCTGGATTTTTAACCTCTCCCCACTTTATTTGCCTGCAGTCAACTCCACCAGGCAAGGAAGTAGGTTGAACAAGCACAGGGTGTGCCTCTCCCCTCGCCACTAGTTAGGGCCAGGCACCAGGCTTGGCATCACATCACATACCACGCTGCAGCTCCTGCTGCCACAGCAACACAGGCCATCAGGATCAGCTGCACGATGGGCTGCTTTGCCAAGGCCATGGCAGTGTGATAGGGACAGCCAGCTGCTGCATTGCCTGCTGGAGTAAAGAAAGTGTTAGCGCTCCAAGTCCTCTGCCATATTCACATGGCAGCCCTCACATCACCCCCCAAGCCTACCTAGCTTGTCTGCATAGTAAGGGCATTTGCGTATGTCTCCTTTCCCATCGTGGACTGGAACACCTCCATCCTGGGCTTCTTCCACCAGTGACCTGCCAATCTTGTCCAGTTCATCAAATACCTGCAAGTGGGCACAGCAAGTGCATGGAGTGAGCAAAGCCAGACAGCTACCATACAGACCTACGGAGACATGCAGAGAACTGGCAAGAGCTGCTTCTGCCTGCCTCCACCCAGATCCCAAATACAGCATTTGATACTCATTTTAGAGTGCCTTGCAGGCAGATGTGTGGTTACATCTCATCTGGCACACACCACAGCTCTGAGAAGGCACAGCCAATACCAAAAGCATTCAGGTTGATCTCTCATCCAAACCACTACGTGTAAGGGCTCGAAGGATTTAGTACCTCCATGTTAAATCTGAAGGCTCTGTTGGCCTCTTCCACGATCCGTTCCTTGCAGTTCTTGTCCAAGTCTAGAGCGTTCAGCCTCGCTCTGTACAGCTGCTTGAACTTCTGTGCATTGGAAATGTTTTCAAATGTGTAGAACTGGATCCCTTCCTCAGTAGTGGGCAACTTGAGGGCCCTCTGGGCCACCTTCTTCAGCACTTGGCCACCTGAGAGGTCCCCCATGTAGCGTGTGTAAGCATGAGCCACCAGCAACTCAGGCTCATGCTGTCCCACGTGATGGATTCTGTCCACATATTGCTGAGTTGCATCTGAACACTGTATCTTCTCTTTCCAGTCTTCTCCATAGAAATATTTCATGTCTTTGATCAATGCTTCTTTCCGGTGAAGCTCTAGAGGGAAATACAAAGGAGCAAACACTGGATTGTCCTTATTGCGATCCATTTCCTCTTCCAGAGCAGAGTATGTGAAGTAAAGTGCTGTGGTAGCCAGCTGTGGACAAAACACAGTGAACATAAGTTGCTTGCTTTATTGCAGATTGCACCTTGTGACTACTCTGTCCCCACATAGAACTGGGCTACACAAGGAAACCCCAGGCTTGACACAAAGCCATCCTGGACAGCCTGTAGCAGGCACTTAGCACTTGGAGGATCAGATTCTTCTCTGCCTGTGTGCCTAATAGCATGGCTTTTGTCACTGGTACATGTGCTGCAGTTGCCCTGAGCAGCCAGAAACCCAGCACTTCCACCTAAGTGAAGTTGTGCTGGGCCAGCATGCTCCTCACCATCCTGAGTTCCAGCTGTAAGACACACTGAGCAGGACAGTGCCCTCCAGTAGTTGTGACCATTCAGTCATGCCATCTAGAAACCAGTTTCCCCCACCCCTCAGCCCCCAATTCACCCCTTACACATGGGCCTGTGGTGTTCTGCCTCAGCAAGTTCCCAGCTGCAGTCATCAAGTATAAGAGAGTTTCTCTGCCAAGGCCAAGCAAAACCACACTCACCTTGAAGAGCTCCTTCTTGATCCGTCCTTTCAAGAAGTCTTTGACAAACTGAGTATTCTCTGCACGGTCGTGGGATTCCTTAGTTCCCTCCTTCAGCAGCTCTGAAAGGTCAGTGGGGCTGCAGGCAAGCAGGGAGAGCTCCTTTCACTCCATTTTCACATACAGTCATGAGTTTGTCCTTAATGAGTTTGTAAGAACCCTCCAGCCTTGCCATCACAGGCTCAGTCTGGTGCAGGTTCAGAGCAGGGATCCCTTGGGCCAGCCCTGCTGGCTGGAACCAGCATCACCCCAGGAAGTGTCAGGGTGGCAGCAGTCAGGGCTCCCACCTGAGTATCCTCCTTGGTCTCTTTGCAGAAGACAGCCTTGGGTAGGAGTGGATGGACACACACAGGCAGAACTTGAGCTTTTCTGACTGGGGCACCAAAGGTATTGCATTAATCATAGAATGGCCTGGGTTGAAAAGGACCTCAAAGATCATCTGGTTTCAACCCCCCCATGCTGTGTGCAAGGTCACCAACCACCAGCTAAGGCTGCCCAGAGCCACATCAAGCCCAGCCTTGAATGCCCCCAGGGATGGGGCATCCACAGCTTCCCTGGGCAACCACCGAAGATGAGAGCCCAGTGACAAAATAGGGCAGGAACACTCTTAAAGGGAAAACAAAAAACCATGTATTTCTCCTGAATTCTGCTGGTTCTGCATGTTTCCACAAGCTCTCCTTCTAGAAACTTATCTTGGATCACAGCTACTGCACTTACCTGGAATTCAGTACAGGTATCAACACCTACACCCACAAAACGATGCCACAGTGCACCTAACCCTGCTTTTATGGCTGGTTTGCTACAGATAACATGTTTATGTCAGCTGTAAAAAAGGTGTTTTGAATGCTCTATACTCATGCATTTAACAGGCTAGACAAGACCTGAACACAACAGGAGAGCCAGGGAGTGCTAACCTCCCATGAAGCTGAGCCTGTCAAGTCAAAGAGCAATCAGCTCACTTCAGTATTCTGGAACCACCCAACTCACCATTCTCATATAAGGAAAATCTTCCCTATAAAACACAATTTAGAGTGCAGCTGCACTGTGCATAACAGCACACGGCTATTTGTTGTATGGAGGAATAACCAAACCATTCTGTGTACCTTTGAAGAAGTTCTGCAGAACTTGCTCTGTGTACATCACCTTACAGGAACAGCCTCTGTTCCTTTTCAGCCTTTGCATTTGTTCCTACAGCATAGGAACATCTAATCCCAACTGCAGGGCAGCCTCAGTCTCGGCTGGACTGGTTTTCAGCTGGAGAAGACCACAGATAAGCAAGGAGATCACTGAACTTGAGCTCAATTTGTCCTGCCCAAACCGAGCTCTGTGCCACATTACCAGACAGTGCCAGTAGCACTCACCTGACGTTGTCATCTTCCATATCCTCATAGCGTAAGCTTTCCCCTTCATCTCCTCCTTCTGAGCTCTCCATAACTGACGGCATTGCTGGTTTGTTCTGGAGATCAGAGATGCTGAAAGGCAAAATTAGAGAGGGATTTTAGAGGGAAGCTGCCTTAACAAAAGCAATGGGGAAGAAACACAAGAGCAGACCAACAGGGAGCCCTGCAGCTGCACCACCATGAAGGGAGGTGAGGGGCAAACACCAGATGTTTTTTTTACAGGAGCCTTCCTTGCAACAGAGCAGAGGTAGATTTTCTTTCTCATATGACATAACAGCACACACAAGAAGTACCCAGAGCCAGGAGCAAGACACTTGGCTTACACCAGCTGAACACTCTGGCTTGGCCATAAATCCAGGCATCCCATTTATAAAATGGAGCTGTAATCAGCTTTGTGCTGATTACTCCCCCAAATTACAGGCAGCCTTGCCAGATGAGCAAGGAGCTAAGCCTCCTGCTGGCTCTTCAGCAACCCATGGCTGTAAGGGAGTAGGCCCTCCTCCCAGTGCTGGATTCAGGCCTCCCTGGTATGCTGCATCTGAGGACAGGAGGAGAGCAGACCAGATAAGCAGTTGAGAGCAGGCCAAGCAAATTCATACAGAGCCGGAGCTGGCAGAACAGTCAGTGGCTTCACACTCATGAGATGCAAACACAAGTGATGATAGTTATAAATTAACTACCCTCCAGTTCCTCACCCACTTCTAAACCTCTCAGGTGCCCTGAACACCCTGCAGTGCTCTGTCCCACAGAGCAGCCGGGGCTGATGACCCATCCCCGGTGTGGTATAGCACAGCACAGCACACAGCTGGGGCACATTAGTCCCATAACGCAGCTGCTGGTCAAAGCGATGCTCACTTGGAGCACTCCTCCGAGAGAGGCAGTGACCTACACATGCAGAAGGAGCTCCCAGCAGCTGCCTGTCTTGTGCTTCATGGCCTGCAGCTCTGCTTCATTTGCTATGAGGCTCCTGGCTGACATTCAGAGTAAACACAGTCACCAGCAGCCTGCCTGGGAGGGATCCAGCAGCCACAGGAGTCAGGACAGCAGGGCTGGAGAAGATTTGGTATAGAACAGCTCAGCGCTCCAAATATTTCTTTTCCAATAACAGCATTCAGCCCCTCCTATAAAATACCTCCATCTCATCCAGCCAGCAGTTTGTTTTCCCCTACACACAATTGCACAGCAAGCTTCACACTCAACATGTGCTGCTATTGTTCTCAGTGCAGGCAGGATGAATAATTCTATGCCTTCTAAAGGAACCCAAGGGACACTGCTGTAGTAAGGAAGCAAGACTGGCAGTCCTGGCTTTGCTTGGGAACTCTCATCAGTTCAGTAACTGACAGAACAAGCACTCAACACAGAGTTCATCTCTGCTATTCAATCAGCACACAACTCCAAGGCACTCCCCTAAACACACACAGCTGAGATCCTTGCTTTAAAGCATCTCTGAAGGGGAAGGCAGAACCCCAGAGCTCCAGGCGTGAGGTCATAACCAAAGAACCTGGGGCAGCTTCACACCTCCTCCTCCTCCAGCCGGGGAGGTGCTCAGCTGCTGGAAACCGAGACCCACAGAACAAACCCCCCCCCAACACCCCCACCACCGTGCCCCGCCAGACCGCAACCAGCCCAGCCTGCGGGCCCAGCACGCACCAGGCAGCGTTAGGAAGGGACTAGCAGACACCCCGATCACCCCGGAGCAGCGCCGATACCAGCCCAAGGCCTCCGCCCGGCCGCGGCCCACCAGCCCGGCCCGCCGCCACCTCGGCGCGACCCCGGCCCGGCCGCGTTGCCATGGAGACGCGCCGCGCACTCACCCGCCGCCAACCGCCCGCGCTGTGCCCCGCGGCGCAAGACAAAGGGCCGCCGCTGCCGGGCCGCATTTACCCCGCGGGAGAGAGCTGTGATTGGTGGAGAAGGCTCGACGTCACAGCGGGGGCCGGCGCTTCCGCTCTGCCCCGCCTCACCGGCAGCCAATGGTGACATCGGGAGTCAGGGCAAGCCCCGCCCCTCGGCCTGACACTGCGCAGGCGCAGACAGCAGCTCGCCCTCCGACCCGCGCGGTCAATGGGGGCGGGACGGCAGCGGGCTGGGGGCGCTTTAAGTTTTTACAGCTTAAAGTGGTGCAAACCAACACAGATTTAATCTTCCTCTTTCCAGTCCGTGTAAGGAAACGTCCCAGTATGATCCCACAGAGAACTCCTACGTGGCTTTTCACGGCAATCCGATGTGGTTCCCTCATGGCTTTCATTAATGTAATCCCCTGAAAGAAACAGCAATGGGAACGTTCCATCTGACCGCACTTACATCCATCTGGGCCTGAAGTGAACGACGACCTCCAAAGGCAGGTTAAAAGGATGACGGTTTGGACAGGCCGGCACGAAGCTGCTGTGACCTCCACATCACACCGACCTCCACATCACTCTTAGGGAAGACCAGAAGCTCTAAGCTCCCTATCACAGACACGGCTCAGCCTTGGGTCTAACCCAGCAGGGCCGCTCATAGACCTTCACAACACAGCCAGGCTCCTGGCTGCTGTACCTCGTTGTTTTGATGCTATAGGGAAGGCCTGAAGCAAGGCCCAGGGAGCAGGATGCCCAACAGACATTCCAAACAAGTGAACGAGAACTGGAATAAGAGATTGAGTGGCAGGTGACCAAGGAAGGCAGACTGGGGAGGAGAGGTCTCACCTGATGAACCACAGAGCTCTTCAGAGGCATCTGAAGGGACTTAGCAGAAGGGAGATGCGGTGTCCAACAGCATTCCTGAACCCGGAGAAACTGAAGAAGACACGAAGCTGCTCCGCAAGGAGTGACCCAAAATAAGGCGGTGATGGAGGGGAGGAGGAACGATCTGCTGCTGGTTCCGTGTCATCCGGGGCCAAAGAGACGAGCGCTGACTGTGAGGATCAACGGAGCCGGCCTGCGCGTGTCACGTGACGGCGGCAGCCAATGGCGTGCGCAGCCTTCGCCTCCGAGGCCGGCAGAAAATGGCGGCGCTGTGCGGTGCCGGCTGTGCCGTCTCTCCCAGAGACTGCAATGCTTCCAAACGGGATGTTGTGCAGGAATAAGTGAAACTATCACCGAAATGCAAACAAACGCGTTCAAAATGTGTTTCCAGAATGGCTCTAGTCCCCTTTATAGAGCCGCAGAAAGGATTGCTCTCATAACCATCCCTGTGAAATCTAAACATCAGCACTGGGAACGTAATAGTTGAAGTCAGTTGGCTTTGTGCAAAGGGAAAGCACGGCAGCCCTGCTCTCTGCTTTGTGTTATTCTCATGGCGTTTTATTGGCCGTGGAGATGGGCTGGAGCTGCAGGAGAAATGCCATTAAGAGACAAAGGTGACTTAGGAGTAAGTGGACAGAACTGTGTCTCCCTAAGGAACCAGGGCTCATATACAATTTGGTCACACACACACCCGCAGCACGGCTTGTCAGAAGAAAAGCTTTACAGAATTAAAGCTTTACAGAATTAAAGCTTTTCAGAATTAAAGCTTTTCAGACTATTTTGTTTCTTCTTTTTCCCAGCAGGAAATGTGACAATACACAGCGCTCACACAGCACGTCTTGGTGAGGCAGGTTTGAGCAAAGCCAGCGATATCTGCTTGTCTTTTAAACATAAACAAAATCCAATACATCAAAACCAGAGTTAAAAAAGGTAATTTGGTTTTTCTGTGACCTTGGAAGCGTTGACACAAACAGGAGTATCAGAATGTTTGTCATAGCTGCTAATAAGCAGCTGGAAACAAGAAATGATGACCATGGATTTACCAAGACAGAGTATAAGTCTGCATTGAGAAGGTGAGAGACGCAGGAATTACTTGCAAATCAAACTGGCAACACGTTATCACTGGCAGATGGTGACACCCATGTTAGCAGGGGGATGGATACTTTGCTTACAGAGTTACAGAGCAGGCAAATGAAGAAGGGCCCTCAGACCTTGGTCTTTTTACCTAATAAAGTCATCACACAGCAGCTCTTGGGGGAGCAAAAGCGAGGTGACTGACAGGGGAGAAAACTACCCCAAATTCCTAACAATTCACAAGACATGGGAGGAAGTGTTGCTGGAAAGTTCACCACGTGCCACAGCAACACCTGATAGAGAAGGAAGGTCACAGCCCCTCTATGGTTACCCATTTCCCCTTCCCCTGCAGCCCTCCCTCCAAGGCCAGACCCATCCCTCCCCCCTTTCCCCTGCCCTCCCTGCAGTCTCCCTTACCTTTGGGCCACAGATTCCTGACATCCTGTGCAGCTCGTCCCTCTCCAGGTCACCAATCCACCATTCCTCAGCCAGCGCAGGGTGTTCTCTCCAGTCCACCTCTCTGTGCTGCAGGGCACATGTCACAAATGCTTCTCCTCCAGCTTTTGCTCAGGTTTTGACCAGCAGAGGCACAGAGTGCAGAGCTCCTCCTGCTCTCAACCAGACCCAACGTTTCTGCTTACAAACACCCCTAAAAGTCCCTCAGGAGGCATCACTAATAGCTCAGTATTATTTCCTTCTGAATTATTTATTGTATATGAATCAAATAAAACCGAGGCAGTGCTGTATCAAATAACAAAGATGTTCCAAATGCATAAATACGTTCAAAACAAGCTTTTTCTTCTTTTGATTATTGCGCCTGTTTTGCTGAGTGAGACTCTGCAGACTCAGACCTGCCAGAACAGAGAAAAATCCAAAGGTGTTGTAAAGGTTAATAAATAAGGTGACTGTTTAGTGTCCAGGACTTCCCCAAGAGTCCCAGACAGCTTCCAACCAAAGATCGGTCCAGTTTGGAAATGAGACAGGTCCACAAAGATCAGGACACGAGAACTGCTTGAGAGATCCATTGGTCACTACAATGTTGTCATTAAAAAAGCCACTGTTGGGGACACAGTCAGGCTCCAATGATAAGGTAAAACAGTGCTCATAAAATGGAGCTGGTAATGTCTTTAGCACCAATCTCAGCGTGTAAGTGAACACACACAACTGAACGTTCAAACCTTAACGACTTCTACATGACATCTGGTGTCACAGAGCACTTTGGGAAGCCACCACAAATAGATCACAAAAACACCTGCACTGTGCTGCAGCCACTTATGAAACACACATGGGTTATTCCAGTCAGTATTGGAACATGAAGGGTTCAGGACAAGGCCAGAGTAAAGACCCTGGCAAGCACCACTGGAGGAAGCAACCACCTCAGAAGCACCGACAAGAAGAGATGATGGGATCTAAAACCTGCTAAAATGGTAAGATCAGAGAATGCACAGGATGAAACTCAGGGAACACAGAAAGGCTCTTGAAAAAGGAGTTAGTGCAGCTCAGAGGAGGGCAGAGAGCAGAAGCTCAGATCAGATCCATTCTCCAGTGTGTCATCCGGACAGCAGGCCACAAGGAGGAGCAGTGCACCCACCGATCACACCACCTACACCAGCACCAGCCTGGAATAGGGTTTCCACCTTAGGAGGAAGGCCTCCATGCAGGAAATTTTCAGGATAGAGGAGTGGGATCTATTCAGTATCGTTTCCTCTTTTTTTTGCTCCCCTTTCTCTTCTGTTCCTTCTCTTTCCGGGCTCCAGCTGTGGTAAAAGTGATGCACTGAGCATCTAAGAAGTCCAGCAGCTTTGCCTTGGAAATCTTAATGCCATTCATTTTCAACTCTGCATGTAGGTCAGCCAGCTCAATAGGTTCATAGAAGAGAATCCTTTCGTACAGGGCCGGGTTTGAGCGGATGTAGCTCCTCACAGCCTCCAGTTTTTCTTCTTCCCGAGCTGCTGCCTGCGATGCTGGAAGTTCTTCTTCCTCCTCCTCAGTTGCAAATGCACAGGCCTCCAGTTCCTTCACAAAAGAACTAGAAAGAAGGCCAAGTAGACCCAAAATCAAAGAAAGAACAAGCCGTGAGGGACAGAACCAGATCGCCCTAAGTGGCTGGTGGCCAACCCTTGTGACAACCATCTGTAGGGTCACAGATTGATATCAGTACACACACACTGAGCGAAGAATAAGGCACATGTTCTACAAACTTTCCCATTCCAGCCATGAGAGCTCCAGTCCTGCTCACAGAGGTCTGGAACTGGCTGGCATTCCTTGCTCCTGACCCACATCACCTACTAATGCTATACCACAGCCTTCTCTGTCAAATGCTGCTGTGCTCTCCTTTCCCTATGCCAGATGCAGCTCTCAGCCAATGCCTGTTGTTCTGATGAGTAGGGACTGGGCATGCCAGATGTGGGCCTTGCCTGCATGTGGCCTCAGCCACCAGCTTTTGTGCTCTGGGAATAGTTCAATGGGATTCAGATCAAACAGCCCAAAGTTCATTTATTTTAAAGGATGGTGTTGACCTTCAGATAACAAACCCAAGGAGGCAGCAGGGCTCCCATAGGCCACACAGACATCACTTAGCCATGTTCCTAGCTCATCTCTGTCCTGCACCTTTGACTATTTTGTTCAGTATTTCATTCCCTTACCTTTGTGAACCAAAAGAGATGTCACTTCCATCCCCTGAAGTAGCTGTAGACTCCTGAGATGTGGAGAGCATTGGTTCCTCACCACAAGCTCCCAGAGACCATCCCTCTGGAGATACAGCTGACCTTTTCTGCTCTTTGTCTCCTTCTGGATGATGTATCATTTCATTTCTCTGCTTGGGTACTGCACAGCTTTTTTTAGAGGGTCCGACAAGGTCATCCTCACTCCTCCCTACAGGGAGCACTGAAGAACCTGTTGCAACCTGCTTCCTTTTGCTCACAGCCTTCAAGGCTTTGGGACGCTTTCCACCTGTAGTCTGGGCTGCCTTTGACTGCCTACAGCGTTTGGGAGGGGCCTTCTTCTGGGGAGGCTGGGAGGATGGGACTTCATCCTCAAAGTCAGAGTCCGTGTCCCGGTGAGTATACTGGAATATCTCTTTCAGTTTCAACACCATCTGGCGCTTTGGGAGAACACGAACTCCAAATCTGAAAGAAAAAAGCAAGAACTTAGGCTAAGATAATTCTGTACTGTTATAGCTCAGGAAGGAGCTTCACCAAGGTTTCTCTTTCATCCCAGTTGCTTTCTGTCACACTACTTGCTCACAAGTTTATGCTCAAAGAGATGCACTCACGGAGGTAACACTAACCTTTTCAATTCCTCCTTCAGCTGTGGTGTCTCCATCATGGAGTAAGCTGGCATTGGTGTCACTGGAGTCCTGGGAGAATTGTTGTTCTCTTGACAGGCAGGTTCTGCAGCAGAATGAAATCACCATGATCAGACGGAGCACTTAAAATAGCCGATACCTTCCATTCTTAGTAGCAGATATTCTAATATTATATATAATAATTAAGCAGCAGTTCAAGCTCTTTTACTTACTACTCACCTTCATAGCGAATGGAACAGCTGACACTTTCTTTCTAGACTGGGACACTTCCTTTTTGTTGAATTTAAAATGGAAAATGGTTTACATCGAGACGTAGGTCAGGCCTGACTACAAAGGCCATTCAGGGCTATGTTAGAACAGGCGGCTCTTGCAAAGCAGTGAAAAAGAAGCATTTACTGAATTCTGTGAAGCAGTTCTTTTCCCACAAAGGAAATTTCACGTGAGATTTATGAAGAAGAAACTGAGCAAGTCAAGCTCATGGGGTCCTGAGTTAGATACTGATCTGATGAATCAGCAGATTTGCTGACACTGTGAAGAGCAGTCGGTTTCACGGGTCGTGTTTTCAGCGCTGGTTAAACTACTCACTTAGTACAGTGCAACGCTTTAATTAGATACTAGGAGATCATTTACTGGTCTTAGATGGAAGGAACCATGCAAGTGCAACACATGTAAAATACAAATATTTTTAAGTTCTTGAGACCAGAAGGGTAATTTAGCATTCTGTGCACTGTCAGGCCTTCAGGAAGTATGAAATCCTGTGGATCCCAAAGCAAAGTGGTTGCAAAGATGGAAAGACTGTGGCTCTCAGTCTTATGCGTGCCGTGCTGACCTCTCGCTGTGCCATGCACTCAGGATATCTGCCAGCACTCAGAGATCTATTACAAGGCCCCAGAAACAGCAAATAGAAGGCAACGGAAGTCAAGACAATCATGCATCAGCAGAGTTCTGCAGAAAAGCATGCATGAAGCAAATCCATGGGCAGGGCTCAGCCCTCAGCCCAACTAGCCTCAATATAAGGATATCCACTGCACCTGTGCTAGTGAGCTGCATCTTGCTGCTTACCAGATGTCCTCATATAAGCACAAGCATCACTTCTTGAATGCATGAGAAGCAGAAGATGGTACATACACCTAGTACTACAGTGAACACACACCCATCAGCACGCAAGCTGGAGACTGTTTTGATTTAGTTATGGTTGGTTGGTTTTTTTCCTTTCTTTTTTCCTCCAGGTACCTGTAGGTTCTCCAATGAGTACTGACATTATCAAAGAACCAGAAAGAATGAAACACAAGCAGGTGTCCTCCAGCAACCTTGCATTTAGATATGCGCTCCCCAACAACAGATGATGACTCTGTGTCAGGCCCTGACAACTGCTATCAGGCAGCTGAAATCCCCACAGCACATCAAGTGGAATGACTTTAAATGAAAACAATTTAACCTACTGCAGTGAAACTAGTATCAATGCAAGCTCTCACCAGGAGTCTTTATAGGATCTGCACCTGCTGCTGCTATCCTCTGCGACAGAGGAAGAATCTCTGGAAATTCATCTTCCTCCTCTTCTCCATCCCAGTCATCCCAGAGTTTGGAGTTCAGGTAACTTGGTCTGCTGCCCACTGATGTACATGCTTCAATGGGACTCTTTTCAAGACGGAGCAAAGTTGTTCTTCTGCCAGTAGGAGTTCCTCGAAGAGGAGTACTGCCCTTAATCTCCCACGCTTGGTTTGGGCTCTCCCAATGGTCATGCACAAAGTCAGTTTTGGGGCTGCTGGCAGCTCTGGCGTTTGCATGGCCGTCCTGCCTGGAGTCCTGGCTGTTAGCTCTGACTGGTGACAGATAGTTAACTTGCCAGAAGTCATCAGCAGGAATTGCGGGCTCATCAGCAAGCAAGACACTACTGTTCAAAGATGTTATGCTTATTTCCTTCTCCCCCTCGCTGTCCTGTATCTCAACCACGCTGACATTTGATTTATCTTCCACTGACTTCCCATGGCAAGGAGGCACAGGTTTGGACAAAAATGAGGTATCAGCACATTTGCTTTTCATGTTGGTGTGGGCAAGGGAGAGAACTGGATCCATTGGAGAAAGTGGTGCGGATTTCTCAGAAACTGATCCTGCTTCTGGGCTGCTGGAAGGATTTCTTTCACTGACACAGTTCCCCACAGGCAAATGTTTGTCTGACAACGCTGCTTTATGAACTTCTATTACATTTCTATCCATTTCATGGTTACTACTATCAGCTGTTAGGCTTTTTGTGCTGACTTTAGATTCTGGACTCTTGGAAGAGTTAATACTTGTGATATGAGTCTGCGTTGAGGAACTTCTGCTTTTGGTCAGAACTGGTGTGTCTGGCACCAGCCAGGAACTGTCTGTACCTGAAGACACTTCATAACTGAGCTTTTTTTCAGGGCTCAGGTTTGGGCTTTGCTCACCGTCTGTACAAGTGTCTATGTGGCTACTGAGAGGCAATTCAGTGGACATCTTTACATCATTACGTGCATGCACCTTATCCGTAACGACATGAGAGACCTGCAGTGATCTCTGCTCTGTTTTAGTGACTGATGTGTTAAGTTCAGGTTTTGGTATCTCAGGACCATGTCCTACATTTGTACATTTCAATTGCCCAGGGATTTCCACTTCCTTCAGAACAGAGCCTGACTCTGGTGACTTCTTGTCTTCTAACTCCATTTCATCATCAGAAGATAAAACAATAACATCACCCTTCTTACTCCCCTGAGCCGCAGGATCCTGAGTTCTGGTAACTGGTGCTGACAACACTGGGACATGCTTGTTTAAGTCAGCGTTGGGAAGCTCTGTCGGAGATGCAGTATCCAGCTCTTTGGCCTTCTGAAAAAGAACTTCATCAGGTAGGAATGATTTTTTCTGTTGTTTTGGTGTTGACACATGTTCTCTCACAAGCTTTCTGTCTGATTTTGGAGACATAGGTGAAGATCCAACAGCAGGAAAAAGAGGCACAAAAGCTTTGGAAGGAGGACTCCCATAAGAACCATTTTTACGAGGAGAAAAGTCTTTCTGTATTTTGCTGTACAGCTGACAATCATTAACATCAACATGTTTTTCACCAAGAGCCTTTTCTGGTACTTTACCAGCTCCTTTTGTTGGGGAAAGCTCACAGTATTCTCCCTGAGTTGCAGAAAATAAGTGTTCATAACTGTCATTTATATTAGTATCAATAGTGAAGCTAAGAAACTCTTTTTCACAGTGATCTTCCCCTTTTACATCATGTGAAACCTGAGATGACCTGGAGTCCTTTTCACCTTCACATCTCCTTATAGTCTCTCCTTCATCAGTGGTGGCACTATGGGATGCTATATCTCTCTTTTGAGTTTCTCTGTGCTGAGGCTCAAAAGCGATCTGCGCAGCATTCACAGTTCTACATCTATTTATATTCTGCATTCCCTCTTTTTCTGCAGATAAGTCATATTTAGACATTTCCACATCACTGCTATCCCTCAGATCCTTGAAGTTACTGCTCACTGAAGAGGATACAGATCTCTTTGCCTCTTCCTCCTCAGTTTGCTGGTTTGTATCTTGGGCTGCCTCAGTATCACTGCACATGCTGCAGTCAGTTCCTTCACTCGGTGGCGTTTTACCTTGAGCTATCTTCCTCTGAGTTGCAGCAAACTCATAGATTTCTTCCAGCTCCTGTTCACCCACTGCATTGTCATCTTCCTTCTGGCACTCCTGGTTGAGGACAGCTACTTCTTCCTCATCTTCACCCACCCACACAGACTTCAAGAGGTCTTGGAAGTTCTCTGCTCTGTCCTCACAATCTTTGTCATCTGTCACAGAGATCAGATCACATTCTGAATCCACTCCAGAAGACACTTGACTCTCTCCAGTGTTATTTTCACACTTGGTCATCAGCTCCCTCACACCAAACCTGCAAGGATATAATAGTAATGTTAATACTTCCCCCTTTCAGTATTTCTCTGCCTAGTCACTCCTGCTGTTCCTATTTCAGACTCTTTACTTAGTGCACATCTAGGTTCACAACTGTGAGCATAGCTGACAAAATACATTAGTGTTCTATGCACCCAATATACTCTGAAGTGCTCAGTTTACACACGCTAGGCACGCTCATCATCACTGACAACATCAGCTGTCAATAGAGCCTGAAACAAAACTCTTGGCAAAGGTGTGATAGATGCATACTGAAAAAGGAAGTCTCATAGAGACACAACCTGAAGAGCAACTCATGGAAAAGGTGAGCAATGATGAGGAAAAAATGAGGGCAATGATGCTATCAAGTATAGGACTATGGATTTTTAAGCCACTGAGTCTACAACAGAAGACCCCAGGTTGTGGGGTCTGTATAGGGTCTGTCTGCAGGCTGAAAGCAAGAAGGGATCCAAAACAAACTCATGATACAAACCTGGCAGCCAGAGCCTCCACCTGGGGCACCACCTCAGCAGGGATGTCAGCATCAGCAGCATAAAGGTACCGCAGGAATGCACGGGCTGCCTCTCCTGTCACATCAGTCAGCAGCACACGGCGTATCTGCGCGTTCCCATCCTCCTCCACTAAGAACCCTTCACTGTGAACCTTGTAAAAAGCACAGTTCAATGCAGCTACTTACAAAGCAACTACAAAAATGACAGAACCTCTGTGTAGAACTGCCCAGAACTCAACCATCCTAGCCTGGGTGAAAGGCAGGAGATACTGAGATGGAGAAGACAGTCTGCACTGGTATTAATATAACATCCAAAGGCACAGAGCACCTAGGAAGTTTTCTGCATTGCTCAAGGGCAGAACGTAAGTAAGGATCCTTGCCTCTTCATAATTTCTCCAGATAATGTGCTACATTTTCCATCACTTTGTCATGATTCTGCCTTCCTAAGATGAGGGAATCTGCCTGCATGTCCACAGGCTCCTGCCATTAGGACCTGCAGCACTGTCTGTAGGTGTGGGCAGTCTGGGCTTCACTGAAGCAGAATAGGAAAGTGTATCAGCAGTACTTACAGCCTGAATGGCCTCCGGACACCGTGCATACAACACAAACATGTGAGCATAAAGGATTTCCCCAGAGTCCACCTGGAACTGGACATCACTTAAGTGGGGGTTGTTGACCATTGCACTGAAATCTTCAGCCAGTGACCTCAGGGAGGACTAGAACACAGAATGAACACAAAGACGAGTCATATCACAGCTGTCACACACCTCCCTGATGAATGAGAGGCATACCCACCCTGTCAGTATCGCTGTATTGCAGGCCCCATTTTGGATCTGCTGTCATTGCCTTCTGCAGACAACCAGCAGCACAATCAACTCAAGTACAATAAGCAGACAAGTCCATAAGACACTTTGGGATTTGTTTTCCTACTCCCTTCTACTTCTTTGCAGTCTGGCAGTTGTGAAGAAATGGCGGTTGTGCTGCACTCTGCTTGCTCTGCCTTGCATTACAGCACATTATCACCATCAGATTTTTGCCAAACCATTTCCTGATGCGGTCTAGCCACTGCCTCCTGTTGGCCTCTTGATCTGCTGCCTTCCACCACATTTTAGGAAACTGTACTTTTCTGTTTGATGGACTGGAGCTCACTTCATAGTAATCAGAGCAAGAGGAAAGAGGATGACTCAGAGATGGGGCAATGAACCTTTCTCCTCTCATCCATTGGTTGGCAGTGACAGCTAAGAAGAGCAGCTCTGCGGTGAGGGGCTTACACACAATAAAGCTGATGTAGTTATCTAGTTCAAAGGAATTTATATGCTCATTACACAAATCCTCTTGAAAATTCCACTCAAAAAAGCCCCCAAACAATAACAACAAAACCCCCCTAGTCGCTACTACAGTTCCAGAATGCCTTGCTGGAAGTCTGTGGAGGGCTTGCTGCCTGAGCTACCTGTGATATCAAATGGCAATGGCAACAGGAGGCCGGGGGCTTGCTGCCAAAGGCAGAAACAATACACATGGCTGATGGACACAATTTCTGCCCTGGAGCTGCTCCCAGTACAAACTCACTCCAGGCAACTCTCAGGTTCAGATCCCTCGAGGCAAATGCTGTGCCCCTGGAGGTGGCCATTGCTTCAGAGAAGCAGGAAATAACCTCAGCTCACGGTTAAGAGTATGAGCAAGTGAAAACCAGTTCATACACAACACACTGGGGATTGACCTTGTGCTTTTTAAGCCTGCTGCAGAGACAAAGAAACACAAGTCTTACTCTAGAGAACATCTGCACGAGATGCAGTTCCACCTGGAACAACACAACTCTGAGCCTTAACTACTTCTGTTTCTATAAAAAGGAATTGGAAATATTCCACACTTCTATGAACTGCACAAATTATATAGTTTCCTCTTTACATTAGTAAGCAAACACAAAAGAAGGGTGGGGAAAAGGTATTTCCTTACTTTCTTACAGCTGCGTGTCAGGAATCTCCTCTCTTCAAGTGAAGGGACAAAACCAGTACATGGAGTATCACTGGAAGTCAGTTCTTTTCCTCAAAGAAGAAAAAGTGGATCACAATCATGTACCCCTTCCTAACGAGACAGAGTGACATAAGAACTCCTAAGGGAACCTTTGCCACAGCAGTTCCTCAGGACAGCTGCTACAGTGGGCCTGATGGGGCTGACATCCCAGATTGTCCCTCAGGCCTTTTTCACAGGGGTATGGCTCTGGGCTGTGACAGGCTGTGGGTATGCAAGTACCATTCAGCCACAAGCAGCACCAATCTGCTCCAGATCTGTATGTGATGTTTTCATCCAAATGGAGGAATTGCTGAGCACAGCATGCTTCTCTACTTCATATCTCAGTTTCCCTCCAGTGGGAAGAAAAATAAGGCACAGAGTGTGATGGGACACACCTCAGCAAACCAAAGTTTGGCTCTGTGTAGCTGAAGAGATTAGGGACAGAGCTCATGAAACTGCCAGAACTTACCTGACTGCTCTGCTGCACGAGTATGGTCAACATCAAGTTTCCACTGAGTAAGGGTAAGTCCTTCCTTGGCCAGTTCAACTAGATCCTGCAGGTTCTGAATATCCTTCTGGCTGTGAGATAAAATCTGCCCATCTCCTTCAGGGCCTGACTTGAATTCATCACTAATTTGGTCTCTAACCTCTCTACTAGTGGACTCCTGAGAACCAAAATCAGGCTGAATTTGCTGGGATACTTTTGGCTGATCAGATCCTGCTGATGGCAGAACATCCTCTGGTTTATGATTCTGATCAAAAGAGGAGAAAAAGACACCAGTAAGTTAAGTCTTGTGTGTACTTTCAGAGCTCAGAATACAGTCTCTAGTTCATACTTTCAGAACATCTAGTAAAGAATACAGAGCATACCTCAGGCTTCCAAGGCAAAAACTCCGTCATCTTATGAAGGACACTCCGGGGAAAAGATAGTTATAAAGGGAAAAGGGAAAAAGGGAACTACAACTGAAAACACAGAAAAAGAGGTTTCACAAGGTGCACATCTGAGCAGGCAACTGGCAAGGAGGGAGAGAGGATAGTGGAAGTGTTCCCAATTCAACATCTAAATATTTCATTATTGCTGAAATGTTTGGCAAAAGCTGTAGCTGAAGCTGCCCAGGTGCTTCTGTTCTGAGATCTAAAATACTTTTGCAGTTACATGTAACAAAGCCAGAATTTCACCTCTGAGCTGATATTTTCCAGGTTTGATTTCTGTTTCCCACTGAAAACAGTTTTATTTATTTCTAAGTAGAAACGGCTTAGCCATTTCTGAGAATGGAAGGAATGAGACGGGCAAACATGGCCTTGATTTAAAGGTCTCCCTCCTTTTTACACTTCTCTGGTGTTTTTGAGTGAGAGGTCCAAAATCCTCACATTATGGAGTCCCTCTATTACAGCCCTGGGTTGGGATAAGCCAGTGAAAAACTCTGGAATCCAACAAGGAAAAAAGGTCTTAAATAAAGCATCTACATACACACAGTGCTTTCTGTGAGCAGAAGCACCAAACAATCCTTCAAGGAAGGCACAAGGGAAGGAAGAGAAGTAATATTTCTTCTTGGTGAGCAAGCATGTTGTAAGATGAGAGATTAAAAGGCTTCTGTCCCCTCTGAAGTCACTTCTAATAAAAATACAGAGCACTGAAATAGGCAGGAGACTGAGGTGAAAACCAGAATGAAACAATGGAACTGAAAACAAGGTCAAAGCTCATGTGCCAAGAGTCATTGGGATGCATAGGGAAAGCAAACGCTTCACTTTACAGTTCCAGGCACTCTCACCTTCTCCGTGAAAGGCAGAAATATCAGTCTTCAGTTTAAACTTTTCACCTGATTCTTTGCTGCCTGAACACAACACAGAATCATATCCTGGGTTGGAGGGGACCCACAAGGATCACAGAGTCCAACCCCTGGCTCCACACAGGACCACCCAGATCCAAATCCTGTGTCTGGGAGAGGTGTCCATATGCTCTGTGAGCTACAGCAGATTGGGTCAAAAAGCAGGGTAATACGAGCCTTGGTCTTCTCTCCAAAAGTAAGGAATGGAAGTTCAAGATCACAAAATCTAACTGTACAACCAGGGGACAACAGTAAAGAAGGAGTGAGTATGCAAAGGCAGGGGGTCACATCTAAATATCAAGTGATGCAACAGAATAAAGTTGCAGGGCAAGGAACCTAGGACACATATATACCACAGCGAGGACAAAAGTGTGTCCTACCTGCACGGGCTTCCAAGGTTCAATTAGAGGGGTTAATCCAGCAGCATAGAATGACTCAGGGTCACAGGGTCCTGTCAGAGCACTGAAATTCCACAAAAAGCAGTCCTTGTTTTTGGGCAATGGCAAGAGCCAGGCTGCTTTCCCAGATTCAACCTCCAAAATCCTGCTGGTGGGAAGCTGAGGAGTGGGAGGGAATTCCACCTCTTGTGCAAGCAGCATCGCTACCCGCTCTTCTATCCTTCTGCGCACCTTCTCTGGATCCTGCAGCAGTAAGGGTGGAGGGGTAGTTGGGCCCCTTTTACGCCGCCTTTTTTCTTTAAGAAGAAAAGGAAGAAGAACCCAAATAAACAAACAGCTGACCACATAGGGCAGACAAGCCCAACGTGCTTGCTCCTGCAAGTGTTGTAGTCAGTGACAACCAAAACATGGCTGCAAGCTGAACACAGCCCTTAGCAAAGCACAGGCTCAACAGCATGTAAGATAAGATATATAACGTCTGCTCTAGGAAGAGAACAGAGGGAGAAGCTGCATCAGTCCAGGCTGCAGTAGGATGAATATGAGAAAAATCTACTGCAGGAGAAATAACAATGTTACTTTTGCATTCTTTTTACTTCCACAGCTTACAAGAAGACAACAGCTCATCTTAAGAACAGATCTTCTACAGGTTCAAAACAGTCAGTGAAAAAAAAGAAGCACGAGGTGCATAAGAGATTTCACTAAAACCCACAGATGTGACGCAGTCTTTCTTGGCTGCGTGTGGATTCTACACACTGCTGAAGCTCTGACAGCTTAAATAAAATATAAACAGGGTTGTCATCCCTCCCGTATCCAACAGGAAGGTATAAGTGAGGAGCAGGCTGAGTTACATCATTCATCCAATAACAGTCTTTGACATTAATTCACTTTAACACATACCTGATCCTGGCTTCCATTTGATTGGCAAAGCAGCCACTGGTTTCACATTTGTAACTGATTTTGCTTGTTCCTGCTTTTCTTGCTCCAACAGAGAGCGTGACATCGCCATAGCAACCAGCAAATCTTCATCCTTAGTCTCCATTTTTGCCCTCTTCTGCTTGTTCTTTGAGTCCTCTTTGGAGGAGACTTTTCGCTTTGACCTGCTTGGTTGATTGCTGAAATGTAAGAATGCAGCAGGAAGCCCGATTTAACATGACTGGAGACAAGGAACGTTAAGCACTTCAGAGAAGCTGCTCTACTTCATCAGAGAGATTCCCGTATCTGGGATAATGAGAAGCTACTTGGAGTGCCTCCTTTCCCAGCAGAGATCAGATTCCTTATTACCCATGGAACTTTGAGAAAACCTTATTTTGAAAAGGTAAGCATGAGACCACAACAGTGACTTAACTTCTGTGTGGTTTTTAAACATCTTGATCTCTATCCTGAACACTTTAAATATGTGCATGAAAAAGCAAAAATTAAACAAAGTTGAAGCAGGATGAAAACAAACTCACAAAAAGAAACATCAAAAAAAGCTCTCCCAGTCTGCTGTGCAGCACCCTTTCCTGTACTGCGAAGATTAAGCTCAAACCCAAGACAGCAGATGCTGCTCTATACTGAGCACGTTTCAAAACACCATGTCTGCTTCCTCCCTGCCTTGAGGTGTGAAGTGCATACATCCAGTACAGCCACCAGCTGAGTAGATGAGGCATTGGCAAGACAGATGCTGAAGACAGACTGTGTACACTAAATACTGTGTGTTCTGCTTAATAAGCTCAAACACACCATTCAGCTTTATTGCATGACTGCCTCACGGAGCACAAATATTTCAGATACAACAGTGTCAGATAACATACTCCCCATTTTGCTGCTGCCTGCTGACTTTTAATGTCATCTGCCACCTGATCATTTCTGAAGGAAAGCACGACTTCTCCAGCTAACTACTACATTCTCTTCTTTTACTGCTTCATGGTTCTGCCCAACTTTCTTTGGACTTGGGCCCACAAGAGCCTGCTTTGCTTCTACAGTTCTTTCCGAAGACTGGAAGGTCAGTGTCTCTCAGGACAAAGGAACGGTTTAGGTTGGATATTAGGAAGAAGTTTTTCACCCAAAGGGTGGTGATGCACTGGAACAGGTTGCCCAAGGAGGCTGTGGATGCCCCATCCCTGGAAGCATTCAAGGCCAGGCTGGATGTGGCTCTGGGCAGCCTGGTCTGCTGGTTGGTAACCCTGCACATAGCAGGGGGTTGGAACGAGATGAGCATTGTGGTCCTTTTCAACCCAGGCCATGCTATGATTCTATTTTCACCACTTACTTGGGAAACTGAAGAGGTGCCTCCCCAAGTGTGGACGCCTGCATCTGCACTGCCTGAAGAAGCATCTTAGGAGGAACATCCATCTCGACAGCACAGCGTTTCAAGTGACTGACTCGGCTCTGGGGGTTTTGGAATTGTTTCCCACAGATGGGACATTCAGGGACTGCTGGTTTGCTGGAGGATGACATCTGTGCTTCTTCCATCTCATCCAGACACCTATGAGACAATAGCAGAGCTTCAGAACTATCCACACTAAAATTTAAGCCCTATTGAAGAAAAGGAAGTACAATCACCTCACATCTTTAACAGCCACAGAAACATCCCATAATGAAATACAAATTAAGTGCCTGCTGCTGTGATGGCTATGATATGTAACAGATAGCTGAACACTGCAGCCTCAGAGGCATATTAACAATATGCTGCTCAGAAGCAAGTGCAAGTGATAAACTTCTTCTAAGCTGTACTGTGCATCCATCATCTAATCCCTTTGTATGCATCCATTCTCATGTTCCAGCTAATTTATAAACCACCATTAAAAATGGAATCACCTGACCAGAGAAGCAGCGAGTCCCCCTCACCCACAATGTGCATTTGATATTTACAAGTATGGAAACTGTTCAATTAGGGGCACTGATTTCAGCTTAGTTGCTCATCATTCTGATATGGCCTTCTCCTCTCCACTCTCACTGCCAAATGCTGTAATGCAACTCTGCCATCTTTCTGAACACTTTTCTCTCAGCAAACAACTCCGGTATGCACTGACATGTTAAATAACCTTAGGAAAACAATTTTTAGCAAAACAGAGCAAAATATCAGTTTGTGGGTTGAAATTGACAGATCTGCAATAACAGCTCCTCATTAATTTTGCTAGCCACTCTACAATCACAGCCCCTCTGAAGCACTACTGATAAAAGCAGCCCTTTCCTTAACACGTTTCTGCAGAAGCCCTGCAGAGCAAGACAATCAGCTTCTGCTTTGAGATCAAAGCAACCTGCAAATTCAAGACATAAAGGTCAATGTCATCTCACAGATTACCGTTCTGTAATGGCTAAGCTGACTGAATAGGGAGAAGGTGCAGAAAGGACTCATCCTGCTGGTCCTTCACCTGTTAACATGCTGCTCTCGTCGCGTTGAGTTCATAGCTGAGAGATCCTTCTGGCAGATCTGACAGAAAAACAAGCCTGCATCTTCCAGGCTTTCCAGGGACTCCTTTTGTGTTTCCTGCTGAAGGGCTGAAGCCAGAGCACTGTCGTGCTGCATGGATGGAAGATCATGGAGATCTGGCAAAGAAAGGAAAGATGATAAGCTGAGACAGAACGAAGAACCCCATATGAAAGGCAAGGAGCTGTTACACTTATCATTACTAAACCAGACACACAAAGGTCAGTTGTGCAGTCTTCCTCTCATATCTTCACAGCTTTTCTCACAAGGCAATGTACAAAACATGCTCTTTAAACAACACAGAACTGCACTGCTCTGGGAGCAGTGGGTGGTATTCATAGCACATCGTATCTCTGAGCCAAGGCAGGTAAGCTTTGGCTAACGTTGCTAAGAAGAATATGGGATCTTATACATAACTAATCAGAACATTTTGTGTTGATGCAGAAACAGGGCCTTAAAAAAAAACAAAACCAAAACAAGAGTGAAAGCAGAGCAAAATCTCTGTGAATTCAGTTCATCTGCATAGAACACATTACCTTTGTAGAGTTCTTGGTGGGCTACCAGTGATGGGGTCATTCTGTGAGTCAATATCCACCTCTCAAGGGAAGAATGACAGGGTGGACTGATCCTGTCCACCTGTTTGTAAGAAACCAACTATTCCTCCAGAATCTAACATGAGATTAATCCAGGCTCAGGAAGGAGCTTGGAGAAAGGAATGGATGGTCCCTTAACAATTGAGAAAGCAAGTTTTCTAAGTGAGCTGGAGTGCTGCACATGCAATGAGCCATTGGGCTAGCTGGGAACAAAGCCCAGGAATCCGGACTCCTTCTCAGGCAGTCACTCTAAGCAACCCACAGCACTCTTTCTGCACGTACAAAAGCAAAGAGGATAAACTTACCATTCTCTGGTGAGTTCCGCTCCTGGCTTTCACCAGCAAAATCTCTGCTGTCTAAGGACTTTGGTAAGCTACAGTCTGTGCTGTGTTTTAGCTGATCAGGTGCCACCCTCTTGAACTGCTGCATTCTCTCCACTACCAGCTCTGCCACCCGCATCTTTGAGCCTGTGAAAGGTGGTATCTTCGAGGTGGGTGAAGAGCAGGTCCCTGATTGCGTAGCAGGATGGAAAGACAACGTTGTCTGGGAACAACCACTCCGAGTATTTACTAGAAGGGGAAAAAAACACAAAAGCTTTGCCAGTCAGTCTTAAACACATCACTGAGCTGCCCAGATTGCTGCTGGAAAGCCTTCCCCAGCAGCAGCCTAAGCCAGGCTCAGCTTTGCAACACTTATTCTTAGACAGAGAACTGAACAATGTGTTTAGTTATTATGTAACTTTGTGATTGGTATCCACAGTAACAGTATCAAGCTTTCCTGCTACAGTGCAGTTTAAATACTTTTCCATCCCTTTCAGAGAGGAATATTAAGGAAGCCATGTCTGAAGGTCAGGAGTGAGGGGAACAAGTAACACAGCCCTAAAGCCCTGCTCTTCTCAGTGCACAATGTCCTGCTGTTCTTTGCTCTGATCACCAGAGGTGCCTTTCTAAATTCTGATATTGTGAAAATCACTGAATAATGACTCCCTGATAGACTCCTTCATGTTAATACCTCATCTTAGAAAAGATGAGGCATCTTACAACATCTGTACAGAGCATACTGCTAGGTTAAATACCTAGATAAGCCTAAGTAAGTACCGATGGAAACACAAGGTGTAAACTCCTTCAAGCAGTGCTGCTATAAGCCTTCTCCAGGTGAAGAGCTCCACTGAACTACAGTCTAATCAGTTACTGTGTTTTCTGTTTTGGTTGACTCACCTGTCAGAGTCCCCTGGCTACAGTCACTGGCTGTGGTACTCAGCTGGCTGGCAGGGAAAGGGCTTCTGCTTCCATCCCCTTCTGAAGTCTCACCACTACTGCAGGCCACAGTGTCACTGTCTTCTTTGTGCCCCAGTGTTTGTATCTTAGGACCCAAATCCTGAAGGAAGTTTTTTTGCTTCACTGCTGGAAAGAGGTGATGGTTTTGGCTCTTAGCAGCAACTTTACCTCTTCTTAATCTGCTTTTTGCTGCAGTATTCTTTGATCTTTTCTGAGCCCTCTTTGCTGCCTCAGCATCCCCAGATTTTTTCTTCCCTTTACCCAAAAGATTTGCCCACAACTCTTTAAAATCACTGTCCTGTTCATCCATTGGCCCGTAGGTTCCAGTAACACTGCTGCCTAATGACACTGTGTGGACTGGAGGACAGCAGAAAACAGCAGAACCAGCTCAGGTGTGCATCCTACATGATCTTTTCCATCACCTCAGGGAACTCTGGACTCCAGAATTCACTGAGGTCAAAACAGTGGGCATTTCCTCATTGTAGTGAAGGTTCCTTCTTCCATACTTAATTTGTAGCCATATTCTCTCTTCAAAGACCCCAACTGTCTTCACATACACTGCACTGACAAGCTGGCTCTTCAGATGTCTCTAGACCATAAGGTAAACACTGCAGTTTGTGCAGAGCATGCACAGGATCTTCTTGGTATGCTACGGGGCTTCAGAAAGACACCTATCAAAGCCCTGAAACAAAGAAATATGAAAGGGGGTTATGTAGGGTGTTATATGCACATGAAGGATGTGAAAGGTTAAAAGTATAGCTCTGAGGGAGAACAAATTTGTACAAAATAATAATAGAAGAAGCATGTACTGACTCAGATCACTACAACTACATGACAAGCAAGGACGAGCCACATTAGGAGAGAAGAGAAAAAAAAGCACGTATCTGATACTGGGTGGGCTTCTGCCCAGGGGCTCAGGACTTGGGCTGTTGTTTGTTAAAATAAATAAATACACCTGTGACAGAGCACCTTTAACAAGGAGAGACTCACTTCATTCTGAGAAGTAAATAAAGGAAATTTCTTGCATTTCAAGAGGTTTTCTGGAACAAGTCCTAGAGAAAACTCTATATGGCACGTTCATCTTTTCTGGCCTCCATGACCTGCTCACATTCAGCATTAGCTCGCCTGCTAACACCAAACTCCTCCTATGAGTACTTGGTAAACTACGGCGCTAACCATGCCACACAAACTACTGCCAAATACACAAGGTAAACAGGATAAGCAAATGATATTCCAGGGCTTCTCCATCTTTTTCAGATACAGCAAACCAGCTATACTAGCTATGAATTACTTGGAAGAGCACTAGTACAATATCCAGATGGAAATGTCATCAACCCCCAGGCAACATTAAAACTAGATCTCTATTCTTAGACATTTTGATTGTCTCTTCTTCCCAGTCCTAAGCTTGCTACAGTTCTGGCTATTTTACCAGAGGTTTTATATTGCTCCCCAAACCTAATTCTTTCTAACAGCGTGTTTCACTTGGAATGGCAGCAACTGTGGTTCAGTTTCTCCAGCAAAGGTCTGGGCACCAAAAGACTCCAGAGCAGGAAAAACACGGGCAAAATTGTTTTCTCAAATGGTTTGGCTGCAGACAGGCAAGGCTGAGGAATGCTGGTTACACACTTTCATGGGTCAGCCTTTCCTATAAGCAATTACAGATGTTAATGGATTTATTTATTTTAGACATAGCCTCCTGAATGAGCAGAGGATTTTGCTGTGAATCTTGGAGTCACTTCCTGTCAGAGAGAAACTGAAGTTTTATGTAGCCAGTTCACATATTTCACTTTCCTGGACAGAATCTTGGTGTAGTTATCACTGTAAATTTACCATTTTCTTCTAAGTAGGAGACAGTGTGTGCAGAAGAATAGAATCTCACATCCTCCGTGACCTTAAATACTTCTCACAGACACACTTGTACTGTCAGCTTATTTACGGTCAGTGCCTGACAGTAAATTTTGAAACAGATCTGCACGTTTGTGTTTGCAATCAATGTTCAGTGCCCCACAAAGACCACGTCAAACATAGAAACAATGCAAAACTGATGAAGAATTTATGTCTTACTCTTCCCTTTCCAGACTTGTATGCAGAGGCTCCTGCTTTGCGTCTCAGTGTTTCCGATGCTGCTGCTGTCGGTGTACCTAACAGCCAGTTCTGGCATGAGTTTGTAGAGCTGGAAAAGTAATGGCTTTGAAAATAATTGCTCTCAGTATAGCAATCAAGTCGTTTCAGAAGGATTTAGGACTCTACAAATCACAGAAGCTGGTCAAACAAAATAAATGCTGGTACTTACCTACCCACTTAGATGCCAAACCTTTAGCCCAATTGTGCCCGTCACGTAAATGTGGATCATCAGAACAGTACAAAGCGAGATCAATAGGAATGAAAGATGGAACCTGGAAAGTGAAAGGAAAAGGTGAGATTTAGTGCACAGTGCACCGATTGCTCTTCTCGATCATAGTTCCAGGGTGTGCTGAGAGGAAGAAGGAAATGACACATTCCAGTGGTGCTGAGTTTTGCCACTAGCATTGACCTGTGTAAGTAAAGAGGTGACCTGCACACATCGCTCAGGATCTGCTCAGCTCAGCACCACACACTGAGAGCCCAGCAGGCAGAACGGGTCAGACAGGATGGGGAGAGCCCTGAGGAACTGCTCACAGCCAACCGTGGGCAAGCAGAAGTTTGAACCAGAGACCTCCTGAGGTCACCTCTGTTGCCATGTGCTTCCAGCCCAAGTCAACCTAGGATCCTTCAAACAGTCTGTCACCACCTTTCCCATTTGGGACTCGTTTTGTTTCCTAGTAACTTTCTTGAAAATCAGAATGGCAACATTCCATTCTTAAAAAGTCCATCAATGTTTACTGTCATCATCGTCCATCCACACTGCACTCTCAGCCTGTCTGATCCTGCAGCTTTTATGGCCAGAGGCATCTAGTGAATGAGTTCCCAAAGAAAGCAACACTCTTACATCAGGTCTCTCTCCCTTCTTACCTCATTGACTGTCTTTTGCTTCCTAACAAATATGAGGGCAGCTGAGATTACTCAACACTGGGAAGAAAGGCAAAAATCAATCCCAGTGATTTCCATTTTCTGTGACAACACAATTTACAGCATCCTGCAGCAGCCCCCCTCCCCAGGCTCAGCATTCCTGTCTGCGGCGTGGGACCCCCATGGCAGGAAACACATGGCACTGCTGCAGGATGGGTGGCACCTGTCTGAACAGGAGCACCTGCTCCCATTTCCTCCAGCAGCGAGATCAACATAGGAGTGGTCCTGGTCCTGTAAGGCAGGACTTGATTGAAGGGGAAGTCAAAGAATGAGAGGACTAAAGTGACTGCTATCTATTGCCTCAGTCTTCAGAAGCAAACTAATTGCTATGGTGTGCACAGGTCAAAGCTGCTAATTCCAGTGCTGTCAAGACACTGGGATTTGTGTCACTGAGTTGGCAGTGGAAGTTTTGTTGCCCCCTCCACACCTCCTTTGGTTTGAAAGCTGCAACCTGAAGATGTGGAGATTGGTAGCAAAACTCTGGGTCGTGCCAGTGCAAATACTGCAAAGGGAAAGAATTTCTGTAGTGTTTGCTCTGGAAACCACACCAGAAAGTTGGTCCCTAGGGATTTTTCCAGACCAAATCCTGTAATAAAACATCTTCCTATAGGTTCCCAATGCTTCCCATTCCTGATGGAGAACAGCATGTGTGTCCACAGCACAACTTCTGAAAATTCCATAGATTTCTTTCAAGACTCTGCACTGGACTCTGAGCTGACCAGCACTTCCAGCACACACACAGCCCCACAGAGACAGCACCAGAACTGCATGGGGCAGACTCTCTTTGTCTGTGGAAGCACAATCTCATTATTACTGAGGACAGCAAGAAGGAGAAAGTGAGTGCAGAACAGGCATTCAAAGTCAGGTACCAAGCCCCGGCCCTGGCCCCTGCTGGCTTTCCTGTGCCAGAAAAGGGTAACAAAACCAGATGTGGAAACATGGGAAATGACAAATTATTGCAAACCTATATAAGCAAGAAAATGGTAGCTAGGAACATCACTATCAGGTTGTAACAAGCAATCTCAGCACTGGCCAGTATCCATGTCTGCCTGCTGCCACCCCTTATGTTACTTTATATCCCATCAGTGTACCATGCTCACATTTCTCAAGTCTCTGCCTCCCCCTGCCAGTACCTGCCACATGTGGTAAAGCACTTTAGATCCAGTAAGAACCTGATCACATGTTAGACATTACCTTCAGCCACTACTTACGTGACAAAATGCCCCTCTACATTTTGGACGCTGCAGAAACCAACCTGAGTATATAAAAGCCTTCACCAAGTGCAGAGTTTTATTTTATAGCTGCTAAGGAAGGATAAAGGGGAAGTAACACAAAAATAAAGACTAACGGTCGCTCAGGTGCAAATGCCCATCGCATGTATGCAAACACAGGCACAGCAATGAGAAGCACAAGCAGCTGGGCTCCAAAAACGGTTACTTGATATGACTGAAAACAACAGGAAAGTCATTAATTTAAAGAGAAGCAGGAATGAAGGACTCAATAACAACACACCACTGCAGGCTCCACTAAGGGGAACGATACTTATCAAGCAATAAAATTGCCTAAGCTTAACTGTTCTAATTCTGTTTAGGAAAGGGCTTCCAAAAGGAATCTTGGTTGCGTATCAAAAGAAAGAAGAAAAAGGGAGCGTTTCTGTTGGCAGGATCGCAGCCTTTGGAAGCAGCAGTCACAGCTCTCCACACAGCTGACTGGGAGCCCTCAGGGACAGCTGGGGAGGTGGGCGCCCTTCTTCCCAACGGAGACCAACGCTGTTAAGGAGAAGGGCTCCTACGGGAGCTGATGGGATGGAACTCAGCACAGGGCCCAGCACACGGCCCTGCCTGGAGCGCAGCCTCAGGCCCGCTCCGGTCACCCCACAGTCCGACATCTCCCCCTCCCCGCCGGCAGGTGGCGCCGCGCCGACGGTGGCGCCCAATGACGTCATGACGTCGCGCCGTCCGCCCGCCGCCACCGCTGAGGCGCGGTTCTCTTGTCCCTGCCCGCACGGCCCGCACGGCCTTCACGGCCCGCCGCCCCGGCCCGGCCCGGCGCTGACCTCCTCCCCGCGGCACATCGAGCTCCCGCCGCTCCTCGCGCCCCACCGCCACGGCGGGCAGCACCGCCGCACAGCCGCCACGCATGCGCAAGGCGCCAACCGTCGCCTTTACTCCGCGCCGGCCGCGGCGCATGTCAGGATCTCGCTGGCGGCGCTACGCATGCGCAAGTAGATGAAAATACCGCAGTGCGCATGCGCACGGCCTTCCCGCCACGGGTTGCTGTGGTGATGGCCGCCCCTTCCCGCCCCACAAACCGCCCCACTGAGGCGCAATGGGGGCAGCGCTATTTTCAGCCGGTTTTGGGTTTTATTCCTGGTTCATTCGGGTTCTTTCTCAAGTTACTGGCACTATGTGCCAGCTGCCAAACTGGTATCCATTTAGAGGACACTTCCAGGCCATATCTACGCACACACACATTAAAGTGAACACGTTTCTCTCCCAATATGCTACATTCAGCATCTCTCACACTCAAGCTGGATCTCCCTCTGCCTCCAGTCACAGCTGTGACTTCCCAAGTTTCTAAGAGTTTAATGTGGGACAGCTCTGCTACAGCTTTACTTACTGATTTATTTCTCAAGCAGGTTTTAACCCCAATTACCCCTTGGCTTCACGGACTGCTTCTTCATTAACAGCTATTGCCTGACCCCAAATCCCTTGCAGATAATGTCCTAACATTTGGAGTAATAACGTATGGATCTGTTTAATGGGCGATTCATTACGATACCTTTGGCAACATGGATTTAAAAAGAGGAGGAAACTGCTTCTTTCACCAATTCGTCATCCTTCCTGCTGCATGTAGATATATTAATGGCAAAGAGACAATCGGGAGTCCTTACAAGTTTAAGTACTTCCAGAAGCCTGTGGTCCTTGCACTCCTGCCAACCATTCCATTTGGACCAGAACTGATGGAATCATTTTTTTCTTACCCGTTCCCACCTGTTCACAACCCAGGCTGTTTCCAAGAGCAGTGGACACAAATGGACTTGTGATTTGACATAAATTTCCTGCTAGAACGGGCTCCAGTTCCAACAGTGGGAGACAGCGCCGAGGAATATTCTTCTATCATGGGGAAATTACATGGCCTGTGTGGCAGAAAAGCTGCCCTCTTGGCTTGGACTGTGTTGCAAACTAAGTATTCTAGAGAAGATGGAGTAGAAGTGTAAAACAAGAGGTAAAGAAGAAACAAAACTATTCTGACAGCAAAGGGAGAGACTGCCTGGAAGAAAAGCTTCCTGCAGATGAAAGAAAAACAAAACCTGCATTCAGTCTGCCCCAGGACAGCGAGGAGACAAGGTGTTCCGGGTGCAAAAAGACAGCAAGACAAAATAGCAAGGTCTGCACGCCATCCTCTTCTTCCTGAGCAACAGGAGAGACAACCAGCTGGAAATGACTTGTACAAGGCAATTCCAGTAGCAGCTGGGATTCCGGGTCTGCTCTGAAATCCCAGGAATTCTGAACCCAGGGATTACTGAGAAAGAGCATGACCTCACTGGCTCAGGTTTGGGCAGACCTACGAGTGCCCTGAGAAGAATCTTCAGATGAACAGTGCACTGGTCAGGAGTGCTCTCAAAGCTGTCATTGCATTTGTGCTGACTGTCTCATCCAAACCCAGATACTTGTCTTCAAAGCCTTTGTATTCTGGAGGTTTGTTTCGCTCTGGGCTGAGATTCTTAAGTCCCTAACACAGACTGCGTTCTTAAGGAAATTTGTTTAAACTCTATGCAGATCTTATCTGCACAATAAGAATATTTCTGAATTATTTCACGAGGAGAGAAGATTAATTCACAACTGCAAAGCACTCCGGTAGTGCTAAATGTTATTAATGGCTCCCAAGTTTTCTTCTTTTGGAAACAGTGGCCATTTCTTTTCATAATGTTTTAAACAGTTGCTGCTCAAGGAGCTTAGATTGCAGATTCCTGGCTTGTGGTTTGTCCATAAATCACAGACCTGGAGCCTGACCAAGACACTCTCACTAGTCTCAGCAGGAAGTCTGGATGAGAAAAAACTGTTCTCAATCTGGCCCAATGAACTACTTTATGGGCCGGTCCAGTTTCAAGGTCCTGAGCCAGACGTGAGACGGATCCTATCCAAGTTTGAAAACACAAGGTCTCAGGAACATCCTCTCAAACTGGATTTCACTGCCTATAAATATTTTCCATCTTCTGCCCTGGAGTACAGGTTTGACACAGCTGATGAGCCTGGGCAGAGCAGGAAAGAAGGCCACGCTGTTGATCACTGGAGGTTTGTCAGCACACAAAACTTAACTTGCAGGACTTTTTTTTCCCCCAAACTTCTGGAAAACAAACCAACCAACAGGCAGCAGTTTAACAAAGACCCAGTAAAAATCAAAGCTAAAAAAGTAATCTTCCAGACACAGCAGGGCTCAGCATTGTTTAAGCCAGGAACCCAAATAAGCTCCATGAGATTCTTCCCATGGGGAAATCTGGTAGAGCAAACAGAAGCAAAGGACACAACCGGTCCATGCTGGCAGCTTCACAGCACTATCCCCATGTTTTGCCTCAATATGGTAGAAAAATTAGGGGTCTCTGCTCTTGCTGCAGAAACCAGCTGATGACACAGTGCTTGTGAGGATGAGTAAGTTAGGATCTACATGGAGAAGATGCGACTGGAAGCACAAAACTCCAGCTTCATCACTACAACCAGCACTGAAGTTCTATGTAAGATCCACACAAACCTTATCTGCTTGCACAGCATATTCTGAGGTTGTGCAGAGAAAATGTAAAAACGGGCCCTAACCAGCTTCCCATGCCTCCTTCTTACCTATCATGTTTGAAACATCTCATCCGTTCCATTACTCTCATAAATAAAAGAGCCATCTACAGACTAGTACTCAAGCATCTTGCCTGTATTCCTATCAGCACTTCCATTTATGTTCATCCCTGTGATACCCATACAACTCCCTTTTCTGCTAGGCTCTGTTCTGTTAACCAGAGTAATAACTTCATATACCTGCAATCTCCTCAGGTCTTTGTAAAGCAATGGTGAAAGCTGAGGCAGAGGCAAGGACCTGGAGAGACTGCCGGTGCACTGAACTCTAAAGCTTAGAAGAAGCATTAGAAACATCAGAACGATCAAGTACATGAGATTTGGGTCCAAGAACCATCCTGACCCTGCTGCTAGCACACCTTGCTGCATAGTGGCTCCCAGGACTGTCGCTGCCTCTCACTCTGCTTGACAGGCACTGCCACAGAGGGTCAGTTTGCACTCCAATAACAGAAACTGTTTGATATTTGAGTCACAAATCTCTCAGGGAAAAGCATTAACATCTCAAGGGCTGCTGGTATCCCCAGAGCACTCCCAGGACTGGAGAGGTTAAACACAAGTCAAAGAGTTCATGACCACCTTTGGAGTAAGCACGCTCTGCTGCTGACTGAATAATGTTTTATGAACGAGCATCCAGCTTCAACTCAGGCACCTACACCAACGGATGCTATTTTTAGCTGCTTTATCAGTAAGCACCAGGTGACCAGCCTGCAGGCTGATGCACTCACCTGCAGCACTGTCAGCATTAGGAAACCAAGAGTTTTCATTTCATCGGTCTGTGTTCAGGAAATACGCTGCAGCACACAGGTCAAGCTGTGTCACAACACCGTATGGCTTCTTTCATGTACCCTACAGAGCTCTGGTGCTAATCTACAACCAGTACTTTTTCCTGTGTATTGACATCAATGTTGACAGCAAAGGCTCTTACATCTACTTGAGATAAAAGAATGCTGCCCTGTCTCCTAAGTTTATACCTAAACTCTACATATGTTGTCTGCTTTCAGGAGCAAAACCTTGTGTGTATTTACCTGTACCAGCTTAGCTGCTGGCTTTCAGTATAGAGCCCCAATACTTAACCAAATTCAGTCTCAGAATCTTAATCTGGCAATGTAAGGATAAGCCAAACAAATATTGCAGCTGCCTCAGAGGCCATGGTGAAAATGGAAAAGAATTCTTGTAAACCAGTTTGCGTGGTGTAAAGCAGACACACAGAGGGAAACCTCGTGGGCTGTTTTCTCTTACAAACATCTTTTCTGTTGAGCAGTCACTGCTCCCTGGGAAAAAAAATAAAGGGAGAACCTCAGTTTTTCCAAGGACATGGCTAACAATTTATAGCTGGAGAGACTCCTCTTTTCCTTCCACACTCTGCTGCAACCTACTATTTTCATGGCACTCTCTTCCCACCACTGTCCAACACCCAGTGTTCTGCAGAACCAGGTAGCATCAGAAGAGAGAACTGTGAAATCACCAGCTGGAAGACACAAAGACCAATAGAGTAAAGGGAAACCAGAAGAGTGGAGGGCTTTGGAAAAGAAGCAGTGTTTATTTACCATAAATACAGGTCAGCTAGACATGCAATTTATCCCACACAAGAGATAAAAAGCCCTGGTGAGCCTCCAGGAAGCCATACCCTGGAAAGCCATTTCCCAGTCACTTCCCTTTCTCTGCAGCAAGACAAGGATGAACTCAGCTACACATCAGCTTGGTGTTCTTTTCTGCCATGGGATTGTACCGACATGTTCCACCAACAGCATCTGTCTGCTAGTGACAGCAATCAATCTCTGTGCCTGGTTAGAGGTGGAAGCCTCTTGACAAATTAATGGACTCTGCCAGTGCTACTGCAAAGCATAGGGGTGCACAGAACTTCATTCTTCCTACCTGTGCAGTGGTGGCTGGAAGTCCCCTGCACTCTCCATGGCCATCTGCCAAGTGAATCCCTTACTGCCCTGTGTGTTCAAGCAGATGCTACAATAGCTGACACAGTGACTGTACTTGAGGAAAGAGATATCAGCACAGAGTTCATCCTTCAATCTTCTAGAGCTCAGTTTTTCTCCAGGATTTTGGTGAGGAGTTCATTCAGCCGGCTCACCATTGGTCTGGGATCTTCATTCAGTCCTGCTGCTATCATGGCATTCTCATAAATCTGAGAAAAAGAGGAAGAGTATTAAATAAACAGGAAGAACAAGGTGAAGGAATGCTGAAGAAGAAGTGAATGTCACACTCCAGGACTTGCACGTTGAGACCAAGCATGTTTTCTAGGCAATCTGCTAGGAACACACATGGACCACAAGCAGCACAAACACCCAGAGTGGGGACCATGGAGGAGTGATAATCCAGCTTGCTACAGGGGCTCCACCCCATTCCCTGCCACACAGTCTGCAAGGTGGCTCTGGGCAGGACGGCAGTGCCTCTGGAGAAGGCCTGGCTCTCACCTGATCAAGCAGCATCTGGGCCAGATCAGGCTGACTGTCCTTTAGCTCGTTAAGCTTCTTAATCAGAGTGTGACTGTAAGAATAAGAGAGATCAATATTAAGACTTAGCATTTTTTTGGACACGTGAGAAGTTTCTTTTCAGAATGAGCACCTAAGCCAAAGTGGGACAGAAAATGTTCTACCAGAAGGACAAAACAGCTCCATCTTCCTCACTCCTGTTCCAGGGGTTCCTCTCTTCTCTCCCATCCTGACCCTATAACCCTGACAGTCCTTGCAGGCTGGACACAGTGAGGGTGGATGGCTCATGTCTACCATTACCATACGGCTTCAAAGGCTAAGGAGCTTTAACACCCTTAATGGGATGAGTCCTGCTACCTGGATGCTTTACATTGCCCTCTTCCCTACCTCCAAACCCAGCGGGAAGGCAGTGTTTAGCAGTGCTATTGCAAACCCTTACCCCGTGTTGATCTCCAGGGTGGGCTGAAGGAGCTGGGCACGCTCCTCCTGGGTCTTGGCCAGCTGCTGCATGCGAAGAAAATGGCGGGCAGCCCCCATCTCGAGCACAGTGATCATGGCAGGATGGGTGTCCAGCCGTGTGGTCACCTGTGGCAAAAACACCAGTCAGTGTTGAAATGGAAAAGTAGGGGAGGACAAGAGATTGAGTCTCCTCAGTGCAGACCTATACCAAGACTGCACAACTTGTTCCCATCCCACAGGAGCTGCTTAAATGGACAGGGCAGCTGGCATCCCAAGCGGCTCCACTAGTCCATAGGCAGTAGCTCACAGCTGGATCCAAAACAGTCCTTGCCAATAAGCTGTTCTAGCCCACAGGCAGGACAGTCAACAGAATGTTCACTGACTTAAGTATGAGTGACTAAAATGGGCTTTGCACATCACACATGAAGTCATTCTCCCCACTCCCACAAGGACCACCCAAATGACAAATAGCAGCATTCACATCACTTATAGAAAGGATGCAAAGGAAAGAATTATTTCTCTCAGGGTCCAAAAAAAGCTCAACAAATCTGTAGCAGCAGATTCCCAGTCAACCTCTGCTTCTTCTTGTGCTTTCTGTGGATCTTCCATACTCGGCTACCCAGAGAAGAATACCTACCTTAACACCAGTCACTCGAGAGCCTAAGGCATTTCTCATCCAAGCCATCAGGTCCTCAGCCTCCGCATCTGTCAGACGTTCTGCAGCTAGCAGAGAAAAGAGGGCACATGTACATTCTGTATGTCAACAGACACTGAGATTTACTCCTGATCTCAGTCAATTTCACACTCCTGTTTACAAGCTCTCTTGTAGAAACAGGAATGCAGCACCACTCAGCACACGCCTGTGTACATCCCCTTGTCCATAACTGTGCCATAATAAGAGAAGGCAAGTTCTTCTCCTGCCTATCCTTGCCTCCCTCTGTCAAATGTGTACATGCTCATATAGTCATGAATTGCAAAGGTGCTGAAAGAGGTGTACCCTCACGGCCTGACACAGGGCAGCAGGCCTGCATGCAGTGGGACGGGACAGGGGAACCCCACCATACCTGGGTGGCTCTCCTCAAACTTCTCTTCCTTATAGTGATCAACAACGATGTCTGTCTCCACTGAGATGAGCTTCTTCTTGTCAAACTCCCGAAGGTGCAAGAGTGTCAGCTCATCAAACTGCTCATAGCAGAACAGGACCTGTGCCAAAAAAAGACATATAGTTTGAGATTTAACAGCACTTCCCTTCTCCAGAGGCAGCTCTGCACTAAATGGCAAGAACATCACAAAGGAAACCAGCAGGTTCAACTTCCACTCAGGGCTTCAAATCAAAGCAGACCCTCGAGGGGCGCTCTGTTACCATGGATGGCTGGGCTGCAGCTGTCACCCAGGGAAGCACCAGCCTGAAAGGGCCACCTGCCTGCAGAGGACAACTCTAACAACACTGCTTCCAGCACTGCACAGCAGCTCCTCGGCTCCTGCTGCAGGGTTCATCAAAGGTAAATAACAGATGTTAGAATGAGCAGAAATACCTAGTTGTCTGCATGACTACTAGCCCACCCGCACAGTATGCCACAGGTCCCTGGCCTATAACCTGACCCCATGCTACAGTAACCAGTCCAAGTGGAGATAGAGGGATAAAAAGAGAGGGACTATTGCAAGCCTCACTGCTCTGCCCAGCTCCAAAACCCAGCTGAGCTGTGACCACAGATGCAGCAGCTCAGCCTGGCCACAGCAAACTGCTAACCTACCTCCATGTCCTTTTTCTTCATGGCCTCAAAGTAGGGCGAGTGTTCAGCCAGGTGTCGGTTGGGTGCACACAGGTAATAGATGTTCCTGCTCCCTGCCTTCATGCGGGAGGCGTACTCGGTCAGGCTGGTCAGCTGGCCTGCAGGCAGGGCAGACGATTCATAACGCAGCAGCTTCGCAATGTCCTCCTGGAACAAATGTGCTCTTGTGAGCTCACAGAAGCTCTGCCCGACCACTCCCAGTCCCAAGGCATCTCTTTGTAGTGAGTACTATTGCAAAAAGGCTCAGACGATTCTGAGTTTACCCCTTCCTGATCCAGATACCATGGAGGCAGGAAAGTGACCTAGACATGATGCAGGCCAAGCTCTCCTGGAAATGGGAATCCAGGCTGAAGACAACAGTAGGGGAAAGCAGGATGCCTTTATGGCAGGATGTAGTTCAAATTACATCAACAAGAGCTGACTGTGTGTGGATACAAAGTTTCTGCAGTGTCTCAACATAAGAGGAAAGCAGCACCCAGCCAGAAAAAGTCAGAGTTCGGGTAAGACGCATTAGGGAACCCTCAGGTCATATCAGATCAAGAACAAGAGCTCTGGGCACATAAGATTCACAGAGAAGTAGCCATCCCCATCATCCCAAGCAGCAGCCAACACTCTTTCTCATCAGCTTTAGTGCATCAGGACAGCTGGTACCTTGACATCCTGCTCTGCTATCGTGACAATTCCCTCTCTCATGAATACTCCATAGTCCTCAAAGAATTTTGTGTATTTCTCAGGGTCCTTCTTGCTCTGGTCAACGAAGAATTTGATCAGTCTCTTCTGCAAAACATCTCGGAGCTTCCTGCAACAGGAACAAGGCCTTCTGAAGATGGCTGCTAGATCAAGGTGAGACTTTAAGTGAACATCTCTCTCCCTGTGCAGTGTTTCAGGGATGCATTTGGAAACAAGAAAACAAAGAAGAAACTCTAGGCCCACTGTCTCCTTTCCCTCATGGTTCTACACCTGTTCTTTGTATTTCAGTCAATAGTAGCACTTGAGCTGTAGAGACAAGTAGGGCTGTGGCACAAATGCACTGCTGAAGTTCACATCTTCAATATGAACATAACCAACCACACATAGGACATTCAGCACACTCCCACAGCCACCCAGCAAGAAGCCAAAAGAGCCTCACCAGTACACAGATCTACCTCTTGCTTACCTGATGAGGGCGCTTTCCTGCAGCAGCTCTCTGCTGAGGTTCAGGGGTATATCCTCACTGTCTACAACACCTGGAACACAGAGCAACCCTTGAACAGTGAGGCACACATGAGCACCAGGCTCAGGAAGGGATCAGCCCCCCACCTAACCCCCAGTGGAAGCCCTGCTCCACATGCTGCTATTCCTGCTCCCAGCACACACCTCTAAGGAAGCGCAGCCACTTAGGCAGGATGTCTGCAGCTTTGGTTTGAATGAGAATTTTGCGGCTGTAGAGGGCAACGCTGGAACCCAGTTCCCTGCTGATGTCAAACATGGATGGTTTCTGTAGGAAGAAGAGACAAAAAGGTAACACCAGCACTGTTCAGCGTGCCCAGTCATTAAGTGCATACCATGCTGCAGCAATTGATACTGAATCCAAGAGGAGCTTAAGCCTTGGCAGCTGTCTTCCCCAAGGACCTGAGTCACCTTCAGCTCCTCCCACAGCTCACTATCCCTACCATTTTCCTGTGACACCCAGCCCACCACAAAGATGCCACATTGGATATTCCTCCTTGCAATTCTGCAGCCTCAACTGCCTCCTCTCCCTAAGGAGCACTGCTATTCTCTCATCTCCAGAGGAGCTGGACAGATGTCCCACAGTTCCTTGGACACATACTTGCTCAGGCACATAGAAGATGCTGCGGATGTTGAGGGGTGCATCAGTCTTGTAGTGCAGGACATAGCGGGGCTTGTCGAAAGCCTGCGCTATGTAGCGGTAGAACTCCTCATGCTGCCACTCACTGATGTCCTTGGGGTCCAGCATCCAGAGTGCCTGTGGAGGAGCAGGGAGATGAGTTCCTATCAGCTCTCATCCTGTGCGGCTTCATAGCACAGGGCTCTTCCTTCAGAAAAAAGAGTTGCATTTTCTCTCCTAGCAACAAATCAAAACAATGCCATCTTTCAAACAGCCACACTGCTCTGCACAGCGTGAAGGCAGTGGGATGTAGTATGGTCCACACAGTGACAAATTATTGACCCTCAGTTATCTCTGGTCACCTTCCTCCTTCTTGCCCCGCAGCAGACATAAGGCAAAATTTGTCTGGCCCAAAACTAAAGCGATTTGGCTAACTTCCATCACTTCACATTGGCCAAAAGCATCCTGAGCAGTTAGTACAGCTCAGCTGACTAGCAGTGCTGGTCAAGCACCTCAAGGCTCAGACCAACAAGGAAAAGAAAAGTTAAAGTTCAATGGGAAGAGCTCCTGTTTGTTTAACAAACATTGGGACCAATTAAGAAACCCTTTTGTTTCCAGACAGATAAGCCCACTACGCTTAGTGCCACTCTTCACCATTCCAGCCCTAATGAGTGGCAGGAGTAATCACTGGTGGCAATATGAACATCCTGCAAACCAGACCAAAGGATGCAACTCATGGCAATCCTGCCATGCTTCCATATTCCTTAAAGCTGCTTTTGCCTCAAAGCCTCGTTACACAAGTGACTTCCTAACATTTCCAGCATGCAGATGTCCTGGAGGGTTTGCAGGATCGCAGGTAGGACCACAGACTCAAGTGGGTACTAAGAACAGCCACTAGATTAAGTCTTGCTTTCCTAGAGTCTTACTTGTAGCTACAGTTATCGTAGTTAAGACCACAAAAGCCTCTAATTCTATACTGCCAGATACATGGCAGGCACTCAAAACCTTATCTAGGAAAACCCACAACAGGGATCTATGGCTCTGTTTACAGTGAACTGAGGTTGATGTGTGGAAAAATGGGAGAAAAAAAAAAAGGAAAAGATCCTAGATAAAGAGGTCTGAAATAGGAGCATGAAGAGAATAAAGCTATTGCCATACCCCAGTGGAAAACACACTTTCTGATAAGACAGAAGTACACCATTAAGCAATTTCACCCCTTGCTCCAGTATTGCTCTTCTCTAGGGAGTGTGCTCTATTGATTGTCAGGCAGAAGACCAAACAGCTGCCTACATCTATTTCTAGTTTTGTAATTTAAGGGAAACAGCTCGAAAGCCTTTGAAACAGAAACATTATTATCGTAGGAATCCAAATAAATATCAGACACTGAAAACACCAATTATAGAACATGCAATAAATTAGCATGATAAAGCATTTCAGCACATCTTAGCAACTTGTCAGTGTCACGTTTTATGAAACAGCAAACAAATACAAACCCTCCACCTACTCTCTTAATTGAAGATTTAACTAACCAGAAAAAGAAATGCTAGAAGAAAATAATGCATAGGTGGCTTTTTTTTGCTTATTTTAATGATAAAAATTTGCAACTAACAGATTCCTGCAACTGGGCCAAGAGCTCCCGCCTAAGGTGGGCCTGGCTGTATCATTACGTGGTCAGCCAAAGAGCTAAGCAGAATATCAGGTGGTGAGCTAAACCACCAGGAAAAGCAACCATTCACTGGCATTGGCTAAGCCAGGAAGGGCAGGAGGAACAACAGCAAGAGGTGTCAGTGCACACTGACATGCTACCTGGCTTCAACAGTTAAAAGTAGTATTATAAAGCACTGAGATAATCACATAGATTGGGAAAGAATCTGGAAGATATTTGCAAATAAAAACTGCTTTGCCAATCTACAAGTATCCTCTCAAATAAATACAAAACAGCAGTATCAGGCACGACTTGCATCAGATTGCCTCCTCTTGTTTTAATTAACTTGTCACTGCGTGGTCTGCGATGTTCTGGACAGCCCTCCCCTGACTGCCAGGGACAGCAAAGCAGTGGCATTGTGTTTCCTGTCCCCAGCAGAGGGTTACAATGGACTCCATGAGCAACCTGCCCAGAGCCATCCTGCTCACCTGTAACGTGTTAATTCGCCTCCCGTTGAGATACAGAGGGAAGCTGATGAAGTTGCTGTATTTTGTCACCACCTCTGGAATGGAAAAAAGACATGGAAGAGTCATGTTTGTGAGAACAACCAAGTGAGAATTTCTTCAGTGAATGGTGCTGCAGGAGAGGAAGAACACTGTAAATTCACCTCCCACCTATAGAGAACCAACAGATTCCACACATCCGTAGCACATAACAGCACTTCCCTCCTCCACTCACCCTTGACTCGGTCTTCATTTGCAAACTCCTTGCAGTCTTCTTTGAGATGTATAATAATCTTAGTCCCAGTTCTGACACCAGATGCTTCTGCAATCTCAAACATTCCTGAGCTAGGATTAGAAACAGAACCCATGTCAGCTTGTGCCTCAGCCACATCTACCATTGGACGTGTAATTAAACTGACAGCTCACACAACACTTCAGCACCAAGAGGAAAAGGCAAAAAAAAACCCATCTTGGATGCCTGAATGTTCTCTGTGCCTTTCAGAAAACTCCCCAGGGAGCGTAGCTGTGTCTTTCTATGGAGAATCTGGGCCCCAGGACACAGCTCTTAGCAGATCAGTAGCCTCTACAGAAAAGGAAACAAACTTCAAGCAAACTTCAGCTTGCACAGGCCTAACCTTCAGCCACAGCTTGTTGCAATGAAAAGAAGCCGTGCTCTGGTAGAGGCAGCATGTTCTGGGTGACCATTCCTACCATACTGCTAAGTGAATGCCACATAAGTATGACATAGACAAGCCTTCAAACTACAGAAATACAGACTGCAGTGCACATCAGCTTGCTCACACCCCAAACACTCTGATGTCCCAGTTACAACATATTTTTTCAATAATTTAAATAACTTGGAAAATACTTTATTTCTAGGAGATGGTAAAGGGATGCAGAACTCCTTGTTTCTAGGAGTCCCAGTTTCAACTCGGTCCAGCACAGCCTTGCTGTCACAGGCATTTACAACTTGTGAGCAAGAAGCAAAGGCTGAGCACATGGATCCAGCAGACACGTGCCTGCAGAGTCACAGCACTGCACGAGCCCTGCTGCTGCGGGTGCCCTCGAGCAAAAGCCAAGGATCAGCCAGACCAAAGACAGTATATCTGTCTCTGGTTTGGAGCACTGCAAAGCCACCTGCCTGCCAGAAGGGAAGGAACTGGAAAAGCTTTTTCCATGACACACCTACTGCAACAAGAGTTTCTCCCTGTGGTTGTTCATCCTGGCATATTCAGCCACACTTTCTTGCCGTGTATAACCTGAGCAGGATCTACGGCAGCAAACCCAGTCATGGAAGAACACACAAGCCTCATCTTGCTTTGCACAGTTTTCAGCTCATGCCTGATCCAGACACAGCCCCTGCATGCTTCCATCCCACCCCGCAGCCTTACCCATCTGAAGACCAGTGGTAGCCCAGGCTCCCCGGCTCTGCAGACTGTGAGAACACCTCCACTTTATCAGCCACCATGAAGGCTGAGTAGAAGCCTACTCCAAACTGGCCGATGATTTTACTGCTAGCTTCAGCTTGGCTCTGCAATGCATCCAGAAATGCCTGGAGGAACAAAGAAGGAGACATAAACCACCATGCAACGACTTCAGGGACTGCATCTCTGGAAAAGGGTGGAGCATTGCCTAGGGCAATGTGCACTGCAGCTAGCAGGAAAGGAAGACAGTTAATGAGGAGCAAGCAACCTCAGAGTGGTTACTCCAGAGATAGAAAAAGAAGTATCAACTAAATATATATGACAATTTGCCAGCACAAGGACACAGCTGGTGCCCTCGTGGATGCAATGGGAATGCTAGATAAGCCTGTCTCCCTGCACAAACACGGCTCACGGAGGAAGGCCTTTGGGAGTGAGGGCAGCCAGGTGCAGCAGCACTACACCCAGGGCCCATTAGTGCAGCTTTGGCACCATAGGCCTCCCCAGCCCACAGCAGAGACCACTGTGGGTGAGAAGACTCCACGGGAAGGTTTCACCTTCCAGGAGGGTTGTAATTTCCCAGATGGGGGCCAAGGAAAGAGACAGAATGAGAAATTACTGGGAGAACAAATGTGGCTGTAACTGGATAAGCCCATTCTAAGGGGGAGAAGGGACACCTTGCCCTGAGTTACCTTTGAGCCTGATCGAGCAATGGTTCCAAGGTTAGAAACAAGCTCCTCCTGGGTCATCCCAATGCCTGTGTCCTGAAAAGAAACAGCAACAGCCACTGAAATACCAGCAGAGAATTGCTGTAGCAAGCAGAACCCAAGCAACTTCTCCTTTTGATCAACAGTCTGTTCCAGCCAGTCAAGCAGTAAATGCAACAGCAGCTTCCAGCGGTGACTACACCTGCACCAGGGCAGGATAGCAGACTCAAAAGGCTCAGAGCTCTAAGGGTCCGCAGCTGCACTGTGGCTATAAGCCACCAAGATGTTTAGAAACTCAAGTATTATATGGAGACAACACAAAAACCTGCCAAGACAGGCTGGTTTCTGCACCACTAACAACACCGTGTGCCAGTGCTAGAAAGCAATCTCAGCCCAGGTCTCAGCCCCCCTGCACAAGGAGCCGTGCACGTACAGTCAGCCCCATTCCTGTGCCAGTACACAGGAGAGGTGAGGAGCAATGAGATGCAGCTTGTTTCCAACCAGCAGTGGCAGAACAACCAATCCCTCAGATCTTAGGCAATACAGGCTCTTGGCTACAAGGACCACATTCATTCATCTTCATACAGTGCCCGTCTTTTCCTGCCCCTGCTCCCCTTTTCCCCGTGTTCCAAAAACAAGAAAATGAACCTGTCAGCATTCAGGTCCCCGAGCCTGAGTGCTGCAGTGCTGTATCCCAGCTGGAAGCTCTTTACCTTATGGTGCTCTGTGCCACATTCTCTGAGCTCAGTAAGACGGCAGCAACAAAGCTGGCTGAGTGAAAGGCGATTCCTGCCCATGTGAAGAGCTCAGCTCTCCTCATGTACCTGCAAGCAGCTGTCAAAGCAGACAGCACCATGTGGATCCCAAAGAGTGCTGACACACTCGCACCTCACTGATGTAGGGGTGGCAATTTGCTGTGCTGGAGTCAGCAAAATGAGTTTGCCTGGAACCAACTGCTGCGAGATGGCTCGGGGTGGGATGCCAGGGACACCTCATGCACAGCACGCCTCTACCACCCACATGGGGCACTCAGTGGACCTATTTACCAATAAAGTAAGGTAGTGTAATTAATACTAACGTATATTTTTAATGTGGTGTTTAAGTCCACTGAATGACCAGTGGTCAACCTGTGAGGTTACCAAACGAGGTGCTGTGTGAGCAGACATTGCTCTGCATCCCCCACGTTGCAGCACAGCGGTACCTTCCATGGAGTTACACACAGAGAGGGCAGCCACACTCATCTTGGCTGAGAAGATGAATGATGCCAGGTAACATCCCAGCACAGGAGCTGAAAAGCCAGGAAAAACAAACAGAGTATGGCACAGCCCCAGGAATCTGACACGGTCCCTTTCCCCAAGGGAAGAAAAAACAACACGACACCAAAAAGTGCAGAAAAAAAAAGATGTTTTCAGCATCTGGTTCAGTTTTTGTTCGTGCCAGACCCTGAGCAGAACACTCTTAACTCCTCTGATCCCCTCCTATTTATAGTGCAGCATGTCATTCCCAAATTCCACTGCGTTAAAAAATACCCTGTGAATATATTTGGCTATTTAATTCCCAGCCAAACTTATTGCAAAATGCTTAAGGACAACTCCTGGAGTCTGAGCTGATGGGGGTGAATGCAATGAACAAAGAGCACAGCTCAGAGCACCGCTCCTCCAGCAGCGCTGGGCTGCTCACAGGGGAAACAAAGCGTGTGCTGTGACGGCCAAGCAGGGATGCTGGCAATTCCTAAGGCAGGAGAACACCTGAGTGGATCCAGAGGGGAACCCCATTGAGATTCAGACTGCTCCTGCAGCACCTGTTCTTCCTGCAGCCAGGTTCAATGCTGCGCTGTGTGGCTGCCTTCAGCAGATGGAACTGCTCCCAGTGCTGGGCTGTCTGCAGCTCTGCAAATACCTTTGAGCTGCAATCAGGTAGCACAACTGTGCTCCATCACCATTACAGCTTCATTCCCCTATAGATGGCTTCAAGCCTCCCCTTCAGCCTCCAGGAAAGTTTTACCTTCCTAAGAACAGCAGTGGGAGTAGCGCCAGTCATACAACCATGGGGCCAACTGGCTGTGGGCCTCCACAGATCACAAGACATGAGGAACATGTTCCGAGTTCAAAGTGTGCAGTGCTACCCCACAGCTGTGCAGCGGAGAACCAGCTGCTGTAGAGCACAGCACAGGACTGAGGGCACGGACACTTCATTAGCTGGCAGCTAATTACAGAAGCCCACCTGCTGCTCTGCTGAGCTGCAACCTACCCACCTGGTTGAACTGCCCTCCTGGGACTTCTCAGGGCTCCGAGCACACAGCCAGCCCCAGAGCCACCCTACAGCACTGTTCCTCTGCACTGCACCTTTGTGCTTTCCCTGTGCTTTGTTCCAACCCTCCTGCTGTGGGCGCTGGAAGCCTGCACAGACCATTGTGTGGTTACAGCTGGATGGCTGCATTCACGCAGCATCCAGTGCTTTGTTTGCCCCACAGCCCCAAGGACTCCCCTGCCTTCCTCAAAAGAACACCCTCAGCCCAGTACCCATCTCATCACATCACATCTTGCTTTTGTATCATAAATGTTGGTAAATTAGAAACAAGCTGTATGCAATCACAGCAGCAAATTGAGTTTCAATCAACAAATTGCTCAGTTTAGCTGGTAAACAAGAACCTGGGTTAAGCAGCATTATCTTTGCTCATTACCCAAGACCAACCTATGGAATTGCAGAGCCTCGTTACTTAAAACAATCAATTAACTAACCAGCCTGCTGCCTTGGCCACAGCTGTACCTGAAAGAACGCTTGCAGTTAGAGATGCATGTTTAAGCCTAGCACATGGCAGCTAGGTTTTGCTTCTAGGCCCCAGCTAGCTAGGTTTTGCTAGCTAGGCCCCAGGTTTTGCTTCTTTTCCAGCACCATGTAGTAACACTGAAGCTTCATCCACAAGTGCTGCAGCAAACTCAGCTTCCACCCATCCAGGCCCAAACTCCTTTGTTCAGCAAAGCACTTCCTTCCATGCACCCTAAATTTCTCCTACTTAAACGTGACATGCTCTTATTCTGGCACAAAGAGGAAGAAAACAAAAGATTCTGTGTTTCTTTAGCCACAGGTTATTTGAGATGCACGTTTATGTGCAGATCTCCAGCTTTTTGGTTAAAGATGATGCAACTCCTGGAACTGCAATTGGAGGCAGGTGCCTCTAAGCTTCATCCCAGCTGAGGCTCAGCTAAGCACAGAGAGCTTCACCCCTCCATCTCTACCTGCAGTTCTGCCCACACCCATCAGCAGATGGATGCTGCATGCAACTAAGGACCCTGCAGGGCAGCCTAGGAGCACAGCATGGCTGCCAGGCATGGCCCAGCTTCCACCCACACCAAACTCTGGGGACACGTGGCTGTCCCTGCACTGAACTTCTAAAGACACCTACACAACATTCCCCTCCTAACAGATGCAATGTTGGCAATGCTTACATAGGATATCCCCCAACGAGGACATTAAGACTCTGAGTTCTGCAATGCTTATAGCTGAGGTCCTGGCAGAGAAGCAAGCAGAACTGCAGTCACTCAGCAGAAATGAACGTTGTCCTTCACTGGAGCTACACAATCACCCTCCAGGGATGGCCCCGTCACAGAGGCCACCGCTCTACATGCTACGTGGCTTGGAATGGGAGAGAAGGCAAGATTCACCAGCTCCAGGGGCGGAGAGCAGCATAAAGATCCAAGAACAAGGACTGAGGGGTCACTGTGAGACAACAGGAGCCTTCCCCAAGGAAAGTGGGACACCATTGCCAGGGCTGACATACAACAGACCTTCTGCTTCTGCCCTACTGAGTCCAAATGTGTGCAGCAAACAAAATGGTGACTACGAGGCACATCCATCTCTGACTCAACCGCTGCAGGCAAATTCTTTTGCACCTTCACATTCCTGGAAGGCAGGGAAGTGATGTGAACAAGGCTTGGTCCGAGCAATCTTCATATTCTGTGCATTTCTTCAAGAGGTTATAAATAGACCTTGCTGGAGATAAGGAGCTTTAGGCACTACTGAGAAGGCAAATCTATTAAATGAGATTGGAGCGGTGCTGTTCTCTCTCTCGAAGCACGGTATTTCTGCAGTTAAAGGCTTGCTAGTTAAGACTCATTTAGTCGCATTAGAGATGCACAGACAGCCAGATAGGGGGTTATAAAAAGACAAATCCCTAGCAGCTCTAATTGGGTATGATGTCAAACACAGCCAGTCTGCAAGGCGGGCAAACAGGCCTCCCAGCCAAAGAAGAAGACAGCGTCCACAGCCACGAGCTGTAAAGGTGTCGGGATGGGGTCAGCAGCGATGTGTGCACCACGATGGCAGAAGGGAAAGACAAGAGCAAGACAGCCTCAAACAGGGAATCATCCCTAAGTGAGAGCAAATCAGTCAGAGGAATGCAGGAGCCAGGTGTGAGAGGGGAAGCAAAGCTGCTGCACTGTGATCTGAGAATCTCTGGGTTCACAATCGTGTTGCCCACTAACAACCAGCAGCTTCCCCATGGCAACCACAGCTGCTGGTTTGGCAAAGAAACGGAAGTATAAAACAACTGAGCAGCCTCTAACAGTGACAGCTGCTGTCACACATGTCAAATACTGCACCGTGTGCTTTGTCTGTGCCACATCTCTTGTGGACTGCTCTGCTCCAGTCACCCCTCACCGCCGTCTGCTTCATTCTCTGCTCTCCTGAGAGCAGAACAAAGCTGCACTCCCACAGCCGACACTGTCCATGAGGAAAGTTAATGGCTTGCCTTCCTTGCATTAACATCTCTGCCACAAAAACACCTGAAGCAGGAACATGCAGAGATGACGAGCAGTGGAGGTTCCAACCACCACCCCGGCATCTCCCAGCAGCCCACGTGGGAGGGAAGGTCTGTGAGCTGCCATGCGACACGTCGGCCTTGAGGAGAATTCCTACCCAACGGTCACAATGAAACCAGGCTCCCAACTTCTCTGCTAGTAAGAAAGGCACGAGAGACAAGGAACAGCGCTCTCCTGTTACCAAGGGAGGTACCTGGATAGTGATGGTTCCCTTCCCACTGTCCGTCTGCAGGTGAATCTCCATCTCTGGCAAGGCCTTCCCTTCTGCCAGGAGCCGATGGCGCAGTTTCTCCAGCGCATCGCTGCCATTGGAGATCAGCTCCCGGATAAACACCTGGAGGAGACACAACCTGACACTGCAGCCCAGCTCCATTCACTACACAGAGCTCCCAGCAGCTGCAGAACTCAGCGCCCACCCACAGCCTGCAAACAGCTCACGGCCTTTCCCCATTATCTGCCAGGAGAACGACTGGAACGAGCTCACTGGGAAGCACTGAGGTTCTGAGCACCACAGAGCCTGGAGATCGTTTTCAAAACACATTTTGAAGGTGTCTTAAGAAAAACACATTCAGGAAAGTGGGATGTGAACAGCACGGGATTTGCTGGGAAACCGAGCAGGTATTTTGAGCTCAGGTCTGGGGGATTCAACCCGACAGAGACCGGGCTTCAGCAACAGAAAGTCTGCCAGCCCCGGGCAGCTGGAGGTGCCCCACCTCCTTCTCTGAGTACAAGGAACGAGCAACAATATCCAGCAGCTTCTTTGTTTCAGCCTGAAACTCGTGCTTGGAGGCGGCACCTGGAAGAAAATCACAGAGACACACGTAAGGTACTTCAACACTTCCCTGTGCAAAGAAAGGCTGAACTGCCTCCTCACCACACGCTTCAGCTGCCATGAAGCAGGACTGTGCACCCGCAGCTTTGGCCTCCAAAGGGGTGACACCAAAGCTGCTGTTTACACACCACTAACATCCAGATTCCAATATGTGGGGCAGGAAAGGGACTCACAGGTGGGAACCCAGAAAGAGACAAACACAACACGATGCTGCAGCTGAAAGAACAGCCTCGGCTCACCACAGCCTTGCTGGTGAGCGCCTGCGTTCCCTTGTGATGGGGGCTAAGCTGGGGGTGTCACACGAATCCCGCTGGGGTTCCACAGCTGCAGAAACACTCGCAAGATGAAACCAATGGACACAGAGCGAAGATGCTGCTTCTGTGCTCAAATAACGCACGTGCCTTTACAGCACCTCCCTGCGGAGCCGGTGCCCGGTTACCCCCGGGCAGCGCTCTGACACCGCCCCGGTCCCGCCCGCGTTACATCCGTGCCCACCTCTCACGTTCTCGGTGTCGCCGATGATGTTGCGCAGCGGCTCTTTCTCCTGCTCGCTCTGTGCCGTCCGCGCGCTGTACGCCCGGCGAGCGGAGGAGCAAAGAGCGGGAGCGCGGGGCGGGGAGCTCCGAGCACTGAGCGCTGCTCGCGGGAGTCGGGCCGGTCCTGCCGCTGCAACACACGATCCGGGGAACGTCAGCGATAACCGCGGGGATCAGCGGCACCGGCAGCGCCCGCCGGACGGGGAATGGGGGGGCACGGCGCGATCCGGCCCGGCGCTGCGCTCACCTGCGGCCACCCGCGGCCCGGTCCCGGCACGCAGCAGAGCCGCGAGGCACCGCCCCCTCCGCGCCGCCGCCGCCGCCGCCGCCATGCCGAGCTCCGGCCTCACGAGGAGCAGCCGCCTCCGGCGCGTGGTGATGACGTCACGGGTCAGCGCTCGACGCGCAGTGATACGTCACCGCCTTCCCGCAGGAGCCGCGCGGTGCTCGGCTCGGCTCGGTTCGGGCTCGGTTCGGGCCCGGTTCGGTTCCCTGCGCGCTGATCCAAAGGCCCGTTGAGCTGCCACAGCCGTGCGCCATTCCTGGCCCCAGCAAGGCCGCAATGGGGTCCCCGTTCCCACAGTGCCGTCCCTTACCTGCAGCGCAGCCCGGCAAGGACCCGAACGAACCCGGCTTTGCGTCCACCGAGTTCTGAACCGCGCCGCAAACACGAACAGCCGCTGAGCTCCGCAGCCGCCCCGCCCGCTTCAGCTCCGGGCCTCGCTGCTCACTGCTGCGCATCTCATATCGCTGTGCATCCCATATCACTGCGCATCCCATATTGCTCATCCCATATTGATCATCCCATATCACTGCTCCTCCCATATCGCTGCTCATCCCACATCGCTCATCCCACACCTCGAGGAGCTCAGGTTGCTGAGGCTCCGCATCCTTCAAGCAGCTCGACCATCTTTTACCCGCAGCAGCAGCACACCCCAAGTTTCCTCTGACCACAGATCCGGCATTTCCCTCTCTTTAAGCACACAGCACGAAATGCAGCATCAGCCATCAGGGCTTCCCGGCTCGTTTCCTTCTAACGGCTGGTTGCTTTTGGGTGAGCTCCGGGTTGGCGCTCACTGGCCTCCTCCAGCCCCACATTCGGACACCTTCAGCTGCTGGAGCCGGTTGTGTGGGCAGCCCAATGGTGAAGGTATGGAGGTATGAAGGTGTGAAGGTGTGAAGGTATGAAGCTATGAAGGTATGGAGGTATAAAGGTATGAAGGTACGAAGGTACGAAGGTATGAAGGTATGGAGGTATAAAGGTATGAAGGTATGGAGGTACGGCAGCTGAAGGCTGGTGAGAGACAAGCAGAGCTGCTGCAGTTCAGGAGGGAGCAGAGCTGCAACGTGCTGCTGTTCGTGCAGGACGGGGATCAAGGCAGCGCTGCTCCCCCCGCCCTCACCCAGCGCTGCAGCACGGAGCGCTGACCTGGAGGGGGCTGGGGGCTGCGGGTGGGCTTCGCTCACAGCTACAGCCCGGGGGGAAGCAGCTCTGGGTCGGAACCTGAAGGAATCGGGGGGGGCAGCAGCCCAGGAACGGGATGGCAGAGTGACAGGAGATGAAAGGGAACGTGGACAGCGTTTGTTATCGTTTATTCCACAGAAACCCCCCGATCTAGACTCAGCGTTAACAGCAGAAAAATAGTGTTAAAAGTCAATAGGTTCATATTCCACCGTAGACTAAATAAATTAGCCCGGCATTAACTCCGTTCTCTCTCTCGTTTCCGCTGATCCTCCTCAACATTAACGCGGCTTTTAGGAACCAACGGCCGGGAATCATCGATTCCAGCGGCCCCTCCAGGCTGCAGCCCCGGGCTGGACACCAGCTTTGGGCTCCGCTTCCCCTCCCGGCCGCGGGTCCGTGGCCGCCTGCAGCCCCGGGCAGCCAAAAAGAGTCAATAAATAAAAACCTCCCACGTTTCTGACACGGTTTTTTTTCTCTTTTTTTTTTTTTTTTTAAAGAACAGAAAATACACGTGAAAAAAAACGTCATTTATCGCAATTCGGTGCCTTTTTTTTTTAACCTTTTCTTTTTTTTTTTTTTTAAAGCAATACTTTATATACAACAGGGAAAAAAAAAAACCCAAAATAAAACCCCCAAACCAAACCAAAAAACAAAGGAAGACATGCAGAGTCCAGAGAACAACATCGAAACCGGCATCTCCGCAACGAGAGCCCGAACAGCGCGCGGTGATACCACGGACAGGGATGCAAGAAGGACCACCCTCGGTTTTGCTGTTGCACACAGTTTATTTACCAAGATGATATTATTATAAGTAAGAAATGAGTCGGGTTCGGGTTGCTCTTTTCGTGTGTGTGTGGTTGTTGTCGGTTTGCTTTGACCGTTCTATACAGTGATTGAATCTCCTCGGGTTGGTTGGTTGGGTTTGTTTTTCCTCTCCTTATTTATAGTAATTATAGCGCTTGCATGATTTACACTAGAATTGCTTTTTTTTTTTGTTTTTGTTTTTGTTTTTTCTCCTCATTTCAAGTTTCACGTAGAAGAAAGAAAGAAAAGAAACGCTGCTTTTCTCTATTCCCAGCAGCGCGGGATACGGAGCCGCCGTCCCCTATTTGCACCTACAACCAGTTTTGAGCGTAGAGAAACAAAGCAACGATTTCTACACCTGCTGCTCCGGGCGCCGCCGTGGGGCTGAGTCCGACCCAACCCGCCCGGCCGACCCTCCCCATCCCCCCCCCAGCACAGTTTTGTTATGGAGATGTGAGGAGCCGCCCCGGCCTCACAGCCAACAGTTTCTGTATATGAATCCTTTTGTTTTTCTCTCTTTTTTTTTCTCTTCTTTGAGACACGACGTCTTGGAAATCCCAATAAAAAATATGCATATAATGAACTCGCTTTCCCCCCCTCCCCCCCCCCCCGCAGCCCCCCCCCATCCATCCTCGTTTAAAAATAAAAACAAACAACGTAATGAGTCAACAGCAACAAAAAGATAAAAACCAAATCAACGCCCCAAAGAGGGCGGGCGCCCGGAGCTGCCCATCGACAACCAAATCCAGCCTCTTTGTGGTGTTTCTCCTGTCGTTGTTTGTTGGGTTTGGTTGGTTGTTGGTTTTTTTTTTGTCCCCCCCCTCGACGTTTCGTTGGGTCGGTTTCTCTTTGTTTTTTTGTGTGGGGTTTTTTATGTCCTCCCCATTCAGGAGGCTGCGGTTCCGCCCGGGACCCAAACCAGCCCCGATGTCCAAATCCTCAGTACAAAAAGTCCGAGAACACCAAAGGAAACAAAACAAAACCAACCCCATCCCCAGCCCACCCCCCAAATAAAAGTGATGCTCCCATAATGCTACAAACCCTCCACGAACTTTTCTAACGTGTCCCCGGTGGTGTCACCGACCAGGGACAATTCGTTTGACAACGCACTCCTGTTGGGGGTGTTCAGTTGTGGAAGCATTGCACTCTGTTCCGGGTTGCCCAAGTGTCCCTGATCCATGGAGCTGGCCATAGTAACTGCGAGTCCCGGGTGGGGGGAACCAGTCTGGGGCGAGACGTGATGCGGC